>NC_140171.1:36347279-36824779 GCF_963971535.1 Notolepis coatsorum
TCTCTCTCTCTCTCTCTCTCTCTCTCTCTCTCTCTCTCTCTCTCTCTCTCTCTCTCTCTCTCTCTCTCTCTCTCTCTCTCTCTCTCTCTCTCTCTCTCTCTCTCTCTCTCTCTCTCTCTCTCTCTCTCTCTCTCTCTCTCTCTCTCTCAATTAAATTCAATTAAATTCAAATGGGCTTTATTGACATGGGAAACATACGTTTACATTGCCAAAGCCAAACAAAACAAAACAATCAAACAGAGAAATCAAAAGAAATCAGTACATTACAGAAGGAATATCTTGTATGAGTGACAGTCTTTATGGTGGTTGTATTCCGTTGGATGTCCTTTTCTTGTCACAGCAGCTCACAAATCTTGCTACTGTGTTTGCACATTGTTGTATTTCTCCCAGTAGGTATGGGAGCTTTGAGTTATTTTAAAAGTCTCTTTGGGTGTTTGCAATTTGTGGGAAGTATATGTCTCTGATGTCTTGGTATAGTGGGCAGGTTAAGAAGTGGAGCTCGGTTTCCACCTCGTCTTGTGTACAGTGGATGCACAGTCTGTCTTCTCTTGGGAGCCAGGTCTGCCTATGGTGGCCTTTCTCGATGGCTAGGCTGTGCTTGCTGAGTCTGTACCTAGTCAAGGATCTCCTTAGTTTTGGGTCAGTCACAGTGCTCAGGTATTCTGCCACTGTGTACTCTCTGTTTAGGGCCAAATAGCATTTCAATTGGCTCTGGTTTTGGGTTGATTCTTTCCAATGTGTCAGATAGTTTTCTTTTTGTTTTCTTATCATTTGGTTTAGTCCAGTGTGGTTTCTGTCTGGTGGCTCTGCTTGTGTTTGTGAGCAGAGTCCCAGAACCATCTGGCTGAGTGGGCATCTCTCAAGGGTCTCTCTGTAGGTGAGAGACTCTCAAACTCTCTCTCTCAAACTCTCAAACTCTCTCTCTCAACATTGCTAACTCTCCCACCCCTCCCTCCACTCTACTCCTGTCTGGTTCTACTCATCTAAACTGATGTAATTGATTTCCAGTGGCTCCACAGTCAGATTCAATAATTCGACCTCACACACACACACGCGCATGCACGCACACACACACACACACACACAAGCATGCACACGCACAGACAGACACAAAAAAACACTCACCCACTCATATGCACACATAAAGCCACATTTCCATGCCTTGTGGGGACATTAATTTGACTTACGTTCATTACTTAAGCCCTTACCCTAACCTTAACCATAACCACGACATGCTTATCCCTAACCTTACATTAACTATATCACCTAACCCTAAAATAGCCCCTTGTTCTTCTGAGGTCTAACCAATGTTTTCCTCAAGTCCCCACAAGGATAGGAAAAAAGACAGACAGCCAGACACACACACACCACACACCGAAACATGAGCCTCGCTGAGCCTGTGGTCCTCTGCAAATAAGAGTTAACATCGTCTCTTCCACCATTAGATAGTCAGAATTGATGTTTTCTGAGTAAGAAGACCATTTCATGATATGTTAGATAGCCTACATATTATAACTCTTTGTAGCCCCTTTCGGGACTGTAAGTCACGCCAACATCGTTGGACGAGCTAAAGCTCTCGTGTATCTTTCTACAGTCCCTTCTACGACCATTGAAAAATCCCACAATTAAGTCTGCAACAAAGCGCTCATCGTACAAGTGTCACAGAGATATTTAAAAGGTACTCACAGTTGCACAAGGGTTTCGGACAGACAGACGCTAGGCTTTGAAAGCTTGGCGTTGCTAATAAACATTTTAAATAATTTTAATAAAAAGAAATAATAATTGTTTGCATTGTGACATGGGTGGTGTGCCCAGCAATGCAAAAAAATGCACAATGCAAAGAAATGGAGAACCTTTGACATCTCTCTGCGACACTTGTACGACGAGCGTTTTGTTGCCGACCAGCGCGACAGATTTAATTGTGGGATTTTTCAATGGTCGTAGAAGGGACTGTAGATACACGAGAGCTTTAGCTCATCCAACGATGTTGGTGTGACTTACAGTCCCGAAAGGGGCTAAACTCTTTGACTTGCACAGTTGCACAGATCATGGGAGGCCTGGACTAGGTGTGTAGGCGATGTGAAAACTGTGGTCCATGCATCTGTAATATCATATCGCCACTAAAGAACTCAACCTCTGAATCGGAGGATGGGGGAAACATTAAAAGAATGTGATCCGACAATTCCAGAAACGAAGGGGATTATGAGTTCACAGGCCAGATCAGACAGCGGGATGTTAGTGGAGGTCAGAACAGGCCTGGCATTCATGATAAAAGAGTGTATTTGCAACAACGTTGGAAGCCATACTGACGCTACCCGACTATATGGTATCGATATTCTCTGTGCGGAAATTCTTTTATAAAAGTAAGAAAACGTTTGGTGACAAACCGTTGCGCTGCTGTGTGGACCTACAGTATAAGTAATCTGATTGTGCTGTAATAGTACCGGGGTTGGTGTGTCGGCTGATGTGATTGAAAATACAATTGCGTGTTAACGCTTGTCTGTGTCAGGCGACTGTAAATGCTTTAAATGGGTCATCATCACCGTACATGCGTGCAAACACATTTGCTCAAACACCCAAATAACTTATACACACGGAGAGCAGCAGATGTGCACAAACCCAGTCTCAGCGAACGTCTAATTCTACGCCCTTCGACACCTCACTGTGTTTTCTTACGCCACAGTCTAGTTTTAGCAACTGCCTCAAAATTTTACTTTGTGCTCTGAAGATTAGGGCACAAACCTGAACCACGGAGAATAAATTAGGCTACCAGTTCCCACTGGAACTCTCTGTGGAGTCTACAGCCCTGAGGGCACATTTACCTGTCACACATTCAAGTATAGGCAAATGTAAGCCATTAAAAGTTTCCCCTAAGCAAAAAAAGAAAAGAAAAAGAAAATAACATTGCGCGCGATCTGGTAATGCAGTGAGGTCCCTTGGGTGATGTGAGGATTAAATTCAATAAAGGATGAAACTAGGACAGTCATTATTCAGTTATTTATAGTTGCAATCACTTCACGACACGGTGTTCCTCAGAGGAATGCTTTTAAAAAGCCTATTTCCTCTGCTCCCCTGTAGCTACTGTAAACCAAGACACGTGATGAAATGTGGCCTCAATTGATTTGACTGTTATTCTTAAACCTGTAATTCTGTTGGGCAAAAGGGTCAAATTGTACATTTTAAAATTGCGTGTATTTTCGAAGGTCTCCTTCTGGGGTTTTTCCATGGGTTTCATGTCAACTTTCAACTCAAGTAAAAACATGGAAAATCACCCAAATTTGCCGATAGCCTACAATGTTTCCGCCCGACAGCAGCGATACACGTATGTGCTGGCGACATGTTTTTGAAAAAATGCATCAGTTTGCTTTATTAATCCTCTTTGGCATGGTGTGTATTCTTACATATAGTGGGGTGGGCCAGCAGCAGATGTGGGTGGTACAGTATGTAGGTTAAAAGCCCATTACACCATGAGCGCCATGAGACACACGTGCCTCTCCTCTGGAAACCATGGTTACACCCAGTGTTTATGCAGTATCTCACACCTGAATAATTCAAGAGGAACTTACATTTATCAGTTCATGGTGGTGAAAATAGATCCATTTCATATAGGTGGTTTCACCGGAATTGTGTTGCTAAGGGAACAGTTTGGACCCAGGGGTGTTTCCTGTTAGTTATTGCATTAGCAAACATGGCAACAGGAAATTAACCCGGGTCCTTTTAGAGTGTTATTGTTCTGGAAGTGTCTATTGATCTACTGTAGGTCTGTTGGTTAAACAGGCAGTTATATTAGTGGTCATCACTGCGTTGAGTCATATTTTCTTACTCTTACTCACATTAATGATACTTGACACAAAACACGCAGATGGCTCAGAGCATCTTGTCCTCCTCTGATTAAATAGGGATTATATCACACTATTTCATATTAATTACAAGAAACTCATTAAACAAAAATGAACAGATGTTGGTAAATCTGTAGAGGTGGTGAAGGGGGTAGCTCTTTCTCTTTCTCTCTCTCTCTCATGTCTAGTTCATGTTCATTTTCTATGCATCATCCTCATTCACATAGGCTCTGAGCACCACTATACGTTGGTGGGGGAGGATTATGGATTAGCCCCCCTGATTGAGCCTTGAGCCCCCCTGAAAGACACAATAATAATAGATCCTACAGGGTCACAAACGGTTTCCTTTAAAGGAACACAGCAACATTATGGGAAATGTACCCTCTTCTCGAGTCAGACAAAAATATAGATATCAATTTCATCTCTGTACATTCAGTAGAAAGCTATATGGCTGCAAACTAGCTTAGCACAACCTCTCCCAGCGTTTTAAACTATAGGCTAGCTGATCTGTATCCACTACCATTAATTTGTGCTAAGCTAGGCTAGCTTGCAGCAGTACAGCTTTCTACTGAACAGACAGAGAGGAAATTGATATGTATATGTTTGTCTGACTCTGGAAAAGACGGTATCCCATGATGTTGGCGTGCTCCTTTAATTAAAAGAGGTCCCTTCCAAATGACTTGCACTGGGTGAGGTTGGGTCACTGTGAACATCAGTTTTGATGACATGTAGGTTGGCAATGTTCAACATTAGTAACTCCAGCACACATTATTAATGGTTCTCCTCGGCTCAGGGGATAAAGTGAGTTACATAATCCAATTCCACAAACTTCTGAGGAATCCTAAATTCTGTTATCCGTCCACATCATAATATAGTCCTACTAGGACAAAGAGAGGATAGAAGCTCCTGTAGCTCTGTAATAAAGGAAACATGCTATTTTATTTTATTTGTAGGTCCTATGTTCGACGGTCGACCATGTGACCTACCATTTAAAAAATCAAGGCACAAACCAACATTTCCCATTGAATGTGTTTTGCTCAGTTCCTTTTCCCCTCACTTGTCATTTGAGAGTTCTTGACAAGTGAATGTTGTTATGTAACATAAAGGTATCTCAGTCCGTCTGTCCGTGCCGGTAGTCATAATATCAGCTTTATGATCCTCAGTGTCCATCACCTCCGACGCTGTCCCCCTCTGATGAAACAACGTGACCCCGGTATTTCCACTGGCCTCACTTCGCCTGGTGGTATCGACATTACAAGCGACGCCGAGCTCCGCGTCCAGCGAGTTGTCCTGCTTGGCATAGCCGGCCTCGTTGCTCGCCACCACCGTCTCCATTGCTGCGCTCATGGCGCCCCCGGCGCCCAGGCACCCCCCTCCTCCGCGACAGCCCAAGAGGCGCAGGAAAGCGTTTCTGAAATCCGCATTTAAGGCATAGATGATGGGATTGAGAGAAGAGTTGCTCCAACCGAACCACACGAAAATGTCGAAGGTTTTCGCGCTGACGCAGTAAGGGGCCGGGGGGCTGCTACTACGCGCGCCGGCGGCACCAGGGGACCGCGGCCCGGGACAGAAAGGGAGGGCACAGTTCAGAACAAAGAAGGGGAACCAACAGCAGACAAAGACGCCCATGATGATGCTCAGAGTTTTCAGGACTTTGGTCTCTTTTCTGATGGAGACTCTGAGCGTGCGGTGGCCGTGGGGCTGATGGTGGAGGTGCGTGCGGTGGGGCTGCGTGTGCGTGCGAGGACGAGTCGGATTGGTATTGAGGTCAGGGGGGCACAGGTGAGACAAGTGTTCCGACGCATCGGAGCGACAACGCTGTGCGTGCACCGCGGCGCGCTCCAGGGAGGAGATCCGCCTGATCTGCACCTGGGCGATCTGGTAGATCCTCGTGTATGTAACGATCATAATCGCCACGGGGATGTAGAAGCTGATGAGGGAGGTGGATATGGCGTAGGTGCGGCTCAGGTTCGTTTCACAGCTGTCTCCAACAACGCCGCTGCCAGTGCTACTCGTCCCGTGAAATGTGACATTATTATGGCCGGTCGGTTCACCGATCATCTCTGCCCTGTGCCAGTTCAACTGCACGGGGACAAAGGAGATGACAACGGACACCGTCCAAGTGACGCCGATCATAACAGAGGCCACCTTCTTGTTCATGTTCCTCTCGTACATGAACGGGCTGGAGATGGCCCAGTAGCGGTCCACGCTGATGACGCACAGGTTGAGGATGGAGGCGGTGGAGCACATGATGTCGCAGGCCACCCAGGTGTTACAGAAAGCGCCGAACGGCCAATAACCCACCACCTCCGCCACAGCCTTCCACGGCATCACCAGGATCGCGACCAGGAGGTCCGACACAGCGAGAGACGCTATGAAAATGTTGGTCACTTTCGCCCTCAAATGTCGGAAACGAAAAACGGCGACGCACACGGTGAAGTTTCCCGCTAAGGTCCAGACAATCAGCAGGGTCAGAACGCACCCCGTTAGGGCTTGTTGTGTCAGTGTTGTCGTGTCCCCGCGGCTGCTCGTCCCTGCTGCTGCCACACGGGTCCGATTATTCATCGCCCGTTCTTCTGTAGGGCCATGTCAAGCATAAGAAATAAGTCCAACTACTCAGTGGGTTCCATACTTCCATTTACAGTAATCCCAACAGAAAAGGTCCCTCTTTTTTGCGCGTGCGTAAAATTGTAGGCCTATTATCCATGGCACTGGGGCAGATTGGCTGCGTGCATGTCCTCCGACAGTTGAACTCATCTGTGAGACTCATATGAGCGCGGCGCCTGGCTGATTTACTGCAGACCACGTGGACCAGCTGGTAATAATGACTGCTGTCACACAACTGCTATGAACACAGAGCTGAACTAAGAAGATTTTTTGTGTGCATATTACAATATTACAATTCAATCGATGTGCGCGGAAGTATAGGCCTGCATTATAGGTAAATATCATAGTCAAGTTAGTGGTTCTTTTAAACACACATGTCACAAAATCCACAATAGGTCTAGGTTTACAACAGAAACAACAACAGATATTCATATCATATTTAGAGTTGATGAAGCTTGTTAATGAAATGTATTCTAGACCTTAAGCAAAAGGAGAGGACAACATAACTCAATGGCTTTTCACAGTCATGTGCGACTAAAGGAACTGGCCTTGGTGCTGAAATGGCTGTTTGTAATCAATCTTCTATACAGCGTCCTCTGGACGTTTGTAATGAGCAAGATTTGAGCTGCTGCTGCAGGCAGACAATATCTTCACTTTCACAGACCGAGATACATCAGAATCTGTTTGCAAAAATTATGTTTTCATTCCCTTTGTATTGCATTTATTTTTCTTTGTAGTTTATTCAACAGGAATAAACATCAATTAATGTAAATAGCCCTACCATATATATCAAAATAAGCCAAAAAGGCTTTCCATCTGGCTAGTTGTTAAAAGGAATCTAAATTGGACTGCATTACATTCAATTCAATCACAAATACACCTAAAGTTCACTAGGGGTGGCGGAGCTTCCAGATTCCCGAATCCCGCTCCTCCCGTGCAGCGTGTATATTTTCCCCAACGGAGTTTCACTTCCGCGTTCGGTTTGCGCAATCTGATTGGCCACTGACCTTAACCAACTAACCCTAACCCTAACCAACTTCGAAAGAGAGCGACTTCGAAAGAGTCGCCAAGCTTAACCAGTTTGTTAGGAGTAACGCGATTGGCGCTGAGAAAAACGTCAGTGGCCAATCAGATCGCGCAAACCGAACGCGGAAGTGAAACTCCGTTGGGGAAAATATACACGCTCCCGGGCAGGGCAGTGTGTCGAAGTGTCCTTGAGCAAGTCACTTAATCAGGGGTGCAGTGCTGGGCATACGCGGTCAAACGACGTTTGGGCTTCGTCACTGAGGCAGAAGTACGCGCATCCTATTATTGTGCAAAGTCTAGGTGATAAGTGCCGGCCGGCCACACAAAAATGACTCGTCGCGCCGTATACCCCGGCCGCCGGCACTTATCACCTAGACTTTGCATAATAATAGGATACCGACAACCAAATACAAGCCCTGTAGGTGGGGGGTTGCTTGATCTCCCGACTGGAAGGATGAGAAAAGTTGTATCATCTGTTCTGTGCGCAACCGAGGGAACATGTATGCGCGTGCACGCGCGTGCGCGGGAGTGCGCGTGCACGTGGCGTTTGGCCTTGGCCCATATTACGACTGCACCACTGCACTTAACCCATAACTGCTCCAGATGAGCAGGTTGGCACCTTGCATGGTTGCCTCCACCATCGGTGTGTGAATGTGTGAGTGAATGGGTCAAATGTGAGGAACAAATTGTAAAGCGCTTTGGATAAAAGCGCTATATAAATGCAGGCATGCATTTACCATTTAGGGGTGCACTCTATATCTGCAATTTTTATTTATCAGCATTGCAATGGGCAAACAGATGATGGTATCGGCAGACAATAGTGTTTTCCTTATTTGTCAGCATCAGTGTGATGAGCAGAACATGCCTGGATCACTGACCGGACATTATGGGGCAAATGCCCCAGGACCCTCAGGGGCCTCAGACTACCAAAGAGCCCCAGGATTCTTGTGAATATTAATTGCACAACGTCACTAATTTAAATTACAATATGTACCCAGTCAGCATGATTACAATATATGTACCCATGCGGTATGATCCTCCTGGCCGCCACTTTCTCACTCAGCCTTGGTAGCCCCCCATACAGCTGCTTGTTGGTAACATGCTGGGTCTGGCCGATGTTTAGCACTGCACGCAGCATTCTGGTGTAGCACCCATCCAGAGACTTCTGTAGGGTGGGCTTCAGGGTCCAGCTTTCACAGCCATATAGGAGGACCGACTCCACAGTCGCATGCGAAAAGTTACAATATGTACCCCATGAAGCATGATTACAATATGTACCCATGCAGCATGATTACAATATGTACCCATGAAGCATGATTACAATATGTACCCATGAAGCATGATTACAATATGTACCCATGAAGCATGATTACAATATTGTGGCAGATATCACCCCCCGTCTCATGGATATGTGAAGGACGGACGGGAGATATTACTGCCACAGGAGGAGTGGAAGCAATTAGGTAGCTGATTAGTACTGATAGAACACACCTGTGCACAGTGTTAATTTTGGCAGCTATTTTCATTTTAGTTTTAGTCTTAGTCATGTGTCAAGTGCTCCTTTTTCGTTTTCATCATATTTAGTCATTTTCATTTATTTTTCGTTTAGTCAGTTTTAGTCAACTAAATGTCTGAGCATTTTAGTCTTAGTCAGTTTTTGCCTCAATTTTGTCTTTTTAGTTTTAGTATAGATTTAGTAGACGAAAACGGATGACGTTTTTGTCTATTTTTAGTTAATGGGAAAAAACTTGTCAGAAGTCAGAAATAGTCAACATGCCAAAGTATAAACAAAGTCTCAAGCGAACGCCGGTAGTATCGCGAGAGGTTAAGCGTTGGACTGTGACGTCAGAGGAGACACTCCAAGCTGCGCTGGAATGCACAGACTGGAATGTATTCCGTGATAACACAGCCAATATTAACGAATACACTGAAACGGTGCTTGACTTTGTCTGTACTCTGGTAGAAGAAACAATCCCCTCTACCACAATTAGAATCTACCCAAAATCAAAAGCCCTGGGTAGATAAATCCGTCCGTGAGGCTCTGAAAGTGCGCACCTCAGCCTACAACACCGGGCTGGCGACAGGCAACATGGATGAACACAAGACGGCAAGATACAACGTCAGGAGAGCAGTAATAGAGGAAAAACGGCGTTACAGGGATAAAGTTGAACTTCAGTTTGAACAGGCTGACTCTAGAGGTATGTGGCAGGGCCTCAGAACAATGACAGACAACAAAGGCACCCCCCTCAAACTGAACAGTGACATCTCCTTAGCAAATGATCTCAACACCTTCTATGCGAGGTTTGAGGCTGTGAATAACAACACCAGCCTACAAGCCACGGCAATGGGGGAGGGGGGGGGGGTCTGCTGATGGAGACTCAGTGTTCAGGGTAACAGAGCATGAGGTGAGGCGGACCTTTAAAAAAAGTGAATATCAGGAAGGCAGCAGGACCGGACGGCATCCCCGGCCGCGTCCTAAAAGTCTGTGCCGACCAACTGGCCCCGGTATTCACTGACATCTTTAACCTGTCCTTAGAACAGGCTGTCATCCCCACCTGTCTGAAGAAGTCAACCATCATCCCTGTACCCAAAAAATCTACGCCCGCTTGCCTCAACGACTACCGCCCTGTAGCTCTCACCTCCATAGCCATGAAGTGCTTTGAGAAGCTAGTGAAGGGCTACATCTGTTCCTCCCTCCCCATCAACCTGGACCGCCTGCAATTTGCATATCGCCCCAACAGGTCCACGGAGGATGCCATAGCTCATGTGCTGCACACAGCAGCATCACACCTGGACAAGAGGCAGGGGAACTATGTGAGAATGCTGTTCATCGACTACAGCTCAGCATTCAATACCATAGTCCCCTCCAAACTCATAGCCAAGCTCAGGGACCTGGGCTTGAACTATGACCTCTGCCAGTGGGTCTTGGACTTCCTGACGGGCAGACCCCAGGTGGTGAGAGCAGGCAACTGCACCTCCTCATCCATCACGCTCAACATAGGGGCCCCCCAGGGCTGTGTCCTGAGCCCCCTCCTCTACTCCCTGTACACACATGACTGCGTGGCACAGCGGAACAACAACACAATCATCAAATTTGCTGATGACACAGTAGTGGTGGGCCTGATCTCTGCCAACGACGAGAGGGCCTACCTGGAAGAGGTAGAGAATCTGTCACAGTGGTGTCAGGAGAACTGCCTCTCCCTGAACGTCAGCAGAACAAAAGAGATGATTGTGGACTTCAGGAGGTCGGGGGTCAAGGACTACAGCCCCCTCAGCATCGACGGGGCACCGGTGGAGAGAGTGAACAGTTTCAAGTACCTCGGAGCCCACATATCCGAGGACTTGACATGGACCACACACATTGACAGTGTTGTGAAGAAGGCACGACAACGCCTCTACTTCCTCAGGCGCCTAAGGAAGTTCCAAGTCAGTCAGAAGATCCTTAAGAACTTCTACTCATGTACAATAGAGAGCATCCTGACTGGCAACATCACCTCCTGGTTTGGGAATAGCACTGCACAAGACCGTAGCAGACTACAAAGAGTGACACGTTCAGCCGAACGCACAATTGGAGGGGGGCTTCCCACCCTCCAGAACATTTACAACAAGCGGTGCAGGGGCAAGGCTAAGAGAATCATCAAGGACTCCAGCCACCCGAACAACTGCCTCTTTGAACTACTGCGGTCAGGCAAGCGATACCGGAGTCTTAAGGCGAGCACAGAAAGACTCAGAAGAAGCTTCTATCCCCAGGCCATCAGGCTGCTCAACGAACAATAAACACTATGCAACAACCATCAAATGCACACAGCACACACACCCACACGCACACACTCACTTAAACAAACAACACACTGCAGCACCCACTCTACACACTTTAGATCACCTAAACACACTTTACACTTTATATTTATTGGTAAAGGATTTGCACTACAACTCGTACACCTTACTGTAAATTGTACCTAAATTGTACCTCATCCCATTTCTGCTCTGCACTATATAGTATTGTATATTAGTACACTGCATAGAATATTGTATATTGTATTGTATGGTAACTCAGTTACTTCTATTCTGCATCGAACATTGTACATATGTCTATACTGAACACTGTGACCTTTTGTACTTCTATTTTACATGCTATACTATTTTATTTCATACTATCTTGTCTAGCACAGTCTCTGGAGCGTAACAGTAAGAAGCATTTTGTATAAAAGTATTCTGTACTTCTGTATGACAACTATTAAAGAAACTTGAAACTTGAACTTGAACATAGAACATATTCTGATTTAAATTGCGTATTTATTTTTTAACCTAGGGGAATCTGAGTCGGCGGCACAAGTGATACACAGGAAGGGTGCGCTGTCGATCTGTGAATGGAGAAATAACGTAATAAGACCATTATCTCTTCTTGCCTTGCTCAGCTGGCAGCGGTTTATTTGATAAATATTAAATAACAGTAACAGCAGTAACAGTGTAACAACACTAACTAACTAACAGGATACTGTGTTGTAAACAAACACACAGTACAGTAGTTGAGTAGATAGTAATAGTAGTGTGTATAGTACACACAGTAGCAATCTGATTGCAATCTGCTTGCATAAAAACATATAAAATGATAAATCACATTTTGAGGTTGGTGTAAAGTGCCACATGGTGATGGAAGAGGTCTGGTTAGGGGTTAGATTTAGAGGTGGTCTAGGTTTGGTTAGGGGTTAGAGTTAGAGATGGTCAAGGTCTGGTTATGGCCCCTATTAACCAGACCTAGACCACCTCGCTCTGACTCTAACCCCTAACCAGACCTAGACCACCTCCAACCCCTGAGGTGATGGTCAGTGCTGGGCTGCTGCCTGCTGGCAGCGGTTTATTCTATAACAACAGGATACTGTAAACTAAGTAAACAGAACACACAGTAGTACTAGTAGTAGTACACACAAAATCACATTCTGAGGTCAGTGTTAAAGTGCCACATGGAAGAGATCTGGTTAGTGGTTAGAGTTAGAGGTGGTCTAGGTCTGGTTAGGGTAACTCAGTGGTAGTTAAGCATTAATTATAATTTATTATTATTATTTAGATAGATGGATGTAAAGGACTAGACCAACTCTTAACCCCTATCCGGACCTAGACCACCTCTAAGTCACAACCCTAACTTAGGGGTTAAAGTTAGAGGTGGTCTAGGTCTGGTTAGGTGTTAGAGTTAGAGGTGGTCTAGGTCTGGTTATACTGATCCGATACCAGTGCATACATTAAAAAAAAATGATATTATATAAATTATAAAACTTTTTTTCTTCTTTTTTACAGCTACTGTTTTATATATACTGTTTTTTTTAGTAATAACTAGAAAGTAATGGTATTTATTCAACAACAGGTGATTGTATAGATTAGTATTAGTATAATTAATTGACAACTATGCTCAATGAGTTCACCCACGGAAAGGTTGTTGGCACATTAGTTCCGCACGGACGTTACACGTTGTTGCACTTCCTATCCAGCCTGCTCCGTTCCAGTTAGCTAGTAGTAACGTCTACGTTGTGGTTTTTAATGCAAAATAAATATTCAACATTCTCTTTTGAGGGCGGCTAAGTGGCGCAGTGGGCAAGGCGCTCGCCACTAATGCAGGAGATGCTGGGTTCGAGCCCAGCTCTCAGCATTGCTACCAGCTTGGCTGGTCGTTCATACTAACACAATTGGCAGTGTTAGGGGTGGGAAGCTGGTGGGTGGGGATCGGACGTTGTGGACAGCGACTCCTACAGGTCGGTTGGTGCGCCTGCGCAGCAGAATCAGAAAGCAACAGGGGCGGCGTGTCCCTCCCACGCAGACCCTCGCCGCTGAGAGATCGCGCTGTGCAGGTGAAAAGATGCGACGGCTGCTTCCTCGTGTACCGGAGGGGACACGTGATGCAAGGCTTCATCCACATTGCAGCCGGCCAGTGGGAGGCATGGCCTAACAGCGTTCGAGACAGGGGAGGGTAGAATTGGACAATACGAAATTGGGATGGGAGACAAATTGAAAATGGGAGAAAAAGTAGATAAAAAAAAATTTAGGTTAAAGTGGTTCCAAACCAAGCATGTAAACTCTCCTTACTGTACGTATGAGCACATTGTCTCAGCATTGGTGCCACAAATCATTACCCCAGCATAGAGACAGGCCTTGTAGTGACATGTCCCTGCCGCGTCTATTCGAAGCCTAACCGGTTCATGCTTCCGCGTTCGCGTTTTGCGCTCTGATTGGCCACTGATGTTTCTGGTCGCACCAATCGTGTGACGGCAAGTTCTTTTGCCGGTTAAGCTTAGGCACTCTTTCAAAGTTGGTTATGGTTAGAGTTTGTCTTAGAGCAGGGCGATAGAACGCCAGCCCTGATTCCAAACTCTAACCTTAACCAACTTCGAAAGTTGCCTAAGCTTAACCAGTGATAAACTAGGCATTAGGTAGTTTGCTGCTGGTCGAGGCGGAAATGGGCGCATCACGCGATTGGGCGCACATGTCACATGACCAGAAACGTCAGTGGCCAATTAGATCACGCCAGAAACGGCAGTGGCCAATCAGATTCGCAAAACGCGAACGCGGAAGCATGAACCGGTTAGGCTTCGAATAGACGCGTCCCTGCCATATATCTTGTATGTGCCAACTGTACAAGACCCTGGGATTGAAACCACCAGAAAGGAAATGTGCACAGCATCATACAAATTCATATTTTACTTTAACCTGTTGTAAGGTCCCCCAATTGGAGGACCCCGCTTTTCTTTATCATACATCGATCAATAGAGACCGTATTAGATCCCCAATTATCATATTATGGGGTATCATTGGAAAGCCACACTCATTGGCTACAACCCTGTCCAAAGAATTTCGAGATCGACAAATGATTGACGGAGCTAGAGGCTCGAGCCCCCGGAGGTCGGGGTGGTAATGTGTACTTTGGCGCACGCCTCACATATCGGCATGTAACTCGAGAACCGCTGAATGGATTTTGTCACCTGAAAGGGCAATTGACAGGCAACAAATAGGGCTATCTATATATTGTATTAAAAGAAATGCACACCCGAGCCGCTAGAGGTCGGCAAAGTGGCGCTTCGCGAATCGTCCTCATGAGGGCCCACATGTGGGCCCTTGGATGTTAACTCATTCAGCGCCAGGGGTCGCTGTTTACCTTACCGTTGAAATGCCATCGCCTTTTAACATAATAATAATAATATAATAATGCAGGACCTCTTTAGGGGGTCTTTAATCGGCATGCAATGAACTGGACATGCAATTGGAGCGGTACACACACACACATGCATTGTCTTCTTCTCAGTCGCCGATGCGATAGAGTCTCTGCGCCTAACCCATCCCATCGTCCTTCCCCCCATGGGCAGCCGGGAGCAGATAGGGCGTCAACGTGAGCCGCGCCCCGGGGACCAATCCAAGTGCTCCTGTCCATCTTCGTCAAGGACGCCACAGCGTTAGCGATCTGTTGTGCATGTTTTTCCATTGGGTTTATCTTATCGGGAGGGAAACCTTTGCGAGCAAGGGGAGAACATGCAAACTCCACACAGAAAGGCCTGGGAGATACCCCACCTGAGTACCTGGCATCATGGAAACCTGGTCCCCAAGTGGGAATCGAACTCTGGACCTTCTTGCTGTGAGGCTGTTAACCACTACACCACCGTGCCGCCACGTAACATGGGGATACGTGGCTGTGTTTGCAGGCCTAAAGCTATATTATATATTATAGCTATGGATCTAATAATATAGTCGATTGTCATTGAGTTTCTTCCGGTCAAGATGCAAAAAACAGATAATTTTTCCATCCATACATTTCCATTATATACCGTTGTGAATATGAGTGTAGTTTCAGGGCGGTCTGGTGTAATTTCCAAAATGCTTCGTAATGGCCGGCAACATGTATTTCTAGTAAAAGCGTTATCGTTTCTTCCCTGGACTAGCTACTGTTCTCAAATCAAATTTAGATTATCGGTATTATGTTTCATCATGGATGCATGAAAGGGGGGGGGCCCTCCGTGCTTTGATCGCTACCAACGGAACACGCCACACACACACGCTCCCGATCGCATGAAGGAATTTTTGGATCAATGCAATATTGATACCATTTAGCCCTTACCTTGACCAGGATCTGTCCCGAAAAGAATATTCCAATTATCTGATCGCCATTCCAAGTACTGATCACGATCGTGTTTCCAACGTAATCCAGCAATGAACATGAACCCGGGCGGCCCGACCCTCGTCAATGCATGTGTTATAAGCGCTTGCCCTGCCCGAGTAGTTAGACCCCGCCCGCTGGCCGCAGATCGGCCCAGACACCAAGCCACATTTCAAATGGAGTGCAATAGCGGCCGCAAGGCGGCAGGCGGCGGTATTGGACTTTTGCGATCTCAGACCCATCCCCAGTGATAACACACAGCTGCCTGCATGTTTATGAATGGAAATATCGAATAAAAGAAATAACAAGTATACTCGTTATTGGCGTCCAACGATTGGCGGGCTATAACGAGCATACTCGTCGTTGGCAATTAAAGAGTTAAGTGGTTAATGTTTTTTTTTTTTTTTTTTTTGGCCAAGAGTAAAGACCATAACCCTATCAAAACAGCAGTCAAAGTGTATATTTTCATTTTGCCCAATGTTTTAAAAGATTTACAGAAAATAAGAATTTATCAGAAAAATACTAATTATATCTCTTTTATCGTAAAACCGTGAGGAAATGACTAAATCCAGATTTAAGAGGAGCATTTTCCCTATCCATAGATGTATGATTTGGCCATAATAAGGTCACGGTCAAGTTCAAGGTCAAATATGAAATTATTTTTTTGATCCACTTTTTCTCCCCATTATCTATTTTTCTCCCATCCCAATTTCGTGTATCCAATTCTTCCCTCCCCTGTCTTGATCGTTGCTAGACTATGCCTCCCACAGGTCGGGTGTAGTGAGGACAGAAGCCTTGCATCACGTGTCCCCTCCGGTACACGAGGAGGCAGCCTGTCGCATCTTTTCACCGCAGCAGCTCAAACTATCAGTGGTGAGGAGTAACGCGTGGGAGGCTCACGCTGCCCCCGTCACTTCCTGCTTCCGTCGCACCGGGGTCACCAAACCGACCTGTCCCTCTCCACAACGTCAAATCCCCACCCACCAGCTTTCCCACCCTCTAACACTTGCCAATTGTGTTAGTATGAACGACCGGCCAGCCGGTAGCAACGCCGAGAGCTGGGCTCGAACCCAGCGTCTCCTGCGTTAGAGGCGAGCACCTTGCCCACTGCGCCAATCAGCCGCCCTGTCAAATATGAATTTATAATTAAAATGGATTATCATTTATTACTGTATCTACAAATCCTTCTGTTTAATCATCTTCCCGTTATTCATTTGCTTAGATCTTTTGTACACTTGATCTCAAGAAGGTGGTGAATGAGCTCAGTGAGCGAAATCAAAAGAACATCAATGTTTTCATGGTGTTATTCACCGGCAGAGATGCAAAAAAATATCATAATTTATTTCTCCTTTTTTCATTACAATTTACTCAAGCCTAGTAACAGACACACTATTTCTGACACTGGAAATACATACCCCCAGGTCCCTAGATGTTCCTAGATACCAATAACATGCAAATTGACCTTGTAGAAGTGGAGCAATCTTCCATTTACTTAGGCATGTACCTTTAGGTGAATTTTTTGAAAATAGGGCTACAGCTCAACAGGTTGATTTGCATTAGCTGACACCCAAGAGTAATAACATTCAGATAAGGGAGGTTTCCCTCAAACTTTGAAATGGAATTTAAGTTCGGAACAGATTTTAGGTTTTAAATACAGCCTTTTTGATTTTCATTTGACCCTCCACATACCATTGATTTTCATAATGAAAATTATACTAAATTAATTTACCTAAGGATAAATGGATTGGTTTGCTATGGGTGAGATTTCACTTTTCTTAATACAAATCCACATAAAACAAACCTGTTATAGTCTATCTATGTTGTTTATATCTGTATTTGACCTATTTCAATCCCCAACCTCTTTTCTTGATCCTCCAATCACAACTGTTGCTTCTTCGGGAAGTAAAGAGTCAATCGACACTTTTTAGTTCTTAGAGAAAGTCAGATATTGTAAGAAAATACAGATCACAGGGATCACTGTTGCTCTGCAGCACTTCACACAATACAGATGTATTTGGGTCGAGGGAGAAAGGGTCTCATTCTGACCGGAACCAGAAGCATTTCACCTAAAGCTCCCGTCTCTCGAGTGACAAGCGCTGCACTGTGGGATATAAAGGAGTCCTAAGTTATAAAAACAAAAGGTCATGAATGCACAATGCCAATATGCAGATATGTCCAGGGATGAATAGCAACATGTAGATGGATTTCAGTCATTTTTATTTTCTAGTTGTAAAAGCACACTAACTACAACAGTAGAGTATACTCTGTGTTATAGAAGCACAGTGGGCTACCATTACCATTAGGGTTATAAAAGCACAGTAGGCTACCATTTTGTTTTCTGAGCAACATGTTTGAAAGGAGAGATTACTGACAAGTTTGCATATCTTGAAACAGTAATTAGTAATGTTGGTAGATGATGACAGTAAGAACACTATTCAAATGACAGTAATTGGAATACATTTGTCATTTAATCACATATTCTATGGATTTTGAAGACAACATAGCCAAATGAAAAAGCAACTGAAAGGTGACATTGTTAATTTTGAGTATTCATGTGGAGGCCGATTTAGACCAATGTACCATTGCTGGAAGAGTTTATGGTATATGCGTTGCAGTAGGATGTGCTGATATACACAGTAGCCTACACTCCCAGAGAAAATCTGAACTGCTGAGTTTTACATCGTAGACTCTCCTGGGTGCCATCAATCCATACGTAGGTCACCTGACACTTGCCACCTTGGGGAGCGTATAATGTATACTTTTATTAATCCCCTTGGGAAAATCTGTCCTCTGAATTTGACCCCTCCTAACTATTTAGCAGCAGTGGGCAGCCACACAGTTGGAGGCGCCCGGGGAGTGACTCCAGTTGTGATGACTAAGTACCTTGGTCAAGGGCGACGGCAGGATATACCATAGCATGCATGTCTGTTTATGGTGTGGGGGAAACCGGAGTACCCGGAGGAAACCAGCGCAAACCCAGGACCTTCTTGCTGTGAGGCAACAGCGCTAACCACTGCACCACCAAGGTACCCATGTACATGTCAAAATACTTCCCAAAGGTCAGTGAATACCACGATCACAACACCAGAGGGAGCTCCACAAATCATGTTAAACCCAGATTTGGCTCAAACAAGGGACTAAACACGTTTCGCAATTATGCCACATCAATGTGGAACGCCCTACCCAAAACTGTAAAGGAATGTGAATCACTACCCACTTTCAAAACCACTCTCAAGGGACACCTACGGGAGACTGCAATTCGAAACTGGCCCCTGTAAATGTCCTAACCCAACCCCCTCCAATGTACAGTAATTTACCTAGTATGGTTGTCAATATTCCAATGTACAATTGTGCTTGTTTGTACAGTGTGCCCCCCCCCCCAATGTACAGTTTTGCTTGTTTATACAGTGTTTCTCCCCCCCCCCCAACCACCTCTAATGTAAATTACCCTAGTATGGTTGTCAATATCCCAATGTACCCAACCCCCCCCACACAACCCCACCCAACCTCCTCCAATGTACAGTTTCTATGTCAAATGTATATACTCCCTTTTCTTGACTCTTTTTGTATCACAAACAGTACTGTATTTGCAAATCTGGTATGTCATAAATGTATAGATGTAGCAGTACTGTCTATCTGTATGTCATGTATGTCATATATGTCCTGATGAATTGAAAATGGGGGACCCTGATTTAAACAAGACGAAAGTCTTTCTCTGGTCTGCATCCCCTTAACAATTGTGTGTATTGAGCTGTACTGTATTGTACCCATTCTGCAATCTGTTAATAAAGTTTTCAATCAATCAATCAAACCGTGCTGCCCAGAGAGAGCGTGCCATAACACCAGAGCTGGCAGACAGAATAAAAAAATTATATTTCTCAAAATTACTGTAGCCTATAGGCAAGACTTCAGCCACACATAACCATAACTGTGTGCAATCTTGCAAGTGTGGGGAAGTCAGTGATTTGGATTTGAAGTTGGGAGACCAGAAAAGCAAGCAAGTTGAACTTTGATTTCTGGACCTTTGGGCTCTGATGTTGGAAACCGAATTGTTTGGATTTGTGGAAGTTTGGCTGTTGAACAGAGATACACTTTTCTTTGCTGGAATTAAGTCAAACCTGGAACAGATTACATCTTTGGAAATTGGGTCTTTTTGGACTGTATTTTCGTGCGGAACTCTCACTCCACGCATCACTCACACACGACTGACAAAAATATGATTCTAATACTCCATATAATTGTGTGTTTTGTTCATTATCTAAAGAAAGTTGGGTAATGTTGGGTAATTATGTACACCTGCACATAACCCTTAGCTATGTATGATAGCATGAACTATAATGCATACCATATATACGTATATATTATATATATTTATTCTCACCGCATATATACAGTACCTATCCTCACCTGTCTGTACTTACCTGCACATTACTATATGTATACATCTGTACATATCCTACTCTTAATAGTTACGCTGCTGGCCAGTAGTAGTCATACTGTCTATATCTATATAATACAACTCTGTACATACATCTGATTAGCACTACACTCAGTAGTGCTAATCTGTATATTTTATACCCAGTTTAACCACCTGTACATTATATATTGCTGTTGCACTTTACTGCTACATTTGCACTCTGGTTAGATGCCAAACTTTTTTGTTGTACTGTACTTGTGCTGTATAATGATCATCATCCACAGGCACTTATAAGCAAACCCGTTACAACACACACCTCAGCCCTCAGCCATGGACAACGTCTGGAGTACAGATAGGTCTGTGTAAATGCCTTGTTAAGACCAGATCTGGCTCACAGAAGGTGTATTCACGCTTTTGGGCAGTGTTGTAGTGCTACTTTTGGAACTAGGGGAGAGAACCTCCTGTCAGACTATGATTAGGAAGTGTAGACAGTGCCTACACATCTGTTTACTACTACACCCCTGCCTTTGGGTAGTATAGCCCGCAGTTCAGTAGCTATGGCGCCGGAGGCCTCTGCCATGGCCCATGGGTAAAGACATCATTTGGACCAGGATCAGAACAGCATGTCAGGGTTCAAAACAAACAAAGGATTACAGACCTTGTTAATCAGATAATCTCGTTCGTTGTCAAGACTTTGTACTATTTTGGTGCATTTGGGGATTAAGGACACGTTGGAATTATTTAATTTGTTAAAGCTAATTCACATTAATTTATTTCAGAACAGCAAGCAAATGGCAGCTGGATATGATATGAATCAAATTTAAATCTCAAGACTCCAGGACCTCGCACATAATCACAACTATACTGATTCAGTCATAAATACATCAATAATTAATTTAGTTGAAAATAAATTTATATCTTGGCAGTTGGCACTTATGTTAACACATATTCATAACCTGTACTATTCCTGTCAGATGCACCGAACAGTGTGACTGAGCCTTAGCGATACTAGTGATATATTCTTCCTGACAAGCACACAGAACACAATGAATAGTGCATGTGGGAGATGCTCATTCTGTTACTGTACAGAGCAGCGTGTCCCAATGCTCTCCAGAGCCACGTTCGCCACCACCAGGCCCATCTCCTGCGCATATCCAGCCACTGGTCTGACGAGTGCTGTCAGAGAGCTGGACTCCTCCGCAGGCCTCTTGTACACCAGGACTGAAGACAACGCCATACCGTCCTGCTCACACTCGCCCGTCGGCCCGCTCTCCTTCTGCCTCTCCTCTTCTCTCTGCAGGATCTCGTCCAGCTCCCTCTTCATCTTCACCTCTTTTTCCTTCTGCTCCTTCATCACCATGGTGATGCGCCACACCTCCCGCTGGAGGGCGGCGCTCCTCTTTCTCTCCACTCCCTGTTTCTCCATCTCCATCTCCCTATCCCTCTGGTTCTCCTGCCTCTCGCCCGTGATCAACTCCTCCCTTTCTCTTTCCCTCTGCTCCTCCTTGTTTTTCAGCTCCTCCATGTTCTGGGCGAGCCTGTTCAGTTCTTTGTGCAGAGCGTCTCTCCTCATCCTCTCTCTCTGCATGATGGCCTGCTCCCTTTCTAACTGCTGAAGCTGTCTCTCTCTCTCCTTCCTGTTATTCTCCACTCTGACTTTCTGGGTTGCCTCTTCCATCTCTCTCTTCATACTCTCTTCCTTCTCCGTTAGCTCTTCCAGTGCTTTGGTGATTTTCCTCAACTGTGCATAAAGCACCTCCTCCTCCTTTCTTATCTCCATCACTCTCTCCTTCTCTCTCTTCCCGTTCTCCACCTTCTCTCTCCTCGCCGTCTCCTCCCTCTCCCTGGCCAGCGCCTCCTCTCTCGCTCTCTGCATCTCCCCGCTTCTCCTCAGCTCCTCTATCTGTCTCTTGCTCCTCAGCTGAATCTTCTCTAGTTCCATCTGGTACCACTCTTTTATAGTTCCCTCCTCCTGCCTCCTCACCAGCTCCTCCTTCTCTTTCGCCAGCCTCCTCTGCTCCTGCAGCTCCCGCGCCACCTTCTCCTCCGCCTCCTCGAGCATTTTGCTGGTGTAGCAGGCTCCTCTGTTGGCGTCCACCATGCCGTCCACCAGGGCCAGCAGCTCGGACACCTGCTCCTCGGTCTTGGAAGCCCGGTTGTTGAAGACACAGTACCTGCCTCCACACCTGGCCACCAGCTCAGCCAGACCCTCTGAGCCCCCTTTCAGGCAGTCTCTGACAGTCGCCCCTTCCACCAGACAGTCCCCGTGGGTGAACACTATCACTGAGAACCCAAGGGCCCGGGGCCCCAGTGCTCGCTGAATCTGGCCCACCCCCTCCCTCTCCTCCTGGGTGAACCTGCAGATCCGAAGCACCAGGAGGAAAGCTTGAGGGCCAGGGGACAGAAGAGTCACACACCCCCCCAGCTCCCTCTGCACCTCCTCGGTGGTCGTCCGCTGTGAGTCCAGGAGTCCTGAAGTGTCCAGGAGAGAAATCTGCCGGCCGCGGTAATCCCCCGAGGCCCTGTGGCAGCTCTGGCTGACGGTGGACCACTTGACCTTTGACTCCGCCGACATGCAACTCAGGATGGAGTTCGCAGTGGAGCTCTTCCCACTGCCAGTCTTCCCCAGCAGAACCAGTCTGACCTCTCTGGAGGAGGCAGCTTCCCCCCTGCCTGATAGACAGAGAGCACAATGTTGTATTTTGTATGCAACTTCATAATCAGATTGAAATTGAATAGTGTATATTTATTGTGTAAAGAGAAAGAAAGAAAGAAAGAAAGAAAGAAAGAAAGAAAGAAAGAAAGAAAGAAAGAAAGAAAGAAAGAAAGAAAGAAAGAAAGAAAGAAAGAAAGAAAGAAAGAAAGAAAGAAAGAAAGAAAGAAAGAAAGAAAGAAAGAAAGAAAGAAAGAAAGAAAGAAAGAAAGAAAGAAAGAAAGAAAGAAAGAAAGAAAGAAAGAAAGAAAGAAAGAAAGAAAGAAAGAAAGAAAGAAAGAAAGAAAGAAAGAAAGAAAGAAAGAAAGAAAGAAAGAAAGAAAGAAAGAAAGAAAGAAAGAAAGAAGAAGGAAGAAATAATCGAGACTGACCTTTCATTTTAGAAGACATTCTGTCCCGGCTAATTCTTTGCTAACGGAGAACAAATCACTGCATTGCTGTACTATAAGTCTCTATATATCCCAGTGTTGCGGATGTGTCTGTGTGGAGTCTGTGCAAAGACGTCTTCCTATGATCAACACACTCTGAGGCCAACCCACTCTGAACTCTGAACCCTCGGACATCATCATCACTGTGTGTCTATTGTAAGTCTGGGGAGAAAGGGGCCCAATAATCGATCTCTATATCAGCAGTCACAGCACACACACTGGAGAGAGGGGACATGGTCCAGCGTAGGCAAGCAGGCGTCTGGCTGTCAGACAAAGACATGAATTAGTTCATCATTGTGATCAAAGTTCAGCTAATTATTCATTTGGATTTTGCTGCTCTGGTGATGAGTAATCATTTAGAAAAGTGAGTAAGCTCATCGGCTGTCACTGATAGAGCATCATCAGTGATCAATGAGACAGGAACGTTGTTTTCTGTGTTGAGGTGCTTCATGATCATTTTGGAAATGTAGCCTACATATTAAACTGGGCAGTTAAAGCACAAGCCTGTAGACCTTTTCACAATACATTTCGCAGAGTAAATTTTACTCAAACTGAGTACATTTTACTCAAACTCAAATTGTACTCTGTTTGAGTCAAATTGACTCAGTTTGAGTCAAATTTACTGTGTAACTTCAAATCTGTGATTAATCTGTGATCGCTATGCTTCTTTTTGGGGTAAAAAGGGGTTAGGCGGCGTTTATGACAAAACAAACTGATATAAATCATGGCAAAGACTATCAAGTTCCAGAAATAGTCATTACCTTTTAGTTTTAGATTCATAAGCGTAATATTAAATGTCCAGGTAGAGAAATGGGGAGATGCCATGGGAAGACTGAAGGAGCCTGCAAACACATCAAACATAACTTTTCACAATAGCGTGAACACTCATTGGCAGCCAGTGTTAGAAAGTAGTTGCTTGACATAACTTAATGTACTAACAAAACAAACATTTGCAATAATGTAAACGATCTGCTGACAGTTTTTATACAAAGCCAAATACAATATCGATCTCTAGGAATGGTGTCCGTGTTTTCCACCAAAAGTGGGCGTGACCGCCTACCCGGATGCGCTGGTCTGATGTATAGCTGACAGTAAATTAAAGATTCTGTATTGCATTTTTTAACAGAAGGTATGTTGATGTAAAATTGCCCAACATTATGTTGTTGTTGTTGCTGTTGTTAAAATTATGACTAAAGCCCTTTGATCTACACAGTATATCCCCCTGGAATCAAACTATTTCAGATATCCAATCTGCTTCCCTGAAAATCTTGCATGATCTACTCGGATTAGCCTGATTGGCCCATCAGTCAGTCTGTCAGTTGTCAGTAGTTGTAGGATATCAGATAGCTAGTCCACAAACAAGTAATGAAACTAGTTTGCTACAAATTAGTTAATTTTTGTAGTTCAAAAACATCCATAGCATTGTTGTCATGTTTGTTTATGTGTTTGTTTAAAAAATAATAAAAAAATAAAATACAAAAACATCCATAGCAACTGTGACCAGTTATTTATCACCTGCTAGCACAGGTTAGCAAATGTTAATCTGTCATAGCAACCGATCACACTGGTCATGTGAATTTGTTTACATTTGAAAGCTTCATGTATGATCCTAACTTGACATCTCCTTAACTGAACAGAAGGCCACGCCCCCTCAACATACTGAGAGTTTGTGCTCAGAAAGGATGTAACCTCGTTCGCAGTTTTATCTCCTCCGTGAGATAAAGCCTGGTAAAGAACTACTGCCGAAAGTGTGTATGGGGTAGAATTTCCGGTGTACTTCCCCTGGAAGCTGCCTCCGAACGGACCAAACTTTTCCCGAATCCTGTCGGCAAACAAGCTAGAACGTCCCGGTCATGTAGTAAATTCTTCAGGCAAAGCCGTTGCAGTGGCTTAAACGAGGAAATATTGTGCACTTCACACGTTTCTATAATTGTTTTGTCGAAACCGGAAAGCCTGTAGCCTGTACTTCCTGTACTTCCGTTTACACACTTTAGGAGGCATATCTTTACCAGCCTAGAAAGGATGCATTAAAACAGTTATGACAGATCAAAGGATACATCTGAAGCTGAAAGAATTACACTTCTGACATTAACATTCCACAATATGCTTTGTCTGACAACATTAACATTGTATTGGTTCTTTAACTTTAAACAGTTCCCCTTGCAATGGGATTCGACTGAAAAGGTCCATAAAAAATTAAGAAAAACACTGATTTCTGTAAAAAAAATAATTTAACTATTCATTAGATTCTTCAGCATTGGAACCATGTTTCCACCTACCGGTAGAGGGGATTAACATTGTAAAAAGAAGTGTATTGATGCATATCAAATCAATTGTATACTGTAACCCATTCATCTTCTGTCACAATCCGTCTCCCGCCTCCAGCCGAAGTCCCTTCATGAACAATCATGCGCCACTCTAGACAGTACTCTGCTGCCATCCTGCGGCCTGTCGGCGGTACTACATGCATTCACCCTTTGCCTGTCTATGTTTATTAATCTGTTCTCTGTCATGCTCCCTGTGTTCCTGCTATCTGTAATGTTCCCCTGCCTAGTCTAGTGTCCTCCCCTGTCTGTGTTTGTATTATGATCTAGTCTGTACTGTATTTAGTTGTCTTGTATTCTAGTCTTGTGTTCTAGTCTGTCCTCCCCCAGCTGTTGCTCGTTGTAATCAGCATCTGTATTTATACCTGCCTGTCCCGTGTTTCCGGTGTTGCGTCATTTTCCTGTTTCCCCGCGTACCCTATTCTGTTTCCCGGCCTGCGTGAAGCTCGCTCTCTGTCGTGTTCCTGTTCCAGCTATTCCTGCCATTCGCGGAATTGCCCCTTTATCCTGTATGTCCCCGTGAGTCCGTTCCTGCTGTATATCTCTTGCCACGTTTTCCAGCATTGCTGAGGTTTCTGTTTTGTGTTTTGAAGTTGGTTTTGTTTGTTCCGTGTAATGTGCTTTGTTTACTGCTGCTCAGTAAAAGCCCTTTCACTGCACTCGCTTCCTGCCTCGTTCCTCTTTTGTCCAGCGATTGAATCCTACTCACTCCTCCTAACAACCCCATTGTAACATCTTCCTCTTGGCACACATTACACTCTAGCTTATATGGCAGCATCAGAGTTGTAAAGTAGCTAATTATATTTACTCTAGTTACTGAAATTGAGTAGATGTTTTCGGTAAGTAGTAGTAGTAGTATTTACTTCTACTTGACTAATATTCTTAAGTTTTATTTTGATCGGGGGGGCGGAGCTGAGCGATCATGGAGTAGACGTGTTTTCACATGAGCTCCCTTCTACCGTGCTGAATATACGTTTCTCCCCATTAGTCTTTATTTTATTTGTATTTGTTTTTTATCTGTTTGCTAGGTCGTCGTGTTTAGTATACATTCATCAACTTTTTTCGACTTTCTACGATGGCGGGGGTGGAAACCAGAGCCATGAAAGAATTAGGCACGACACCGACACCGCCGAGCATGGCCGTACCGTCTCCCGCTGTCGGGGAGTTAAGCGAAGCTGTGCTCTTGGTCATGACCAAGCTACACGCAGACTCTGAGACACGCATCGCTGAAGCACAGAAGAAAGTACACGCAGACTCTGAGGCACGCATCGCTGAAGCACAGAAGCAAGTGCTGGCGGATTTCTGTATCAGCCTCCGTCGTGAGATATCAGAAGAAATACGGCTGGCGGTAGTCCCGCTGACAGACAAGATGGAGACGATTCACGCTGCCTCATCGGCTAATGCTAACGAACTAGCCATGCTAACGACGGAGGTATCATCACAGTGTGAGAAGATGGCGGGTCTTGAATCCGCCCTGCTGGCTAGGCAGGCTGAAGTCAACAAACTACAGTCGGCGATGGAGGAGATGCAGTCCCGGGATAGACGCCACAACGTCAGGATTGTTGGAGTACCGGAGACCAGCGGTGAAGGCCGTCTCTCTGAGACCATGCCCGAACTGCTGCAGAAGATACTAGGGACGGACGTCCTCCCCTCGCCTCCTATCTGTGAGTCGGCCTATAGAGCGGGCAGGTTTTCTCCCGGCGTGAACAAAGAACCGAGGCCCATCATAGTCAAGCTGAACAGACTCCAACAGAGAGAAATCATCATGCGGTCGGCTCGTACCAGAAGGGGTACTCTGAGGTTTGGCGATCACAAAGTGGCCATTTTCGAGGACTTTACACCGGAGGTTCAAGCTCAGAGAGCCGAGTACAAGGTGGTCCTGACTAAGCTATGGAGACTAGGCCTGAGGCCCACGTTATTCGCTCCCGCGAAACTATCTGTGTTGGAGAAGGTCGGTGGTCAGCGTTTGTTTTGGTCGTTGGCTAAAGCGAAGGAATATCTCGCGAAGACACCCGAGTCTGTTGCTTGATATCTATGGAGGGTGAGTGACTTGGCGGTTTGGGCCTATATACATTGATTAGGTCGACTATTCACAAACACTTGCTGTCATGCCCAGACATGCTAACTGTCCTCTGCCCATCCAACTAGCGGGGCTTCCCAATGACTTCTGTTACTTGCTAAAGCTGACCTCATGGTCGTACTTGTGTATCGCCTCTTTGGAAGCTAACGAGCTAGCTGAACAATGTACATAGTAGGCTAACGTGCTATCCGGATTCGTCACTAGCTTACGCGCTAGCCTCGGGCTAGCCAGCGGGCTTCGACTATGGTCTGCGCTGAGACATTCGTTAATGGTTACGTATTTTGGTTGCTGTTGCTGTTCAAAGGGACATTGGTTTGCACAGTTCAAGAGTGACCGAGTCCCTAACTAACTTCTGGTATGCTTTTTATTTTTATATCCAGGTTGTTTTGAGCTTTGGTGATCCAAAGTAGATGCCAAGGTCGGTTGAATATGCATAAACAATATTTGATAACAGGTTGGGTCGGGTATGGCTTGCACTTAATGGCTATATGGTTATATGGCTTGCACTCTAGCCATTACCCTCTCTTCCTTTTTTTTTTCTTTCCTATTGTCGCTGTTTTTATGTCATCTATATGCGCGATTTAAATGTGATCCGGTTCTACCTTGGACTAACTACTGACTCGCCTTAATTTTGTTTTGAATTTTCCGTGAGGCACTTATGCTATAACGTTGATACATTAATATGCAGACTCCAGGGTAGATGGTTACAGGTTGATGCTGAGTAATTATATAATAATTAGTGTCGCTGTTTTAAGGGCAATTGAATGAGCAATTAACCTGTGACCCGAACCTGCCTTGGACTATCGGCTGGGATGCTTTAATTTAATTTTGTATTGAATTTTCCTATATGTTTTAATGGCATTTGAATGAGCAATTTAAATGTGATCCGGTTCTACCTTGGACTAACTACTGACTCGCCTTAATTTTGTTTTGAATTTTCCGTGAGGCACTTATGCTATAACGTTGATACATTAATATGCAGACTCCAGGGTAGATGGTTACAGGTTGATGCTGAGTAATTATATATTAATGGCTAATTTTTCCATTATAGCTGTCATGTTAGGGCCAAGGCTCACGTTGGCTCTCGACCGAATATACATAAAATATGTGATAACAGGCTGGCTTAGGTTTAGCTTTGCTTGCACTTTAGCCATAACCCTCTTTTTCCTTTTTCTATTATTGTCGCTGTTTTAATGGCATTTGAATGAGCAATTTAACTGTGATTCGATCCTACCTTAGACTAACTGCTGATATGCTTTGATTTTGTTTTGAATTTTCCTTTTTCCATTTATACTATAATGTTGCAACATTAATATGCAGACTACGAGGTAGTTGGTCACAGGGTTGATGCTGAGTAATTATATAATAATGGCTAATTTTTCCATTATAGCTGTCATGTTAGGGCCAAGGTTCATGTTGGCTCTCGAACGAATATACATAAATATGTGATAACAGGCTGGGTCAAGTTTAACTTTGCTTGCACTTTAGCCATAACCCTCTTTTTCCTTTTCCTATTATTGTCGATTCTTACATAGGTTATGTCATGTCAGCCGTTGTGCCTGATCAGAGGGACTGCTTCAGGGGTGCACTTTAACCATAACCCCTTTTTTCCCTTTCTTATTTTTGTCATTGTTTAATTGACATTGTTCACACAATTTTGCACAATTAACCTGTGACCCGATCCTGCCTTAGACTATCGGCTGGGATGCTTTAATTTAATTTTGTTTTGAATTTTCCTGTACCCATTTGGGCCATAACATTGCGACGTTGAAGCGCAGATTCGGAAATAGATGGTTGCAGGTTGATGTGGAGTTATTATTTAATAATGGCTATTTTTACCATTATGGTTGTCTTATGTTAGGGCCAGTGCTCAGGTGGTTTTCGACCGATATCTTTATTGAATTTAATTTTTATTATTATTTGTGTTTATTGGACTAGTGGGGGTTTACTCAGGGGTTTAACTAGAGGGGGGTGGGAGTGGGAAGCGTCTTATTGATCCATGTCTCTAGTGGGAAGTGATAGGAAGATGACCATCCTCAGTGGGTGGGGCATAGGGTGGGGATTGGAGAGTGGGTATAGAGGAACTTATAGTAGGACGGGTGGGTTAGGGTTTAGAGTAGAAGGGGGGGGGGCTGTAGCTGGGGTGGTATTTTTATGTGTTCTATGTACTGTTGTCTTATATATGTGTAAGTGTTCCTCCTCTGAACTCCTGGGATTGACCGTCCGGGCCCGCCGGGATCGGCACCTCTGTACTCAGCCTGGCTGCACGGGTATGTTCTCTACGCACTTATACAAGCTCGACCATGGCTAAATTGAATATTTTAATTTGGAACGCAGGAGGGCTTAACGCCCCACACAAGCGTGCCAGTGTCCTTTGGCTATTGAAGAGGAGAAATATTGACCTTGCTCTCCTTAGTGAGACGCATTTAATGGTAGGTGACGTGTCAAGACTGGCAAATCGGCAATATCACGTTATCTCCGCATCCTCAGCCGATGATAAGACGAAAGGAGTAGTCATAGTTACAAGACGTAACCTTGATATCAAAATCTTGGATGTATGGTCGGACACGGAGGGAAGGATTACTATAGCAAAAGTTGAATTCTTGCATAGGAAGATGGCTATAATAGCATTGTATGCTCCTAACACATTTGATTCAGCGTTCTATAATACAATCACGAAGAATATGTTGGAACTTAATGGATACGCTCTCATTGTGGGTGGCGATTTTAATGCGTGCTGGGATGCGGAGATGGATAGGTCTGGGCCCTCTGAAACGAGCGACCAGAAACGGGCCTCTAAGGCCCTCAGGATGTGGGCCAAAGACACGGGGCTCTCAGACCTCTGGCGCTTATGCAACCCCACCCTCAGAGATTACTCTCACCTGTCAGCCAGACACAAAAGCTTCTCTCGAATTGACTATGCATTCGCGTCCCCTAATATGTTTGATAGTTTCGATGTCTCATTGGTTCCCTTGGCTCTCTCAGACCACAAGGGGATTTTCCTTACGGCAACCTTTGGCAGGCTCTCCGCAAGAGCTCCCAGATGGCGTTTTAATTCGACCTTGCTAAAGAACGATGACTTCTGTTCTGAGTTCAGGAGTAAACTAGCAGAATTTTTGCAGATCAACGTTGGCACAGTAGAAGACCCTAGGGTCCTGTGGAACGCATTGAAAGGATTCATCAGGGGTCATGTCACACTATTTGCCTCCAATTTGCGAAAATCCCGGTCAAAAAAGCTAGAAGGACTGGAATCATTATATGCGGACCTATACGCATCCTTGCAAACTGACTATAATGAACGACTAAACACACAACGTAAGATAGTCAAAAAAGAAATAAACTCCATACTTAAACAACAGTCTGAGTTTTTGATACATAGGACAAGACAAAATTACTATTTTCACGGCTCCAGACCTAGCCATCTATTGGCAATGAAAATACGCTCAAATGATCATTTCTCAGATATCCCCTCGATTAGGACGAGCCAGGGTGCAGTCACTACTGATTCGAAAAAGATCAATGACACTTTTAAAGAGTTTTACTCACAGTTATATAGCTCAGAGGGTAATCTGGATGACTCTAGATTTGAATCGTTCATCGGCGGGCTTGAGATACCCCACATTTCTGAGGAAGAGGCCAAGGAACTGGGGAGACCGATTACTCTCGTAGAATTGAGGGAGACTATTGTTGAAATGCAGAGGGGTAAGGCGCCAGGCTGGGATGGTATTCCACCCGAAGTGTATTTAGCTTTCTGGGACCAACTGGGTCCATTGATGCTCGATATGATCAATTACGCTATCGAACAAGGGGAGTTCTCAAGAGATGTCAATATGGCGTTGATTTCTTTACTTCTCAAAAAGGACAAAGATCCCAATGATTGTGGTAGCTATAGACCCTTGAGTCTTCTCGGGGCCGATTTAAAGGTGTTTGCCAAGGTGCTGGCCCGTCGCCTGCAGAGATTTATGCCTGTATTGGTACACTGCGATCAAACTGGTTTTATCCCGGGGCGTCTGGCTGCAGATAATCTTAGGAGGCTGTTGCATGTAATCGATAACAGTAAAGACAATACAACTCCATCCACAGTTCTGTCTTTGGATGCCATGAAGGCGTTTGACAGACTTGAGTGGTCATACCTGTGGAAGGTACTTGAGGTCATGGGTCTTGGAAAGAGTTTTATTCATATGATTAAAGTCCTGTATGCCTCGCCGTCTGCGATGATACTGACAGGCAAAAACTGTTCCACACTCTTTCCAGTCTCCAGATCTTCTAGACAGGGTTGCCCTCTGAGCCCGGGACTGTTCGCGCTTTCCCTCGAACCTTTGGCCCAATTTATTAGGCAATCGGAGGACATCGTCCCCATAATGGTCAACAATACTCCACACAAAATTGCTCTCTATGCGGATGACCTGCTGATTTTCATGGACGACCCCTCCCAGTCGGCCACAAAATTATTGAGGATAATCGACGACTTTGGTAAATTGTCAGGTTTTAAGATTAACTGGAACAAATCAGCCTGCCTACCTCTTAATGAACTGGCCAAGGCGGTACGACTACCAGCTGATATCCCCATAGTAGAACATTTTAAATACCTGGGCATAGAGATATTCCCCACGCTGAACCAAACTACTAAGTACAACTTCACGGGTACTTATGATAAAATACGCCAGGATCTAGACAGGTGGTCGTCCCTTCCTAACTCCTTACAAGCCCGGGCTTCCATAATCAAAATGAACATCCTGCCTAGGATAAATTTTATTAGCTCAATGCTCCCCCTGCCCCCTCCAATAGACCACTGGCGCAAGGTACAATCGATGGTATCTAAGTTTGTCTGGAATAACAAACGCCCGAGAATCAAAAGGGCTACTACTCAACGTAGGAAACAAGATGGGGGCCTCGCAATCCCTGATTTTAAACTTTATTTCTGGTCCTTTTCACTGAGACCTCTGATGTGCTGGCTAGACCCTGTAGAGGCTGTATCGTGGCGCTCCTTAGAAGCGGCGGCGGTGTCTCCGCTAAGATTGCAGGATGTAGTGTACTCCACTGTCTCTATTGCGAAATGCCGGCTGAGGTATGGACCGATCATAACTCACGTGATCCAAACGTGGCGTAATGTACAGAGGTCGTGTGGGGTTAAATGCCCTTGGCACCTGGACTCTCCAATTTTTAATAACCAGCAATTACTTGTTGGACACAAGCCGGTTAATATTCCTCAATGGCAAAGGAGGGGAGTGCATACTCTGGAGGATATTTATGATAAGAACGGCCTCCGTGCGTTTCAGGACTTAAGAGAATTTTATGATCTTCCCGGCGAGTCCTTCTTTCTTTACCTTCAACTAAGGTCAGCACTGAGGGCGCATGGCGTACCGTGGGCTCAAGCCTTGCACCCACACCCCTTCCTCAGGCTCATAGTGGACAGGACGACATCCAGAGGGTTTGTCTCCGACTTTTATACGCTCTTAATTCAATCCACGTATAAAAATTTATCATTGGATACAATCTGGCGTGTGGATATCCCGGAGTTGGACCCCGAGTTTGACTGGGATGATGTTTGGGCAAATGTGGCATTATCTTCCCGCAACCCCAATCACCAGCAAATTAATTTTAATTATATTCATAGGACCTATCTTACACCTAGGAAGCTATTTGCTATGGGACTGATAACCGACTCTCGGTGCACTTTGTGCTCTCAAAAGGCCACTGGCACTTATATGCATATGTATTGGGATTGCCCACCAGTGGCCCGCTTCTGGAGGTCAATAACGGACAAACTTTCAGATCTGTGTGGCTTAACTATCCCATTCTCAGCTGTTACGCTACTCCTGAACGATATAACGACACTACCCGCGTCCGTACAACTGAAAAGGGTTGTCCTAGCGGGCGTCACAGCAGCGAAGAAGCTAATAGCAATGAGATGGAAGGAGCCTGAGAAGCTTACAATGATTAACTGGTCCCTAACTCTATTGGATGTGATTTATCTTGAGATATCCACAGCCCGGGTGATTGGGGTGGGGCAGGCTGGAATTGACCTGTGGTTCGCAGCAGCTGAGAAGGTAAAGACCGCAGTGTGCGGCTGAGCGGGGTCGGGGTGCGTGTTCGGGTGAGTCCGGCGGTCTCTTGGGAGGGGGAGGAGGAAGTGTTTTTGTCTGTCTTGTCCCTTGTCTTGTCATCTTGAGTTTAGCTGGGGATATTATGGGGGGGCAGCTATTTAACTAGTTCTTCACTGTTTGGCCACTTTTACACGGTCTCTGTGAGTCTATGGAACACCTACAGGTTTTTGTTTTTTCATGAAGGTTCATTGCTCTGGTTTCAGGTCGTGTTCCCCCAAAAAATGGTCCTTGTGGTGGGTTGGAGATGTACGTTTTATTAATATGGGGTCACACGGCCGGGAATCGGGACTGAACACTGGGAAAGACCATTTATTAGATAGTACCCCTTGGAATTAATTTAGTAGGTTGAACTCTGGTTTCTTTTCTTTTGTCTGTATAATTGTTAGTCATTATTATTATTGTTTTTGTTATTTTCTTGTGAAGTTCTATGTATTGTGATTGTGGTTAATGTGTTGTCTTGTTTCGTGAGAATGTCAATAAAAAATTTGATCAAAAAAAAAAAAAGTTTTATTTTGATCATAAGAGTACTGAGTACCAACAATGCAATGTAATCTACTCAATTTACAGTAAAATACTTAAATAACTTTCTACATGAGTAATTTCAGTACCTATTTCAATACTATTCCCACCGCTGGGCAGCATAAAGTTCTGCATACAGATAATATTCAAAAAGAGTAAATTATGCAGTTGGACAGTTTTTTACTATTTCATCAGCTTCACCTGGTGACTGATTCAAGTAGCAGCACTCTCTCAAACTGACAAAACTGCTAAAGGAACATGCCAACATTATGGGAAATTCACTTACCGTCTTCTCCAGAGTCAGACAAGAAGATCGTTACCAATTTCTTCGTGTGTTCAGTAGAAAGCTATCCGGCTGCAAGCTAACCTAGCTTAGCACAAATGAGAGAGGAAATTGGAAATCTTCTTGTCTGACTCTGGAGAAGACTGTAAGCTCATTTCCCATAATGTTGGCAAGTTAATTTAAGTGTATTCATACAGCGTACAGAGCATTATAGAACCCATTCTCCTCTACTGCTCCACATGCTACTCCACCATGCTCACCACTATCACCATCACCAACAGGAATAGACTCCTCAAAATTACACACTTTCACAAAGATCATTGGTCTCTCTACTCATAACCTCCCAGCACTCATTACACCCACACAGCATGACGTGCTGGAGGGGGTATTGCAAAGCACTCCTGTGGTTCTGTCTGTCACTCTATCTGTCTGCACCAGCCATAACTTCTACAGTTCTGATTCAATTTGGATGACACAAAGGCTGACAGCAAGCAACAGGCCTGAATTCTTGAATATCTTTCTATAATATCAATGACAAGTATTTTATATTTTTATTTGAATGAATTTCCATAATTGCCCAGTGAAATCAATAATGAGGGTAAACATAAACACAAGAAAGTGCTATGACACAAAACCTGAGCCTCACCTAGACTCCTATAATCAGCTCAGCAACACTTTACAACATGCCAATGACAAAGTCAGCCACGTTCAATGTTTAATGGCCACAGTGGTGGAAAGTAACTAGTATTTTTATTCAAGTACTGTACTTAAGTAAAATGTCTAGCTACTTGTACTTTATGTAAGAGTATTTTCATTTCAGGGAACTTTTACTTTTACTACATTTCAAAGGAAATATTGTACTTTTTATTTTACATTTATCTGAACCCATCAGTGACTAGTTAAAATCTTAAAAAGATTTAGAAAAGAAAACATGGCAAAAATGTATGAAGATTACACATTTGAAGCCTGTCAACTTCAAGCAGACGTAATCAGAGCAGCATAACTGGACCACATACCACTTTAACATAACCTTTAGAGGTCAATGGATCGAGGATTGAATGCTCCCAAGCACTGGAATACACAAACGTCACATAGAATGTATACTTTTACTTTAGATACTTAAGTAAATTCAATAGCAAATACTTCTCTACTTTTACTTAAGTAGAATTTCAAAGGAGGACTTTTACTTTTACCAGAGTACTCATTTATCTGGGTAGTTCTACTTTTACTTAAGTAAAGGAACTGTATACCTATTCCATGTTCACTATATGGCCACTTGCATTCTGCCATCTTGTTATTCAGGAATAAAATTAGAAATCTAGTGCACAAAATATAATATTCTATTACATATTTCTTTCCAGCAAATATGTTAGTTACAAGATTGTGTTATAGGTTAGGCAATAAAGGTGAAGTATTTAGAATGTTTGCCATTTGGCCAAACGAGATGGCTGGTCTAAAGTAAAGGCAGAACACACAGTAGGGGCAGAAGGCACATTACGGGCAGAAGGCACAGTAGGGGCAGAACACACAGTAGGGGCAGAACACACAGTAGGGGCAGAAGGCACATTACGGGCAGAAGGCACAGTAGGGGCAGAACACACAGTAGGGGCAGAACACACAGTAGGGGCAGAAGGCACATTACGGGCAGAAGGCACAGTAGGGGCAGAACACACAGTAGGGGCAGAATGCACAGTAGGGGCAGAAGGCACATTAGGGGCAGAAGACACAGTAGGGGCAAGTAGGGGCAGAAGGCACAGTAGGGGCAGAAGGCACATTACGGGCAGAAGGCACAGTAGGGGCAGAACACACAGTAGGGGCAGAACACACAGTAGGGGCAGAAGGCACATTACGGGCAGAAGGCACAGTAGGGGCAGAACACACAGTAGGGGCAGAATGCACAGTAGGGGCAGAAGGCACAGTAGGGGCAAGTAGGGGCAGAAGGCACAGTAGGGGCAGAAGGCACAGTAGGGGCAGAAGGGGCAGAAGACACAGTAGGGGCAGAAGGCACATTAGGGGCAGAACACACAGTAGGGGCAGAAGGCACAGTAGGGGCAGAAGGCACAGTAGGGGCAGAAGGGGCAGAAGACACAGTAGGGGCAGAAGGCACATTAGGGGCAGAAGGCACAGTAGGGGCAGAAGGGGCAGAAGACACAGTAGGGGCAGAAGGCACATTAGGGGCAGAACACACAGTAGGGGCAGAAGGCACAGTAGGGGCAGAAGGCACAGTAGGGGCAGAAGGGGCAGAAGACACAGTAGGGGCAGAAGGCACATTAGGGGCAGAAGGCACAGTAGGGGCAGAAGGCACAGTAGGGGCAGAAGGCACAGTAGGGGCAGAAGGCACAGTAGGGGCAGAAGGCACAGTAGGGGCAGAACACACAGTAGGGGCAGAAGGCACATTAGGGGCATAAGGCACAGTAGGGGCAGAAGGCACATTAGGGGCAGAAGGCACAGTAGGGGCAGAAGGCACATTAGGGGCAGAACACACAGTAGGGGCAGAAGGCACATTAGGGGCAGAAGGCACAGTAGGGGCAGAAGGCACATTAGGGGCAGAACACACAGTAGGGGCAGAACACACAGTTGGGGCAGAAGGCACATTAGGGGCAGAACACACAGTAGGGGCAGAAGGCACATTAGGGGCAGAAGGCACATTAGGGGCAGAACACACAGTAGGGGCAGAACACACAGTAGGGGCAGAAGGCACATTAGGGGCAGAACACACAGTAGGGGCAGAAGGCACATTAGGGGCAGAAGGCACAGTAGGGGCAGAAGGCACAGTAGGGGCAGAAGGCACAGTAGGGGCAGAAGGCACAGTAGGGGCAGAAGGGGCAGAAGACACAGTAGGGGCAGAAGGCACATTAGGGGCAGAAGGCACAGTAGGGGCAGAAGGCACATTAGGGGCAGAAGGCACAGTAGGGGCAAGAAGGCACAGTAGGGGCAGAACACACAGTAGGGGCGGAAGGCACAGTAGGGGCAGAAGGCACATTAGGGGCAGAACACACAGTAGGGGCAGAAGGCACAGTAGGGGCAGAACACACAGTAGGGGCAGAAGGCACAGTAGGGGCAGAAGGCACAGTAGGGGCAGAAGGCACATTAGGGGCAGAGGCACAGTAGGGGCAGAGGCACAGTAGGGGCAGAAGGCACAGTAGGGGCAGAACGCACAGTAGGGGCAGAAGGCACAGTAGGGGCAGAAGACACAGTAGGGGCAGAACACACAGTAGGGGCAGAAGGCACAGTAGGGGCAGAAGGCACAGTAGGGGCAGAAGGCACATTAGGGGCAGAACACACAGTAGGGGCAGAAGGCACATTAGGGGCAGAACACACAGTAGGGGCAGAAGAGACAGTAGGGGCAGAAGGCACATTAGGGGCAGAAGGCACAGTTGGGGCAGAAGGCACATTAGGGGCAGAACACACAGTAGGGGCAGAAGGCACATTAGGGGCAGAATGCACAGTTGGGGCAGAAGGCACAGTAGGGGCAGAAGACACAGTGGGGGCAGAACACACAGTAGGGGCAAAATGCACATTAGGGGCAGAAGACACAGTAGGGGCAGAAGGCACATTAGGGGCAGAAGGCACAGTAGGGGCAGAAGGCACAGTAGGGGCAGAACACACAGTAGGGGCAGAAGGCACAGTAGGGGCAGAACACACAGTAGGGGCAGAAGGCACAGTAGGGGCAGAAGGCACAGTAGGGGCAGAAGGCACAGTAGGGGCAGAACGCACAGTAGGGGCAGAACGCACAGTAGGGGCAGAAGGCACAGTAGGGGCAGAAGGCACAGTAGGGGCAGAAGGCACATTAGGGGCAGAATGCACAGTAGGGGCAGAAGGCACATTAGGGGCAGAATGCACAGTAGGGGCAGAAGACACAGTAGGGGCAGAAGGCACATTAGGGGCAGAATGCACAGTAGGGGCAGAAGGCACAGTAGGGACAGAAGGCACAGTAGGGGCAGAAGGCACATTAGGGGCAGAAGGCACATTAGGGGCAGAATGCACAGTAGGGGCAGAAGGCACATTAGGGGCAGAAGGCACAGTAGGGGCAGAAGGCACAGTAGGGGCAGAAGGCACATTAGGGGCAGAAGGCACATTAGGGGCAGAAGGCACAGTAGGGGCTGAAGGCACAGTAGGGGCAGAATCTCTAGAGGAGGAGAGAATCCAAACCTTCACAAGTGAAATACAAATACATGTGTCAATTTAAGAGACCATTCATGACAGTAGAATAGGATGTGATGTGTGATCAAGTGAACCGTTCATAAGCCGAGACATTCCAGTGGTTTGTGAGCCGTGCGCAACAGCTGCCAAGACAGCAGTTCCAAAGTTGAGGTACATTCTAGTGAGCCGTCTTGCTCCGTGGCAGGATGAAATATAGCCCTATCAGATTTCCATAGTAGGTGTACATAGCCGGTGTTAACCAGATGGGTAGGACTTTGCCCGCTTGCGCGAGTGTAGGCATCTCTCTGAGGTCCCTTCTAGTGGACACTGCCATCACTCGCAAAGCACTCACCATAACACTTGACCTCAGCCACCCCCTCAGCCAATACTTGACTTTACTCCAATATGGTCGTAGATACAGATCTCCTATCTCTAAAACAGCATGTAAGAGCTTTGTGCCCTCTGTCCTCAACAAACTGTTGCAATAACATTAGATGGACTTCTGCACTTGTGACTGTATTGTTCTCCCTGTGGCTATGTTCTGTGTTTGATTTGTTCCTTGTGTGTGTGTGTGTGTGTGTGTGTGTGTGTGTGTGTGTGTGTGTGTGTGTGTGTGTGTGTGTGTGTGTGTGTGTGTGTGTGTGTGTGTGTGTGTGTGTGTGTGTGTGTACAGGCTGTGGAAACACATTTCCTCTGAGGAGGACAATAAGGAATCTATCACATGAACAGATGCCACTCAACATGACTGTACTTACTGACCATCTACAGATGCCACTCAACATGACTGTACTTACTGACCATCTACAGATGCCACTCAACATGACTGTACTTACTGACCATCTACAGATGCCACTCAACATGACTGTACTTACTGACCATCTACAGATGCCACTCAACATGACTGTACTTACTGACCATCTACAGATTATCAACTTACCCTCCGCTGCTTCTCAAGAGAATATCTACCTTTTTGCAATAAGATTATCATGTAAATCAAATCTGCTGTCTGTTGACGATTTTAAATCCTAACCCAGTTGTCAACAAAGTTGAATGCCACTATAAAGTCAACTGTGTATCAGCTGAATATCGATAGACAATGGTTATTTCACCTTTCTGTGAGGGACAGCTGTCTATTTCATCTCCTGTGAGGGATAGCAGCTGTCAATCCCTGGTCTCTGTGGTTAATTGCCTCATGGGTCAGCAGGTGTGTGGGCTTGATTGCACATGATTCAGTGCAGCTGTGCCTATGGCAATGATGAGTCTATTTAAGTTTGGATCTCGCAGTGTCAACTGCTTATTCATTTCCTAGTGTTGGCTATCCTTTTGGTCACGCTTATTATATTGAAGTGTAGTGCTGATCTCTGATTCAGAATTGAGCCTTTATTGTAGTCATTCTTGTTTTGGGCTACTGGCGTTATTCTACACATAAACTCCCTTAGTGGAGGGTTATTGTTTTACGTTTTCAATATAAACTCCGTTATTAGGGGGTGCCTTTGTGGCTTATTTATTTTTCTACTATACCTCTTTATTGAGTGTAGTCCTCTTTTTTGGACTTGATTTATTTTCTTAAATACTCACTTTGAGGCTTCCACCTGTAAAGGTTGTTTTGTGTTGTTTATTTTTCCCCTTCTCCTAAAATGTCTGCGTAAGCAGTTTAGTGGTTATTCGTTTCACGGATAACTTAAAGAGTCCCTATGATCTGCTTGTGACCCACACACACACCCACAGCCCTCACACAAAGTCTGTAGATGTCCAAGTAATATTCATGTTTATTTGTGACTCGGGGCAATGAATAACTTCTGTGTCAGTATATAAACTGCTCAACGCCCGGCCCCTCGTCCATTACCTTAGAGCAGTCTGCTAGTGTTTTCCGGCCTCCCTACACAATTAGTTTAGTTTAGTTTAGTTTCTTTATTATTTGTCACATAAAAAATACATGTACTTTACGGTGAAATGCTTGGTTCTGTATGAGCCCCTGAGAGTGTGTTTCATACAGTAAAAACAAATGAACCAAATAAAGCACAGTCTCGACGGAGCCCACAGAGAGGTGGCCGGACAGTGCGTGCCATTCTGGTGAATTAATAGGAGGCTCAACAGGAGACTGAAACATGTGAAGGACGCCAAGACCTCAGAGTTAACAAAAAGAGTGTTTATTCAGAAACAAAGAAAACATATTCGAAGTGACAAACAAAAAAAGGATCCCAGCCAAACAGAACAAAAGATGGGGAAGCAACTGGGCCAGTCACGCAATGGGCCGTGCGAACCCAGCCCCTCCTCCTAACCTACCAGAGAACAGCAGAACCCAGCTCCTCCTCCTAACCTACCAGAGAACAGCAGAACCCAGCTCCTCCTCCTAACCTACCAGAGAACAGCAGAACCCAGCTCCTCCTCCTAACCTACCAGAGAACAGCAGAACCCAGCCCCTCCTCCTAACCTACCAGAGAACAGCAGAACCCAGCTCCTCCTCCTAACCTACCAGAGAACAGCAGAACCCAGCCCCTCCTCCTAACCTACCAGAGAACAGCAGAACCCAGCTCCTCCTCCTAACCTACCAGAGAACAGCAGAACCCAGCTCCTCCTCCTAACCTACCAGAGAACAGCAGAACCCAGCTCCTCCTCCTAACCTACCAGAGAACAGCAGAACGCAGCTCCTCCTCCTAACCTACCAGAGAACAGCAGAACCCAGCTCCTCCTCCTAACCTACCAGAGAACAGCAGAACCCAGCTCCTCCTCCTAACCTACCAGAGAACAGCGGAACCCAGCTCCTCCTCCTAACCTACCAAAGAACAGCGGAAACTAAACTAAACCAAAACAAAAACCGATGAACAAACTAAAACCACAAAATAAAGAAACAAAACCCACCAACCAAATCATGATGGAGGGGGAAAACAGTGTGGAAGAGCCAATGTGAGTGAGAGAGTGTGAGAGAGACAGTGTGAGAGACAGTATGAGAGAGAGAGGGTGAGTGAGACAGTGTGAGAGAGACAGTGTGAGAGAGACAGTGTGAGAGACAGAGTGTGAGTGAGACAGTGTGAGAGAGACAGTGTGAGAGAGACAGTGTGAGAGAGAGAGTGTGAGTGAGACAGTGTGAGAGAGACAGTGTGAGAGAGACAGGGTGAGAGAGACAGTGTGAGAGAGACAGTGTGAGAGAGACAGTGTGAGAGAGAGAGTGAGAGAGAGAGAGTGAGAGAGACAGTGTGAGAGAGACAGTGTGAGAGAGAGTGAGAGAGACAGTGTGAGTGAGACAGTGTGAGAGAGACAGTGTGAGAGAGACAGTGTGAGTGAGACAGTGTGAGAGAGACAGGGTGAGAAAAACAGTGTGAGAGAGACAGTGTGAGTGAGACAGTGTGAGTGAGAGTGAGTGAGACAGGGTGAGTGAGACAGTGTGAGTGAGACAGTGTGAGTGAGACAGTGTGAGAGACAGGGTGAGTGAGACAGTGTGAGAGACAGGGTGAGTGAGAGAGTGTGAGAGAGACAGGGTGAGAGAGACAGTGTGTGAGAGAGACAGTGTGAGAGAGACAGGGTGAGAGAGACAGTGTGAGTGAGACAGTGTGAGTGAGACAGTGTGAGAGAGACAGTGTGAGAGACAGGGTGAGTGAGACAGTGTGAGTGAGTGTGAGTGAGACAGGGTGAGTGAGAGAGTGTGAGAGACAGGGTGAGTGAGAGAGTGTGAGAGAGACAGTGTGAGTGAGTGTGAGTGAGTGTGAGAGAGACAGTGTGAGTGAGACAGTGTGAGTGAGTGTGAGAGAGACAGTGTGAGTGAGACAGTGTGAGTGAGTGTGAGAGAGAGTGTGAGTGAGAGACAGTGTGAGTGAGACAGTGTGAGTGAGACAGTGTGAGAGACAGTGTGAGTGAGACAGTGGAATCAACTCACACAATCACAACACAAATTAGAAACATATTTGGCCCTAAACAGACAGTATACTGTGGCAGACTACCTCAGCACAGTAACTGATAAGAATCTAAGAAAGAATTTGACAAGGTGAATGAATGAATGAATGAATGAAAACTTTATTTAACAGATTGCAGAATGGGTACAATACAGTACGGCTCAATACATACAATTGTTAAGGGGATGCAGACCTGAGAAAGACGTTTGTCTTGTTTCCATCAGGGTCCCCCATTTTCAATTCATATAGACATTTATGACATACACAACATACATGACATTTATGGCATAGGGACATATAGGTATTTAGTACTGATACATTTGTGACATAAACGGTATTCAAATATACAGTACTGTTACCCCTAGATCCTGACAGAGTATATGATGGGGAGGGGACTGTACATTAGGAGGGGGTGGGTGGGTGGGAGAGAAATATACATACGGCGGGGAGGGAATATATACATGCGGTGGGGAGGAGACTGTCTATTAGGAGGTGGTGGGGGTTTTGGGCATTTACGGTGGCCAGTTTCGAATTGCAGCCTCCCGTAGGTGCTCTTTAAGAGCGGTTTTGAATGTGGGCAGGGATTCACATTCCTTTACAGCTTTGGGTAGGGCGTTCCACATTGTTGTGGCATAATTGCGAAACGTGTTTAGTCCCTTGTTTGATCCGAATCTGGGTTTAACATGATTTGTTGAGCTTCCTCTGGTGTAGTGGTTGTGGTATTCACTGACCTTTGGGAAGTATTTTGACATGTACATGGGCACCCCGGTCGTATAGTGTATCTTGTAGACCAGGCCCATTGCAAGTTGCTGTACTCTGTCGTCTACTCTAAGCCATCCTAGGTTGTCAAAGTGGGCAGGGGTGAGGTGGGTTCTGGGGTTCAGGTCAAGTAGTAGTCTGACCAGTTTGTTTTGTGATGTTTGTAATTTTGTTTTAAGCGCCTTTGAGGTGCTTTGGTACCATGAGGTGCATGCATAGTCATAGTACCCTTGAAGGAGTGCTCCTGCCAGAGTCTTCAGGGTATTCTTGTTTACCAGAGAGGAGATCCGGTACAAGAATCTAGTTTGTTGGTTGACTTTTTTTATTACATTGGATGCCATTTTGTCACAGGAAAGATTTGCCTCTAGGATGGAACCCAGGTAGGTAATTTCGTCTTTCCTTGTGACAATATTGTCACCCACTGTAACTGAGAAGCCGTCGGTCTTGCTGAGTTTGTTATTTGAACCGAAGAGAATGGACTCTGTTTTGCCCATGTGTAATGATAGTTTGTTATCAGCGAGCCATATGCAGATTTTGCCTAGTTCCGAGCTGAGGGTTTTTTCAAGTTCAAGTTCAAGTTCTTTAATAGTTGTCATACAGAAGTACAGAATACTTTCATACAAAATGCTTCTTACTGTTACGCTCCAGAGACTGTGCTAGACAAGATAGTATCAAATAACATAATAACATAGTATAGCATGAATTTAGAAGAAGAGAATGAGGTCACAGTGTTCGGTATAGACATATGTACAATGTTCTGAGTTACCATATAATATACAATACACAATACTATGCAGTGTACTAATGTACAGTACTATCTAGTGCAAAGCAGAAATGGGATGAGGTACAATTTTAGGTACAATTTACAGTAAGGTGTACGAGTTGTAGTGCAATCCTTCATCCATAAATATAAAGTGTGGGGAGTGGGTGCTACAGTGTGTTTGTTTAAAGTGGGTGTGTGCTATAAAGTGTGTGGAGTGGGTGCTACAGTGTGTTTGTTTAAAGTGAGTGTGTGCGTGTGGATGTGTGTGCTATGTGCGTTTGGTGGTTGTTGTTGTGTAGTGTTCATTCATTGTTCGTTTAGCAGCCTGATGGCCTGGGGATAGAAGCTACTTCTGAGTCTTTCTGTGCTCGCCTTGAGACTCCGGTATCGCTTGCCTGACCGCAGCAGTTCAAAGAGGCAGTTGTTCGGGTGACTGGAGTCTTTAATGATTCTCTTAGCCTTGCCCTTGCAATGCTTGTAGTAAATGTTCTGGAGGGTGGGGAGCCCCCCTCCAATTGTGCGTTCGGCTGCACGTGTCACTCTTTGTAGTCTGCTTCGGTCTTTTGCAGTGCTATTCCCAAACCAGGAGGTGATGTTGCCGGTCAAGATGCTCTCTATTGTACATGAGTAGAAGTTCTTAAGGATCTTCTGGCTGACTTGGAACTTCCTTAGGCGCCTGAGGAAGTAGAGGCGTTGTCGTGCCTTCTTCACCACACTGTTAATGTGTGTGGTCCATGTCAAGTCCTCGGATATGTAGGCTCCGAGGTACTTGAAGCTGTTGACTCTCTCAACCGGTGCCCCGTCGATGCTGAGGGGGCTGTAGTCCTTGACCCCCGACCTCCTGAAGTCCACAATCATCTCCTTTGTTTTGCTGACGTTCAGGGAGAGGCTGTTTTCCTGGCACCATCCCGCCAGGACCTTGACCTCTTCCAGGTAGGCCCTCTCGTCGTTGGCAGAGATCAGGCCCACCACCACTGTGTCGTCAGCAAATTTGACGATTGTATTGCTACTCCGCTGAGCCACACAGTCGTGTGTGTACAGGGAGTAGAGGAGGGGACTCAGAACACAGCCCTGGGGGGCCCCTATGTTGAGGGTGATGGATGAGGAGGTGCAGTTGCCTGCTCTCACCACCTGGGGTCTGCCAGTCAGGAAGTCCAAGACCCACTGGCAGAGGTCATAGCCCAAGCCCAGGTCCCTGAGCTTGGCTATGAGTATGGAGGGGACTATGGTATTGAATGCCGAGCTGTAGTCGATGAATAGCATTCTCACATAGTTCCCCTGCCTCTTGTCCAGGTGTGATGCTGCTGTGTGCAGCACATGGGATATGGCGTCCTCCGTGGACCTGTTGGGGCAAATTGCAGGGGGTCCATGTTGATGGGGAGGGAGGAGCAGATGTAGCCCTTTACTAGCTTCTCGAAGCACTTCATGGCTATGGAGGTGAGGCAAGTCGTTGAGGCAAGCAGGCTTGGATTTTTTGGGTACAGGGATAATAGTGGACTTCTTCAGGCAGGTGGGGATGACAGCCTGTTCTAAGGACAGGTTAAATATGTCAGTGAATACTGGGGCCAGTTGGTCGGCACAGACTTTTAGGACGCGGCCGGGGATGCCGTCTGGACCTGCTGCCTTCCTGATATTCAGAGACCAGCAGGGCTGAGTCGTCCGCAAACAGGAACAAGTTGCAGTCACAGGCTGACGACATGTCATTTGCATAAATTAGGAAGAGTAGCGGTCCTAGTATGCTTCCTTGTGGAACACCACAGCTCACTGTGAGGGGGGGGGATAGAGTACCGTTTACCTCTACCATCTGTTCTCTCCCCTCCAGGTAGGATTGCATCCAGCTCACTGATAAGCTATCAAAACCAATTGCTTTTAGCTTGTCCATTAGAATGGAGTGATTGACAGTGTCGAAGGCCTTTTGTAGGTCCAGCATGACCATGCCGCAGTATTTGCCCGCGTCCACCTCTTGTTTGATGTGGTCGTTCAAATAGAGGAGGCATGTGTCAGTGGAGTGGGACGTTCTGAAGCCAGATTGGAATTCGTAGATTAGATTTTTTTCCGCCAGGTACTTTTCGACCTGTTCGTAGACTATTTTCTCCATGACTTTCGAGATGGAGGTAAGAATAGAAACAGGGCGGTAGTTGCCTGGGTCTAATTTGCTGCCCTTTTTGTGCAGAGGGGTCACTCTCGCAATTTTGAAGTCCTTGGGGACGTGCCCCTGTTTTATAGAGAGGTTTATTATGTGTGTGATGACTGGGGTGATGGCGGCTGCTGCGTCTCTGAGGAATTTGGAGGGGATGTTGTCATGGCCAGTGGCCTTGTTAGGTTGGAGGGCGCTCAATTTTTTGAGTACCTCATCGGTTGTTACCATTTCAAGTTTGAAGTCGTCTTTGTGGACCCCTAGGTTTTTGTAGTATGCTGAGTACAGACTGAGTGACCATGGTTTGGCGATAGAGAAGGGCAGACACAGACAGACCTGGCTGCCCAGAGAGGAGAGGTTGTGCTGTCTTTGTGATGAGGGAGCCGTAGAGACAGAACTACACTTCCTAACACAATGTGAAAATTACAGAAATATTAGGGGGGAATTCTTTCCAAAAATTGAAATAATTTCCCCAGAATTCCAAAGTATGACAGAAGTGCAGAAATTGCCATTCCTCCTGGGGGAACAGAAAATATTTGCAGTTTTAGCTGCAAAATATGTCAATTCATGTCACAAGAAAAGGGACAACCAGTAGGACACATATACTGTATACATGTACCATGTTTTACTCACTGCACCATCTCCTTTATTTCTTTGATCTTATATTGTTATGTTGTTTGCTGTTTATGTCATAATTGTGCTTTGGCAACATTTGTGAAATTTCATGCCAATAAAGCTTTTTGAATTGAATTGAATTGAATTGAATTGAATTGAGACAGTGTGAGAGAGACAGTGTGAGTGAGTGAGTTCGGAAATACCGGATCTGTCACCTGTCATCTCTCTCTGAAATGTCCCTGTTAGATGCTGGCTGTCCCTGTGGACAGCAATATATAATCCATTTCAGAAGCAGAACGCACGCAATAAGTTATAATAATAATAATTATTATTGAAAAGTTCTGGGTTTCCTATACACACATTATCTAAAAACAACCTCCAACACCAAGTACCCTCACAACCCAATAAATAAATACATATACACAACACAATAAATAAATATATGTATGAATGGATATATGAATGTATGTATAAATGCATGTATGCTTAGATTAATGGATATGTATGCATGTTTGATTATGTATGAATGTATATGATGAGTGAATGTTGTGTGTATGTGTGCGTGCGTGCTGCCCCGGCGTCAGTGACAGACCCACTCTGTCACATTATCCCTCCCGTCGACGAGGTTGCCGATGTGCGGCAACCTGGATCTGGGAATCATGTTCATGGGATGTTGGCCCGGCGGAACGCACAGCCACCGTTCCTCGTCCTCCTCCCTGCTGCACAGCTCGGAATCCAGCGACGCAGAGCCCTCCGGTGGCGGTAGGATTCTCGGCTCTCACCCGGTCCCCCCCCCCATCGGCGCTGGGCTGCGGCGTCCTCCTCCCTGCTGCACAGCTTGGAGTCCGGCGACGGCAGAGCCCTCAGTCTGGTGGCGGTAGGTTCTCGGCTCTCACCCGGTCCCCCCCGTCGGCGCTGGGCTGCGGCGTCCTCCTCCCTGCTGCACAGCTCGGAGTCCAGCGACGGCAGAGCCCTCCGGTGGCGGTAGGATCCTCGGCTCTCACCCGGTATCCCCCCGTCGGCGCTGGGGCTGCAGCGTCCTCCTCCCTCGTCCAGCAACGGTAGGTCTCGGCTCCACGCTCGTGTCCAGGAGCGCGGCTCGGTGCGCCGCCCTCGAAGGCAGGCAATCTCCCGACTACGCCATCCCACTTCTGACACCATATGTGACTGTCGTCTACTCTAAGCCATCCTAGGTTGTCAAAGTGGGCAGGGGTGAGGTGGGTTCTAGGAGTAAGGTCAAGCAGTAGTCTGACCAGTTTGTTTTGTGATCTTTGTAATTTTGATTTTAGCGCCTTTGAGGTGCTTTGGTACCATGAGGTGCAAGCATACTGTGACAGGTAGAGAACCTGTCACAGTGGTGTCAGGAGAACTGCCTCTCCCTGAACGTCAGCAAAACAAAAGAGATGATTGTGGACTTCAGGAGGTCGGGGGTCAAGGACTACAGCCCCCTCAGCATCGACGGGGCACCGGTTGAGAGAGTGAACAGTTTCAAGTACCTCGGAGCCCACATATCCGAGGACTTGACATGGACCACACACATTGACAGTGTTGTGAAGAAGGCACGACAACGCCTCTACTTCCTCAGGCGCCTAAGGAAGTTCCAAGTCAGTCAGAAGATCCTTAGGAACTTCTACTCATGTACAATAGAGAGCATCCTGACCGGCAACATCACCTCCTGGTTTGGGAATAGCACTGCACAAGACCGTAGCAGACTACAAAGAGTGACACGTTCAGCCGAACGCACAATTGGAGGGGGGCTTCCCACCCTCCAGAACATTTACAACAAGCGGTGCAAGGGGAAGGCTAAGAGAATTATTAAGGACTCGAGCCACCCGAACAACTGCCTCTTTGAACTGCTGCGGTCAGGCAAGCGATACCGGAGTCTTAAGGCGAGCACAGAAAGACTCAGAAGAAGCTTCTATCCCCAGGCCATCAGGCTGCTAAACGAACAATAATCACTATGCAACAACCATCAAATGCACACAGCACACACACCCACACGTTCACACTCACTCAAACAAACAACACACTGCAGCACCCACTCTCCACACTTTAGATCACACAAACACACTTACACTTTATATTTATTGATAAAGGATTTGCACTACAACTCGTACACCTACTGTGAATTGTACCTAAATTGCACCTCGTCCCATTTCTCCATTTCTGCCTTGCACTATATAGTATTGTATATTAGTACACTGCACAGTATTGTATATTGTATGGTAACTACGTCTATTCTGCATCGAACATTGTACATATGTCTAAACTGAACACTGTGACCTCATTTTTTTTACTTCTAATTTTACTATGTTATTTTATTTCATACTTATCTTGTCTTGCACAGTCTCTGGAGCGCAACAGTAAGAAGCATTTTGTATAAAAGTATTCTGTACTTCTGTATGACAACTATTAAAGAAACTTGAAACTTGAAACTTGAACTAGTCGTAGTACCCTTGAATGAGTGCTCCTGCCAGAGTCTTCAGGGTATTCTTGTTTACCAGAGAGGAGATCTGGTACAAGAATCTAGTTCGTTGGTTGACTTTTTTGATTACATTGGATGCCATTTTGTCACAGGAAAGATTTGCCTCTAGGATGGAACCTAGTTATGTAATTTCATCTTTCCTTGTGACAATATTGTCACCCACTGTAACTGAGAAGACGTCGGTCTTGCTGAGTTTGTTATTTGAACCGAAGAGAATGGACTCTGTTTTACCCAGGTGTAATGATAGTTTGTTATCAGCGAGCCAGGTGCAGATTCTGCCTAGAGATGGTATTTCCCAGAATGCACTGCAAACCTTTCGCAAATCTAAAGAAAAAGAAAATGGCGGTGCGGTACCAGTAATTTAGACAAATGGAAGTATTGATTTCTTCGTAATGAATCATTAAAAAAATATACAGTCAACTGGATTATGTTAGTTTTTTACACATATGTTGGATTATGTAATTGGTTTGTCATGACAAACCAATAAAAAATCGCGAATTAACCGGTGGTTATATTAACAGATTGCAGAATGGGTACAATACAGTACGGCTCAATACACACAATTTGGATGCAGACCAGAGAAAGACTTTCGTCTTGTTTACATCAGGGTCCCCCATTTTCAATTCATCATAACATTTATGACATACAGATAAACAGTACTGTTACATCCAGATATTTATGACAGACAAGATATACAAATGTACAGTACTGTTTAAGAGACAGAGTTTCTAAAAGCGAGTATATACATTTGAGGGGGAGGAAAATAGATAGCTTCTTGGCCCTGTTTCAACGCATGGTTGACAAAATGCCAGAACAATTCTGCCCTGTCAAGGCAGACCGCAGTAACTCAAAAAAAGTCAGAATTGAGTTATGAGTGAAATTGAACTTGTCAATAAATGTTTTATCTTGTGACCAAGTTTCAGATGTTAATGTCGCTCAGTTTTGGAGATATGGGGTTTTAAAAACTGCAGTAACTACAAAATCACACTCAAAAACCAGGCAGACCGCAGTAACTTCCAAACAGTGAAAAATGGCTTTAAAGTGTTTTGACTTGCCATCCAAAATGTGTTATAGGTAGATAGATGATAGTACCCAGATTTAACATGTATTAATGAAGTAATCTTTAGGCATACAAAAATATGACATAATTATTTTAATTAACCCCCAAAAAGCAGATACTGCACTCTGCTGCACAGTTCCCTTAAATAATTATACAGGTAATGTACAGGCAAAGTGCAGTAACTTCAAATACAATGTTGTTTTCCCTCCAGCTTTCATAACTTAACCTAGCCATTTTGAAAATGAAATTTAACACCTGAATATATTGGAATGATGATGATCCAAATAAAATGGCTAGGTTAAGTTATGAAAGCTGGAGGGAAAACAACACTGTATTTGAAGTTACTGCACTTTGCCTGTACATTACCTGTATAATTATTTGAGGGAACTGTGCAGCAGAGTGCAGTATCTGCTTTTTGGGGGTTAATTAAAATAATTATGTCATATTTTTGTATGCCTAAAGATTACTTCATTAATACATGTTAAATCTGGGTACTATCATCTATCTACCTATAACACATTTTGGATGGCAAGTCAAAAAACTTTAAAGCCATTTTTCTCAGTTTCACTTTTTTGAAGTTACTGCGGTCTGCCTTGACAGGGCAGAATAGTGTGGGTACTGTATTTATTCAAATGTATTTTCTACAATTGTTAATATTTGCAGTGGATTTGTATTCTCTTTACATATACATGCAAATTACTAGAATTTATATCAAGAGAACCTTGAAGTAAAAAGTTAATATGTACTACCACTACCAGTACCATGTAATAGACTGCAGTACTCTGTATTAAGCTGCAATACCATGTTGTACCCTGTACTACCATGGTCATATTCTGTATCATGTAGTACGCTATACTGCCATGTAGTACCATGCAATACCATGTAGTACTACTATGCTTTATTATAGTCTCACCCATTCATTTTCTATTTGACTGACATACTCTATGAATATAAAGAACCTGACTAACATTTGATTAAACTTGTGCTACAAAATAACAACACAAAATGTCAAGAGTTTGATACCAAAAACCTTTTTATATACAAGCATAAACACTGAAGACATTTGTTATAATTTACATGTTATGCAGAGAAAGCTTCATGGTCCTTCTGATGTAAGCTACCTGTAAGTAATGTAAACAGTCAGCGTGTGGGTGAGTTGCGTCATTACGCTGTCGGCAACTGAGTGCTAGTGCTGTCCCATTTCGTAGTGCAATTCACCCCTTGTGGCTCCGCTCTGAAGGGTGACTCGAGGGGTAGGGCCAAGGGGTAGGGCCAAGCCGTAGGGCCAAGGGGCGGAATGGGACGCAGCCATAGTCTTCAGTCCTCCTCAAGTATTCTTCACCTTGATTGACTCCAGGTGTGCACCCCTGGAGAGTGCAGGTGGAGGAGAGAAAGGGAGACAGAGAGAGAGAACAGGACACGTCCACAACCTGTGGGCAATAATGCACATGCAGGGCCTAGCCACACGTAACACTATCTGTTCATTTATAATCAATTACCCCAGTCTGCTCTAGCTCTTCACTTATAATCAGTCTGCTATGTTGTCAATATGCTGCAAACTGTTGGAATTTGGAGTCAGGCATGGGCTACCTGAGAGCCTGGGGCGTGAAGGTTCAGGGTAGAGCCGCAGGCAGAGTCCTCTGATCCACAGAATCAACAACATGGCATACAGTGTAGCGGCGACATACACCACCTGGAAAACATGGCCATGTTACAGTTCTCTCAACAAGTATGGGCCACTAATTAACATTACTAGGAATCGGGGGGGGGGGGGGGTCTGTTTGAAAGTCATTAAAATGTAAATTATTACAATAACTAGGATAGGCTTATCTCCGTCTTTTATTTAAATGACCCATCATTAGCTGGTTCGAGTGTGAATATATGAATAGCTAATTACAAGCAGTGTACAGTGGCCTACATAAGTGAGTGAGTTTGCATCACCCTGTCAAATACTGAGGATATGGAGCAGTAGCATACAATAAGCTCTGTAGCATTATTGGAATGATTTCTCCCAAGTCACCTTTACTCAGTTGAAGTATAGATTTGATTCAGGACACTTGACATTGTGATGAGATCAACTTTATTATCCCCGGGTCGGAAATAGTGTTATTGTCAAAAGCAGTTTTACTAATCTAAACAAGTGACAAAGACAGAATTTGACACATTTCTGCTTGAATGCCCAACCACAAACAATAGCTGGCATTCCAGTGTGTGACTCAGTTGCTCTAAACCGCCAGTCTCCTTGTCCCCATGGGTGTAATTTGTCCGCCATCTTGGTGCCTGGTTGACACCAGTGGGGCTATAGATTGGAAGTTTCAGAGCATTATTACTGCCCCTGAGAGCTCCTGGAGGTCACCCCCAACACTAGATCAGAAGGAGGGAGCTACAGCTAGACAGGCCAACCTCACCTAACCCCGTTCTATTTAAACAATAGAAGAGCCGCCCTGCCCCCTCTCTTTCTCTCTTTGTGTGTCTTGTCTCTCTTTCTTTGTGTGTCTGTCTCTCACACTGGTTGGCCTCCATGTTGATGTGTAACACATAATCACAGGCAGCGTGGCCATTTAACATTGTACCAGTTTTGCAAGATTTTGAAAAGTGACAGCGCTCACACTGTGTCTTTTAGAGTTGTCTTTGTTGCTGTGCAGATGGACAGAACACATCCTATGTACTTATTCAGGACCTTCATTCATGGCTTTAGACTGCGAGTAAAATAGTCACATATAAAACCTTTTTTTGGGGAGGGGGGGGTCATATTTGCCTTGGTGGCACTAGTGCAAGTGGGGGAGAAATCACATGGCGACTCATTAGTCAACGTCAAATCAGTTCTAACATGTTGTAGTACCTACTAAATAATTATACATCAAATAAATGGCAGTTGTTCCGCTTCAAGTGTTTTTATTCAATGGTAGCAGATCCGATTTCACTAACATTTTGTCTCAAATTTGGGGGACATTTGTAGACCACTAGAGGGATCTTTTAGAATGTTTGACAGGTGCCGGTCAGAACTCACAATGTGCCCAAATCAAACTCTTTATCATGGGCAGTATTTCTGAGATAGTGCCTATAGGAACCAGGTCTGCAGGATCCTTCAGGTTTTTTTTTTACACACTCCTCATCAAAAATCGTATACTTTTTTACTTTTACTTTAGTACTTTAGAGGACTTTTTCGTTTTCCCAGAGTACTACTCTATCGGGGCATTTCTGTCTTTACTTGAGACGGATGCGTGTTCTATTGGAGGAGGGGGCTGGTCCTGGTGGCGTCTATTCGAATAGATGCGTCCTGGTGTGGGGTGTAGAGGTTAAAGTCTGGAGAGACTCACTGAAGCAGCAGTGGGGGAGGTTAATTGACGCAGGTGTAGCTGGTATGGGTAATAATTACCCCTCCCTTTTATTCCACAGTGAGACTGGGACAGAGGAAGGCAAGCAGGGACTTTAAGTTGTACCTTTTGGTTTAGTTACTGTGTGAAGTGTGTAAATAAAGGCCACCACGTGTGGGCGTTACGCATCAAGCTTTGTCTCCGTGTGTTGATTTGGTCCGAACCCAAGGGGGTAGCGCCAACAACTGCACTTCCAATGTCTCTTTCCAGAAATCACGACACAGTGATTATTCCACAGACTTCGATGTGAACAGTTTCATTAAGAACAATTATGGTGGGTGAACTTTAATTTTACTTAAAAAATTGTTCCTAATGAAACTGTTCACACCTAGATTTCAAGTTCAAGTTCAAGTTCTTTATTTGTCAAATACACAACAATACAGGGGCATTGCAGGTAATGACATTTTTGTGTTTCGAGCTCAGACCCAACAGTGCACAATTAAGATTACCTTGCGTAACTACCATCTCTATGGCAGATGTCTCCAAAGCTCTTCAAATCACACCAAAACTATCTGGATGGATATATAACACTCCGGGTAAGAGGGGGGGGTGAACTGCGCCTTTAATTTGGATGCTCCAATCAGGATTTTTGGAGCTGATCACCTATCATTGAAAGCAATATCGGCCGATCACCAATCGACAGCTACATAACGGCAAGTTCTAGAAGAGTTTATATAACTGGCTTGCTTGGTTAAAAGGAAACAAACAGTAAATAAATACAAAGCAAAAATAGCATTTGAATGTCTCAGTCAGCTCATGGCAAAGTTATAAAGTTATAAGGTTCAGACTTGGTCCTTCTGCACAAGCACGACACTGCACCAGGCACCCTTGATGGTCCCCGACTGTAATACACTGGCTACAGTACATGTCACAGCTGGTCAAATTAATGTAGTGAGATGGACTTAGATCCCTCAGGTGACAGTATATCATATAATTTCATGATATGAATTTGACGTGAATTTCTTCAATTGATTGTCCAATTGATTTTGTAACCTGAAATATTGGCAAAATGTGTTTTTGAGTATAGAAGAGGGTATATGTTTCAGGATTTACAGGAGTACAATGTCATCTGTATATGATCTTATGATTAGTTGAACCTATGGTGAAACCAATAATAGAGTTTGCTTGTCAGATAACTAAAGCTACTGATTCAATGAAAATGCCAAAGAGGAGGGGTCTCATCCCATGGCAGTGCATAAAGAAACAAGATATTTAGCTGTAGGTAATTGGTAAATTTGGTAAATAAACTGTCTAGTATTTTTAGAAGCTTGTTGACCTTTAAAAAAAACAGCTTGGTCTTTCAGGTTTTCTTAATACCATCCTCTCAGAACTGCCCGGAACAGAGACAAATGTCAACGTCTGTAACATGTACTATTCTATAACCTTCAGATTTGTCTGAAGATGCTCGCTGTGTGTGTGTGTGTGTGTGTGTGTGTGTGTGTGTGTGTGTGTGTGTGTGTGTGTGTGTGTGTGTGTGTGTGTGTGTGTGTGTGTGTGTGTGTGTGTGTGTGTGTGTGTGTGTGTGTGTGTGTGTGTGTGTGTGTGTGTGTGTGTGTGTGTGTGTGTGTGTGTGTGTGTGTGTGTGTGTGTGTGTGTGTGTTTTAGTACTCGAGACCCACATTTTGTTGGTTTTGAAATCTACTGAATGTGTACTCTGTCTGGACTTGGTCTCAGACAGTGCAGATTCTAATGTTATTTCAACAGTCGACTGCTAGGCAGCCGGGTAGCACAGCGGACTAAGCGTCTGTCTCCCACTGCAGAGACACTGGTATCGAATCCGGCTGTCAGCGGTGCCTCCGGCTTGGCCCATACTGGCTCAATTGGCAGAGTCAGCGGGAGGGAAGCTGGTGGGTGGTAATCTGGTCGTTGTAAACAGCGACTCCTACAGGTCGGTCAGGGCGTCTGCACAGCGAGGGAGGGAAATGGTGAAGGTAGTGTGACCTCCCACGCGTTACACTTCACCAATGAGAGTCCTCGCTGCCAGGTGAAAAGAGGCTGCTGGCTGACTCCTATGTATCGGAGGAAGCATGTGATAGACTTCAGGGCTCCCTAGACCGACCAGTGGGGGGCACATGCGCGCAATGGCCAGGAAGGGGAGGGGGGAATTGGCATAAAAACGACTAAATTGGGATGGGAGGAACATACAGAAAAATAGGAGGAGAAAAAGTGGATAAAAAAAACAGTCGACTGTTATCATCATGATTAGATCCCCCCTCCCATATAATGGTGACTGACAGGCATTTTGTTAGTCAGTGGTTAGTTATTTGGGTTACCCCCCCCCCCCCACACACACACACATACAGTACACACATCTAATTGTATTGTTATGTTTCGCTTTTTTCATAACCAATTAGCAGAGAAATTGGGTCAATTTTGAGGTGTGTGTGTGTGTGTGTGTGTGTGTGTGTGTGTGTGTGTGTGTGTGTGTGTGTGTGTGTGTGTGTGTGTGTGTGTGTGCGTGTGTGTAGGTGTGTGTGTGTGTGTGTGTGTGTGTGTGTGTGTGTGTGAGTGGGTGGGTTTGTGTGTGTGTGCATGCATGCGTGCACACACAAAGGCGCACAAACACACACATAGGCAGACACAGTGTTCGTAGAAGCTATTTTAGTCTCTTTTCTGTCATCATATACTGTATACAAAGACTTCTGACATCACATGGACTTGGACGTGAATGTGAGTCTTTAGAAAGAGGGGACGCACACCTCGAAACCAATGTCGAAAGATACTGTATATTACAACAACACATGGGTTAAAAAAAAAAACACTGATGACGAGGATGAGGATGATCACGGCGGTGATGGACATCATCATGGTCGTCATCATAATTGTGGCGGTGAAGGTATCGTAGCCGCTGTCAGGTTGCCTTGCCGATGATGAGGATGCTCATGAGGAAGACCATGATGAAGAAGATCCACATGAAGAACCTATCCATCACCTTGGCGATCTTCTTCCACTCCGCTCCCTTGGCGTTTGTGGCTCTCTGCTCACGAAAGCAGTTGGTGATGTACTGGATGTTTTTCATTACCTGCAAACAGAGAGAGATGGATACAGAGCAGAGGGGGCTCAGGTTTGGGCCAAGTAGCCCCATATGCTCCCTTGTGCTCTACCAAACATATTATGGTCTTCCCTAGTCTTTATATGAATTTGGAGGTCGGAAATGTTATTTAGACTCTGGGGGGGGATGACATACGTACACCTTGCCGTTTTGGCCAGGGTTTTAAGTCTTTTAAGATTAACAAGCCTAAACAAGCTGTTCAGAGGTATTGCCCTTGGTGGTGTCACAAGGGGACACTAGCAAGGGATTAGCTTTGATTAATCAATTATCTGGGCTTTTTGGAGCCAGAAAACACTGCTTACCCCAGTTTGTAAACATTAATTAAAAATAAAATGTATTCTTGGGTGTGGGGTTTTGGCGCCCCCTATGGGTCATCTTTATGTGAACATGGATTATGAACATGTTATCAGTCCTGAACGAAGAGTCTGCTTCACTGTGCTCCTTCACTCACACATCTGATATTAAATGCAATTCTTAGTAACTCAAACCTGCTAGAATATGCACATAAAGATAGAAAGAGAGCATGCAACAAAGTGCCGTACTGTATTGTACCCATTCTGCAATCTGTTAAATAAAGTTTTCATTCATTCATTCATTCATGAGATAGAGAGACAGGCCTATAAGCATCAACATACTGTATAAGTGCTATTATTTACATGGGTAGAAGCAATAGATAGATTTGATCTAAATAAAGCTGTTAGAATTGGAATTAAGAAGAACTGCATTTGTTAATTAGATGCCTAAGTGAAGTAAAGGAGTATGCTGAGATTGGGTTGACATATGGATTCAGTTTTATGATGATTTGACAAACTGGTAATAAATTATGCCAATTTTGTACTAGACTACACACTTTCTAAAGTTGATCAGTTACTGGCGGACATACGATTCATCCAATTCATCTGACAATTTATGTGTGTGTAACTATATGGTGCTACTAAAGTTGGTGTTTATAGGGCAAAAGTATAATAGCTAAATGGTGGAAATGCAATAAAGCAGAGCATGAATGGTCCCAGTGGAAAAGTTGTAGAACAAAGACACTGGACATATTATAGTTCCATTTCAATCTGATTTACTGGTGTAAATATGAGTCTTAGCCCGTTTATTAATCAGCACAAATCCTTTACATTACCCCTGGCCATTTTCCTGAGCATAGCGTACTTAGAATAGAACAATTTTGCCTTATTTACCTTTTTTAAAGATGCAAACATTTTACTGTATATGTAATGTATATATAACATAACACATACATAAGGAGCAGCAGTGGCTCAGAAGGTAGGGCAGTTGTCTGGTAATTTGAGATTCTGGCTTTTATGTCGAAGTGTCCTTGATGCTTAAACCCCTAACTGCTCTCGATGAGGTTGTTGGCGCCTTGCATGGCGGCCTTTTCTGTCCGTGTGTGTGGATGTGGGGCACCAATTGTTAAGCAATTTGGGTGGTGGGAAAACTAATTGAAAAGCACTTTATAAAGTCCATATACCATTTATTATGGTGATAAACTACAGAATTATATAGAAGAAACCTACTCAAAATGGGAGCATGTCTATGTTCCCCGGGTCCTATGTTCCCCGGTAGCGATAGATAGTCAGACCACCAGCCCTGATTCCAAACTCTAACCTTAACCGACTTCGAAAGAGGGCCTAAGCATAACCAGTTCGAAACAAGGCGGACATTAATAATTAATAAAATAATAAAAATGTATACAATTTTCAATCAATCAATCAATCGGGGAACATAGGACCCGGGGAACATAGGGATGACCCCCTCAAAATGATCTCCTGGTCATGCTAACAAATTGGACGACTCGTAAACAAGTCATGCTTGGCCCATGAAGGTCTCTCTCTCTCTCTCTCTCTCTCTCTCTCTCTCTCTCTCTCTCTCTCTCTCTCTCTCTCTCTCTCTCTCTCTCTCTCGCTCTCTCTGCATGTCTACTTCCTTGTTTATGTTAAACTCACCGCTTTCAGCAACACAATACGAGCATTGATTTCTTTGACAAGAGGCCGCCGTGACCAGGGGATACATTTAACATAGGTATCATCCATATTGTCCATCACCATACCGGTATGGTCCTGTAAGCTGTGGGAGTTAGTCATTTAAGTTTGACATGTCATTATATCGCCGGCCTTCTGGTCAATATGAGTGTCTGGCCTCCTCGCTGAGTAGTGGCTCACCATGGGAGCACACCTTGTACATCTGGTAGCTGTGGGACTTATGGTTCCTGCACTGGTTAAAATAATGAGTCAGTGACTCAGTCAGTCAGTTACTGTCAGTCAGAGGACAGTTGTGTGTAAAGGCGGTGTTAAGTGTAAGTATTAATATTTGCATGTAACTGCACTTTAACTGTTCCACAGTAAGAGGGCGCTATAGGCGTAAGGAGACGCAGCTATTGTAGCTGACGTCAGGTATCAGGTATAAGGGATTGTTCCCTCCCCCTCTGTCTCTCTCTCTCTAGTGGTGCAATGTACATATGAAAATAAACCACGCCAGTTAAGGCTAAAGAAGACCTCGTCGTCATGACCAGTTATTGCTCCCCATGTGACTCTGTCAACAGGCGGCTCTATGCATTGTGAAAAGACAAGATAGAAAGTGTCTTAAAACAACAGTACATAGTAAGACGGTATGTTGTGGTGATTCACCTTTTTATGTTGAAGGCAGGTGCAGGGGCAGGCTGGCATGTGGTACTTTTCGGAGATGTAGGGCAGGCCCCCATTCAGGTGCTGGAGGTTCAGTAGTGGAGGGGCCTCGTAGTCCAGGTTGTCACATCCAATCTGGTGGTACCGTCGCGGGGGGCCCCTCTGCCCCTCACCGCCCTCCCCTCTAGAGGAGTGCTTGGGCTTGCTGTGGTTGTTGTGGTTGTTGTAGTGGTGGAGGCTGTTGTTGGCGTGGCCGTTGGCCTGACGAAGGTTGTCGTGGTTTTGGTGGTGGTTGCTGTGGTGATTATTGTACTGGTGCGGGTCATTGTCGTGGTAGTAGAGATTGTCATCGGAACAGTCGTCATACCCAAGGCCACCCATTGGTTCTTCAGAGTAGAGTGGGGTTCTCTCGCTCTCCGGTGTGGTGCAGTTCTCCCCCACCTCGTAGACGAAGAGGATCTTGGACATGTAGTCTATGATGAGCACTTTGGCCCAGCGGGGGACTGGCTTGGCCTCAGCACCACAAAAATGAATGTTCATGATGAAGATTGTGAGAGAGGTGGAGGCTGTGATCATAGTCATGGTGGCTATGTAGTACTTGCCTGAGGGAAAGAACAGACAGATTGGTGTTAGCCTACTTGAAGGAGGTAGATGGAGATGGATGCAGGCATGCACACACACACACACACACACACACACACACACACACACACACACACACACACACACACACACACACACACACACACACACACACACACACACACACACACACACACACACACACACACACACACACACACACACACACACACACACACACACACACAATTTCATATTGATATCAGAAGGGCCCCAGTTAGTCCCACTCCTGCTAGAATGCTCAATAAGCTCATGTGTTGGCATTGCAACAATGTAATGTTGCCACCTCCACTCTCAGAAGCACTTGGTAGAATAAGATCAAATTCTGGTATCGCCAACATACCATGTAGCCAAAATGAGGGATACTGAGGGCAAATCACAGAGCCAATTTTTTTTTTTTTCTTAGAAAGTCTTCTACTTCCGTTCGTAAGCACAGAATTTAGAATGTGTGCACGCACAAAAAAAACGGGATTTATCACACGTGCGTACACAGGTCCTACGCACACCTGTCTTGATAAATATCACTTTGATCCTACGCTGCGGCTCGTGCACAGTTTCACGTATTTGCATACAACAACCGCCCGTAATTAACCATATACGGTAATGGAACACCCCCATGAAATGTGGAAAAGTGGACTAAGCCGAGGGAAGCGTGTTATGGAGAAATACACGACAGGCTGACAGACATGTACATGGTGATGTCGGATATTAACTTCCTAAAAGACAATTGCTGCCTGGACACCGCAAACACTAATAAAGACCATTAACCACTGTTTTGCCGTTGCCCGTTGGTGTCATAATGCATGCTGGAATAAGAATGCCTTTCTTCATTTCTTTTTAATATTAATAATTATTATATTACAATAAAAGACAGCTCCGTCTTTTAATACACACATATATTGTACAGTAACGTCAAATAAATACGTACAGTCCCCGCTGAAATAAAGGTTCTGCACGCACGTACCAGCAGTGATCTACAGCATAAAAGATAGCCACTTTATACTATTCTGAGTAGATAATTCATCTGTATCGCAACAGAGTCACGGATCTGGTCGGGGCAGGTAGCATTATGTCGGGAAAATCTTTATGAAATAAACAAATGTGAATTAAAGAATTTAAAACAAAGTTTAGCATATTAAATCGTTTTATAAGCTTATAGCTTTTTTCGTGCTGATTTGAGAAGGGTCCAGCTGCAGAGCCGGAGAGCAACGCTCTCAGGGCCAAGATAGCACTTATACTATTTTGAGAGAGACAGCAGAGAGACAGACAGCAGAGAGACAGACAGACAGACACTGTTCCACAGTGTGTGTGTGTGTGTGAGAGAGAGAGAGAGTGTGTGTGTGTGTGTGTGTGTGTGTGTGTGTGTGTGTGTGTGTGTGTGTGTGTGTGTGTGTGTGTGTGTGTGTGTGTGTGTGTGTGTGTGTGTGTGTGTGTGTGTGTGTGTGGTGTGTGTGTGTGTGTGTGTGTGTGTGTGTGTGTGTGTGTGTGTGTGTGTGTGTGCGTGCATGCGTGTGTGACACACACACACACTGTGGAACAGTGTCTATCTGTCTGTCTGTCTGTCTGTCTCTCTGCTGTCTGTCTCTCTGCTGTCTCTCTCAAAATAGTATAAGTGCTATCTTGACCCTGAGAGCGTTGCTCTCCGGCTCTGCAGCTGGACCCTTCTCAAATAAGCACAAAGCTTTTGAAAGCTTATTTCCGCATTGAAACTAATGCATGCAACTGAGGAGCGCATATGCCGTCCGTCTGCAGTAACGATATTCTACCACCGGGCATCAGCTACGCATGCTCCGAGCTGTGCGTAGATATAAGCAGTGATGCAGTCGTAATATGGGCAATGCCCAAACGCCACATGCACGCGCATACATGTTCTCGGTTGCGCACAGAACAGATGATTATTATGCATAACAATGTTTTAAATGTAATTGTAGTTACAATTTCTTTAATTGAATTAACTTAAACTAGAAAAGTAAATACAAACTAAATTAACAATGTAACTTAGAGTTATTTACAGAAGGACAGTTTCCTTCAGACTGAAGCACAACTTGTCTCATCCTTCCAGTCGGGCACCAACCCCCCACCAATTGGTAGCCTACAGGGCTTGTATTTTGGTTTGGCACTTCTCGTTGATTGGTATCCTTCCTATTATTATGCAAAGTCTAGGTTATAAGTGCCGGCCGGGTACTTATCGCACGGCGCGACGAGTCCAGTGACAATTGTGAACGCATTTTTGTGCGCGCGTGCACATCATTGCGCGCACTTCTGCCTCAGTGACCTACACCTAAACGGCGTTTAACCGCATTTGTGCACGACTGCATGCCTGGATATAAGCACAAAGTCAAGCACAGCGTTGCGTTGTTATTATGGGCTGAGCCGCCACGCAGGATAATGACGCCGCGCGCACGCGCGCGTGCACACGCACGCGCGGCCCCGCGCGCATGCGCATATGTTCCCTCGCGCACAATAATACACTTTGTTTGTATAGCCTTTCATACAGAAACTGCAGCTCAAAGTGCTTCACAACAGAATTAAGACAGGCATAAAATGAGCACATAAAGTGCAGACATATAAAATCAGTTTTTCACATTAGGATCTAACATCCCAACAGGCAACCTTGTTTATGGTTTGATTCAGTTTTAATATAAATAATAAAAATAAAGAGAAGATTAATTAATTATCTACTCAGTCCCGAAGTTTGTGATGTAGATATGGAATGTCCCGGGTTGCTGCTGTTTGCAGAGTGTGTTGTTGTCCGGGGGTGAGTGGTGGTGGGTGGGGGGTTGAATCAAAACAGTTGTCAATTCGGAATTGACGGCTGTTTTGATTTGGCCCTTCGTTCGCCGTCGTTCACCTTTGGACGGCGGTGCACTCTGTGGGCAGCGGCAACTTGGGACGTTCCATATTTACATCACAAAGAGTCCCAGACTGGTTGAAGACACCAGCCTATAGCGGCTATTGTTATGATAATGCGAGGTAGCGCCGCAGGTAAACACAACGATCCGAGCCGAGCGCAGCGCGTTCTCGCGAGCGCGTGCATGTGCGTGCACGCGCTTCTGCTCAAATCTTTAATACTCAGTGAGGTACCACTGAGTGGTACCCCGTGCCATGAACAACGCATGCCTGGTCAAGCACAAGTTCAAATTGATAAGTCCCACACTTTGCTTAGAAATGATCGTACGCACGGGTTAAGCACATATCTGTGCGTACGCAACATTGATAAATGAGGGCCCTGGAATGAGGGCCTGAGAATAAGTAAAATAAAGTAAAAGCAGCCTGCAACGAGTAAGTAGATGGAATAACACAATTGAATCTCAATTCTGCTGCCTTTATAGATACAAGGCTTTGAATCTTAATACACCAGTCTTTATAGATACAAGGCTTTAAATGTCAATACTGCAGCCTTTGCAGATACAAGGGTTTGAATTTCAATATTGCAGCCTTTATACATACACATCTTTAATAAAAAATGTTGGAGCCTTTATAGATATTTATTTGAATCTCATTAATATACTGCAGCCTTTACAGATACAAGGCTTTGCATCTCATTACTATACTGCAGCCTTTATAGACACAAGGCTTTGAATCTCAATACTGCAGCCTTTATAGATACAAGGCTTTGAATCTCAATACTGCAGCCTTTATAGATACAAGGCTTTGAATCTCAATACTGCAGCCTTTATAGATACAAAGCTTTGAATCTCAATACTGCAGCCTTTATAGATACAAGGCTTTGAATCTCAATACTGCAGCCTTTATAGATACAAGGCTTTGAATCTCAATACTGCAGCCTTTATAGATACAAGGCTTTGAATCTCAATACTGCAGCCTTTATAGATACAAGGCTTTGAATCTCAATACTGCAGCCTTTATAGACACAAGGCTTTGAATCTCAATACTGCAGCATTTATAGATAAAAGGCTTTGAATCTCAATACTGCAGCCTTTATAGCTACAAGGCTTTGCATCGCAATACTGCAGCCTTTATAGACACAAGGCTTTGAATCTCAATACTGCAGCCTTTATAGATACAAGCAGGGGCGTAGCTGGGGGGGGGGGGGGGGGGGGTAGCTTAGGATGATTCCAAGGGCCCAGCACTGGGCCCCCCCCCAAAAAAATTATTTTTTTTACTAGACATCACTCAGGTGTATTATTGATGCTCTCATTGATACTATGTTTGTTTCTGAAGTGTGTGTGTGTGTGTGTGTGTGTGTGTGTGTGTGTGTGTGTGTGTGTGTGTGTGTGTGTGTGTCATGTGTGTGTGTGTGTGTGTGTGTGTGTGTGTGTGTGTGTGTGTGTGTGTGTGTGTGTGTGTGTGAGATATATAGAGAGAGAGGGGGGGCTTTGGTAGACTATTGCATTGGTCCATTCATTGAAGATGAACGCAATGCGACATCCTTTACTAGGCTCACCCACCAACAGTGCAGGTGCTGAACTGCTGATCCGAATGTATAGATAAAAACCATATTATGCGTTTTCATCAATAAAAAAATGGCCAAAAAAATGTCCGCTTACGCGCGCTCGCATTCACTAGGGGCCTACAAATACATTATTTCATGGGGCCCAGAATCTGGAGCTACACCCCTGGATACAAGGCTTTGAATCTCAATACTGCAGCCTTTATAGATACAAGGCTTTGAATCTCAATACTGCAGCCTTTATAGATACAAGGCTTTGAATGTCAATACTGCAGCCTTTATAGACACAACACACAAGGCTTTGCGTTCACCTATGTAGGGCACGTTCTCGGAGGGCGGCATGCTCTCGGCCACCATCAGCTGGAACACGGTGAGGGCCAGCAGCACCGTGACCCCCAGGGAAACCTTTTCCCCCGAGTCGGCGGGCAAGTAGAAACCCAGGGGAGCGAGGAAGGAGATGAGGAAGCAGGGGAGGAGCAGGTTGAAGATGTAGAAGGCGGAGCGGCGCTTCAGGTGGAGGGTGTAGGTGATGTCTGGGTAAGGGTCGGAGCAGCAGCCGTACATGATGACGTTCTTCACCGCCGGCATGCCGTGGCACTCCCACTCAACGTTCTCCACGAAGTCTGACAGCTCCCCGCTGGGCATGCCCATGGCTATATCCACCTGGGGAGAGGACAGACATAGAGGGTTGTTCAATTGACATATTTCAATCTCCGCCCTCTTTTCTTGATCCTCTAATCGCAACTGTTGGTTCCCTTGGACAAACCTTTTTTGTCAGAGGAAAGCAACAGTTGTGATTGGAGGATCAAGAAAAGAGGGTGGTTTTGAGATACAGTAGGTCAATTGAAATACAGGAATGCACACATACAGTATATGATATATATATATATATATATATATATATATTAATATGCAATATATAATATGCATGCACACACACACTTTTACGTTCCCCATTATCTTAGTGTATGTGTGTGAATATATGTATTTGTGTGTACATATGAACAAATGTAGTGTGCAATGGTTAATAGATAAAGTGTTGTCAGGTAGAATCGGTAATGCCATCCAATAGTGATCTCTAGGCAAAATAGTCCCTTTTGGTATTGCACTTTGTTTACATTCTTTGTTTTGATCTGATGTGTGGGTTGGAGTTGCTGGCCACACCTTAGGCTCTGCCAAGATAGGTCTGGAAAATACCTAGTAAAATAAGTTACTATATTGATATATATATATATATATAAATACTATATAATAGTAATATAGTACTGTAACTTATTATACTGTGCATTTCTACAGAGGTGTGGCCAATCATCAAATTTGCTGATGACACAGTAGTGGTGGGCCTGATCTCTGCCAACGACGAGAGGGCCTACCTGGAAGAGGTAGAGAATCTGTCACAGTGGTGTCAGGAGAACTGCCTCTCCCTGAACGTCAGCAAAACAAAAGAGATGATTGTGGACTTCAGGAGGTCGGGGGTCAAGGATTACAGCCCCCTCAGCATCGACGGGGCACCGGTTGAGAGAGTGAACAGTTTCAAGTACCTCGGAGCCCACATATCCGAGGACTTGACATGGACCACACACATTGACAGTGTTGTGAAGAAGGCACGACAACGCCTCTACTTCCTTAGGCGCCTAAGGAAGTTCCAATTCAGTCAGAAGATCCTTAAGAACTTCTACTCATGTACAATAGAGAGCATCCTGACTGGCAACATCACCTCCTGGTTTGGGAATAGCACTGCACAAGACCGTAGCAGACTACAAAGAGTGACACGTTCAGCCGAACGCACAATTGGAGGGGGGCTTCCCACCCTCCAGAACATTTACAACAAGCGGTGCAGGGGCAAGGCTAAGAGAATTATCAAGGACTCCAGCCACCCGAACAACTGCCTCTTTGAACTACTGCGGTCAGGCAAGCGATACCGGAGTCTTAAGGCGAGCACAGAAAGACTCAGAAGAAGCTTCTATCCCCAGGCCATCAGGCTGCTCAACGAACAATAAACACTATGCAACAACCATCAAATGCACACAGCACACACACCCACACGCACACACTCACTTAAACAAACAACACACTGCAGCACCCACTCTACACACTTTAGATCACCTAAACACACTTTACACTTTATATTTATTGGTAAAGGATTTGCACTACAACTCGTACACCAGGGGTGGGCAATTATTTTTCCCGGGGGGCCGAATGAGCAACTGAAAATATGTTGGAGGGCCGGGCCAAAATTCCAAACTCAATTATGCATAATATACATTTTATTTCTATATAAAAAGCAGTAAATGGCATTGTTTTGACCCCTGGTAAGAGTGTATGTTATTATTTGGCAATTAAAAGGTGAGGTTAGCTTTCAAAAATATCATTTATTCAAATAGAATTTATTTCCAAAATGATAAAAAAAAATGTGAAACATTAATAACAAAGGGCATGTATGAAAAAGTGCTATACAAATAAAGTTATTATTTTGAGTTTCATATACTATTGAAACAAGGATTTTCTTAGCTTTCTAAAGACATCACATCATCTTATAGCCAAAATAAACAAGACATGTCACTGAACTGTGTAAAGAAAAGTGTCCCAGTAGCCTTTTTTACTTTACATGCCTATATTAAACATTTAATGTTTTCAGAACTGTGCAAAAAAAATATATCAAGTGTCCCATTTCACTTGTTATATTTCCACATTTTAGTGTTCTTCAGCTCTTTTTTTTTTCATTCAGTGTGATAAATCCAGTCTCTGTTGAGCTTTAACAAGTCCATCAAAGTCAGGTTGCATGTCTGAGGTGGAGATGCGAAGCACAGCTGCCAGATGTTCATCAGTGAGAGAGGATCTGTACCTGGACTTGGTAAACGTCATGACTGAGAATGTCTGTTCTTCACATATAGGTGGATCCAAAGAGAACCAAGATCTTCTGAGCATGTCTCCTCATGTTTGGAAAGTTCTCCTTGAGAGCAGAGTAGAACTCTAGCAGTGATGCTGACTTAAAGTGCTCTTTCAGTAGTGAATCAGACTGCAGGTCAATGAGTTCAAGCTGAACATCAGTGGTTGCACTATCAACACTGCAGGTAAAGGGAGAGGAAACCAGCTGCATTTTTTTTTAACACTTTAACCGCCGCGGACAAGAATACACGTCATTCGGAGCCATGCTCATTCTGCCGAAGACGCCGTAACTCGTCTTTGATGTCAATATTTCAAAAATCTGTCATCTTTCTGGAGCCCTGAGATGTACTGGTGAGCTCCACTCAACTGTCTAACGGTTCGAGAGCGCCATCTGGAAGTGCCCATCCATATGTGCTCTGGGCACTCGCGATCGGTAGCCGGACTCCATCTCAACACACTGGATGATCAATCGCTCGCCCTAACTCAATAAACAACGTTATTTGGACGTATATAGTATTATACAACCTGGAAATGGTTCATCAGGATCAACATCCCATAATCGAAAACGGTCTACTCCACGCTGATCGTCCAACGGCGCGAGGAACATATGGTAAGATTCAGCGTTATTTTCTAACCTATTCCATATAAACTGCTATGATGAACATATGACCCACTCTGGATGAATCATCTAACGCTGCCCACGGAATTATAAACGATCCCCCGCCCATCCGGTCATCATCAGATCATACGTAGATCATTCTAGAAGTACGTCCAGTTGACATTTTTCATCTTGCGCCGATCGCTACCAAACTGTATTTCATCATCAATATAATGCATTTAGGGCTATAAATCACGTTCTGAAGAAAGCTGCAGAAAACGATAAAAACATACTTATACTTCAGACCATATTTTAGTATGAATATGTGAATGAAAAAGTTTAACGTTGCTACACCCTGAACAATACATATAGGACATTGAATGGGCCATAATAATGGCAATGTAGCAATAGAATTTAACAAGTTATAGCCCTGCAAAGAAGGGGAACTTCTCCATAGACAAATAGAGCTGGCGAGGGATGGTACATTATGAATTTAACCCATGGCGATCAAAGTGTTAAAAAAAAAATTTATTATCATGTAATCTTTCGCGGGCCGGTCAGAATCATCCCGCGGGCCGTATCCGGCCCGTGGGCCGTACAATGCCCAGGTCTGTCGTACACCTTACTGTAAATTGTACCTAAATTGTACCTCATCCCATTTCTGCTCTGCACTATATAGTATTGTATATTAGTACATTGCATAGAATATTGTATATTGTATGGTAACTCAGTTACTTCTATTCTGCATCGAACATTGTACATATGTCTATACTGAACACTGTGACCTTTTGTACTTCTATTTTACATGCTATACCATTTTATTTCATACTATCTTGTCTAGCACAGTCTCTGGAGTGTAACAGTAAGAAGCATTTTGTATAAAAGTATTCTGTACTTCTGTATGACAACTATTAAAGAAACTTGAAACTTGAACTATAGCAACCCCATCCCTATCCCCATTCAACTCCAACCCAAACATCAGACCAAAACAAAAGAATGTAAACAAAGTGTAATACCCAGCGGGGCTATTTTCTCGCTGTTTGACACTATTACAAATTCTACCTTATAAATGTGCATGTAAATTGTGTGCTGTGAGAGTTGTCTGCCCCTCTGTCTATATCTGGAGATGCCTGTAGACATGTCAGCATGTAAATATAATCCTGTGTTTTCTCTTATCTCATATCTTAAAGCATACAACCAAATATCAAGTGAACTAAAAACAATAATAATGATCTACACTGAATTGTTGATAAATGAGGGCCCTGGTCTTAAATCTTAGAATTCTAGGACTCTATAACTTTCAATGGCCCGTAGCCATCTTCGAGACATCCTAATTTCTCAAAATTCGAATCACACAGGTGAAATGCCCCCTTTAACAATGGCGATGGGTAATAGATTAACTGTCGTCTCGTCTTATATTTTCATAATATAAGAACACAAGAGGGATGCTTGTAAATATTGGTTCTGTGAGAATGTTAGCATGCCCAAATTATGGTAGTGACCAAAACATTAAAACATTATGGAAATACCACTTTTTCGCAAGGGGTGTGCAGACCTGGTTGCCGTTGTAGGTCCAGGAGCCGAAGGTGAGGTTGCACTGCTGCCAATCGAAGGGGAAATAGGACACGTCCACAACACAGGAGCTCTTGGTGATGGCTGGAGAATCCCAGGTGATCTCCCCATTGTAACGCAGCACCACGTTGGTGTCGGCAGAACCAGATGACTCCTCGTCTGCCCTGTACAGAGAGAGAGAGAGAGAGAGAGAGAGAGAGAGAGAGAGAGAGAGAGAGAGAGAGAGAGAGAGAGAGAGAGAGAGAGAGAGAGAGAGAGAGATTGTATACCATGTATTGAGGTGTATCCATAGGCATGTGCATCATTCTAGTCACAGACGAATAGACATAAATACACTTCATGATTGCATGCATACACATAAACACTGAGTGCATACATATATACACACACACACACACACACACACACACACACACACACACACACACACATACACACACTACTTCACATACACAGGTTAAAGAATTATACTGGTGTTTGCAATCGTTGACATTAACTGTCTCTTTCACTAATTCATGGTGGTGTCTGCACACAGGCAGTGGTTTTGGAGATATCACAGTGTTTCCATGCCTCCGGAAGAAGCCACTCATTCTTGTACAATATGAAAAACAACTTCCACAGACTTGAAGATTGAGTTAGATAATCGATCACATCACAGTGAACATGACTTTGAACTTTGTTATCTCCACAAGGCTACAGTATGAGGCTAATCTATTCATGAGGCTGATTTTGGTGACCCGCATATAGTAGTGCTAACATCAGGCCAAATCCTTCTGTCTGCCCATGATATATCTATATATCTCGACAAATCATGACCGCTTTCCCATTAAGTTTGCTGTGCACATGTATGACCCCTAGAGGAAGAAACCTGTTGACTTTGGTGACCCTGTTACCTTTCCTCTAGCGCCACCATCAGGCCAAGCCTTCCATTTTCATAGCACACATCCACTAGTTATGCAGTCACACATTTTGTTGTGAATATTGATGATCCCTGGATGGATAAACCTTTTGATTTTGGTGACCCTGTGACCTTTCTTCTACTGCCACTATTGTGGCCTGGGTCTGTTGAGACTGGCAATATCTGCAACTCTTCTGTTTCTGTCATCTACCCAGTAAAATGTTGCATGTGAAAGGTTTTTCCATATACTGTAGCTTGCTAGCATTTATATTAGCTTGCTAGCATTCAAAGACCTCCGATTGGATTTATTGTCTATAGCGAGCGTTCAAAGCAAACACCCCCCCCCCCCCCTTTCATGTCTTGTGAACCATTTGTCGTAGAGACTTGCGGGGGGGCACCATTGGACTCAACAGGGAGATGATTTGTTTGCCCCGTGTCCTACTCTTAGGTTGGCGGCATTTGTAGTTGTTTAATATTAAAATGTTCTTTTGTTTTCTTTTGTTCATCATCTCTCTCTCACTCTCTCTCCCTCCCTCCCTCTCTCTCCGTCACTGACTTGTTGTAGAGGACGATGTCGGGCCTCCAGACCAGGTCGCTGGGGATGCGGATCACCTCCAGGTCGTCATAGTCCTCCTTATTCCACTTCAGGTTGGCATCGTGCCACACCTGCCTGATCCACAGGTAGGTGGTTAGAACCTGGTTCCTCTCATCCTGCATACACACAAACACAGTGTTTTTTTTATTAATTCATTCGTTTTAATTTTTATTCTGTTCTGTTTTCAACAAAAAAAATATTTTTTGTTTGTTATTGTAATATCGATGGTATGTCAGGGGCAAGATTAAGACGTTCTGAATAGGTATTGTGCATGACTCACAGTCATGCACACATCCCAGTCTCAATGAATATAATGCATCAATGCCTCCTCGTGCTTGCTGTGTTGACAAATTTGACCAAATTGACAAAGACTAAAACTAAAGAAATGTTCTGTATAGTTTTATTTAATTTTTGTTTGTTTTGTAAGTACACAATACTTTCAGTTAGTTTTCATTTTTTATTTCAGTTAGCTAAAATGTTTAGTTTTTTCACACCTAGTTTTAGTTGACTATAATAACCTTGGTTAATATAAGACTCAGAGACACTCACACATAGAAAGGTAAAGTTACATGTGGGAGGTACAGACTGAGGCACGGCTGGGTAGCATAGTGGACTAAGCACTCGCCTACCACCGCAGAGACTCTGGGATCTAATCCAACTGTCAGCGGTACCTCCGGCTTGGTCAGTCGTCCCTACTAACACAATTGACGGTGTTAGCGGGTGGGAAGCCGGTGGGGTATGTGTCTTGGTCGTTGTAAACTGCGACTCCTACTGTTCAGCAGGGAGGGGATCTGGGGGAAATAGCGTGAACCTCCGCACGCGTTACGTTCCCCCAGTGAAACTCCTCGCTGTCTGAAAAGAAGCGGCCGACGACTCCACATGTATGGGAGGAGGCATGTGGTAGTTCTACACCCTCCCCAGGCCGACAGTGGGGCAATGCGCGCAGTAACCAGGAAGGGAATTGGCATAACGACTAAATTGGGATGGATGAAAAAATACAGAAAGCCCAGGCTGAGACAAATAAGAAGCAACTGGCAACTTCTGTCATCAGCTCTGGAAAAATATGCAGACCTAGGACTATACGAAATTAATGGAGTGAGACATAAAATAGTTTATACCAGTAAAGGTAGAGGTGGCTTATTTGATTAACGATCAACTTTGCCATGTTTAGGGTCTTAGAAATGTATTACAACATGAGGTGCTATTCTTCAAGAGGCCAGGAAACACCCTCCAACCGTGGGTAATCATACCCTCAGATTCGCCGCGGACTTCAGCGATTACACCGCCAGGCATCGCAGGGCCTTCTCTAAGGCTATGAGATACGCTCGTGAGAAGGGCATCAATGTTTTCCTACTCTACCCTGCAACTTTGAAAGTCAAGATGGGCCGCGGAGTTGTTTCCTGCAACCGCCTGTTCACGTCGCCGACCGAGGCGGAGAGCTTCCTTCGACGCGGCTTGATGGCCCCCCCGGCCGATGGGGGCAAGCCGGCCTCGGCGGAGCAGGCTACGGGCATCGGGGAATAACAAGCCCCGGAGCCTTGGTGTGCTAAGTACGAGGCGTGCTTATTTTCCGGCTCTCCAAGCTAACACTGACGTTACCACTCGCCTACCGCAGCTTTTCAGACCAACAGAACGGTAACGCTCATGGTTTATCTACGCTGTATTATTTCAGCAACGGGTATGCATATTGACTATTTTCAAGTGTAATTCAGACGACCTGTGTTTATAACGTATTTGCTTTTTATCGTCTGCACATTGAACTCTGCATTGAACTTCACATATGTAGCACCCTGAATATGTAGCTATTATTCAGAAGTGCTGACTTGCCTTTTATCTCCCCTTTGTGCACAAAGACATATTAACTAGTTTCCATGGATATTCCCTCGAACAATGACGCAAGTTTCCCCTCCTCTCACCGGCTGGAATATGGATTATAAACAGTAAACTAAATCATATTCTATCCACTCAGTGCTTCCTGTGGGGCTAGTTGGTGGTCCAGCAGGGGGCGGCGGTGGCAGGCAGAGCGCACAAGAGAGAGACGGAGAAGGAAGCAAGTCAACGGGAACGGAAGTGAGGAGGAGCGCTCTCTTCGACAGTGGACTTGGACCTGGTCGGTCGTGTCTTGACAGAGCCCCCGTTGTGGACCACACGGGGTAAACGTATTGAACTTGAGTATATGACGGGTTATCCTAGAAGTATCCGTGATAGTGTGTGAGTAAGAGAAACCGAACCCAAGGACTAACGTCCATAGATAAACGTGTTATAGTAGCAGTGTGTGCGGTGTATTAGCTTGCTGCTAACGGCTATATTGACTCCAGTATACTACCGGGCGCGAGACGCTGAAGAGACCGGTGGTGTAGCCAGCCACGTTGCGTTAGCAGTATAACCGAATAGCAGGAGGGCTGTCTGGGACCCACAGAGTAGCTTCAGTTAAGGTAGGGCCAGAGTATTGTCGCGCGTTGACCCAGCGCCGGCCGTCAAACAACCAGTCTTCGCCGGCGTTCGACATCTGCTCTGCACCGGCTGTCTTCAGCCCAGCACGGGAGTTCGTCCCGACCAGCCGAGGTCGCCAGCACCCAGCACGCGCTCTCAGCCCGCTACTGCTCCCTCTGCTCCAGCCCCGCTTGCTAGCGCCCGTGACGAGAGCGTTCGACGCCATCTTGCTACCCGGACAGTGGTGGCGCGGCGAGGCCGCCATCTTGGTTGAGTACATTAGGGCTTCGGTGCCCAGGATCTTATTGCACAGTACACAGTGTGATGCGGCCTACGGGTGAAGCTAACGTTGCTAACTACAGTTCATAGGGGTACCCCATAAACATTACATGCCGGCATTAGTATAGGACTTTTGTTTTGGTACAGTGGGCCCACCTTTTCATTTTCTTTGAGTGTGATAACGTGTTTGTTCTTTAATAATATTTTCCCATCTAATTAACCCTTTCTCTGTGGGGAGGTTACAGACCTGTTGTATCATAAGTAAAGCCTTAGAGAGGTATTATCCCTACCATATAATTAAAGCCTGAGAGAGGTATTATCCATGGTACTAACCCAGACGTGGGTGATGAGTCAAGCACATTGAAGTATATTATCCCGGGTACTAACCCAGAGGTGGGTGTATAATATAAGTGTCTATAAGGTATTGAGTTACAAATTGAGTCATAGTAGGACTTCATTCTATTTGACCATTCCATTAAATCTTTGTAACTGAACAGTACAATTAACATAAAGAATTAGATGGGGTTCTGTGTGCGTGTCCATTCCTGAGCCTATTATTAACTCTTTTGGTGTGGGTAACGTTAATACAATTAACCCTTTCCTATCCAACTTTCCCCTTTTCATTATAAGGTTTCTAATGTCACTGAGGGAGGGTACTGCTTGCGGGGGGAACTAAGTTATTTATTTACAATTCAGTCACTAGAGTGTGGGAGGGTTAAAGGAGTAATTGGGGGAAGTGAGAGCGAGTTGGGGAGTACTGCTGACCGCCCTGGAAGGGAGAGGAAGACCAGAGTACCAGACCAGGTTGGTAAATCCCGGGCCCCATCCACTCCCACTGCCGGCCTCCAGTTGATGCTCCAGACCCAAAGACGAAGGTGCAGTCAGACGGAGCTCTACTGTGTCTCGCTACCCAGTGGCTGTGCACACCCGTTCCCACGAAGGAGGGATAATCCACCCTGCTACACATAGATTGTTTTTATGCATATTGTCTTTTTTCAAGTTTCACTCATACGAACTGTGTTTTACAAGTTTCACTCAAACGAACTGTGTTTTAACGTATCTGCCGGCCGAGGGTGATGGACCCTGCTCGACGGAGCTGTCTACGTGAATCAGGGTATAACAGGCCCTGAGCCTGATTATGCTAAGTTCAAGGCGTGCTGGTTATCCAACTCTCCTAGCTAACACTACCGTTACCACGCGCCTACCATAACTTTGCGCTCCAACAGAACGGTAACGCTCAAGGTTTATCTCCACTGTATTATCTCAACGAGGGGTATGCATATTGCCTTTTTTCAAGTTTAACTCAGACAAGCTGTGTTTTAATGTATCTGCTTTTTATCGTCTGCACAATGGGCCTCATGCATGAAGCGATATAAGAACAGATTTCGTTCTTAACTAGCATTTCCTCTTACTTTGTTCTTACCTGGGATTCAGCAAAGTTTTCTTATTGTTGCTTTTTTCTCAGGCAAGAACAAATTATAAGAGTGGTCGAGAGCACTCTTACCGAAATAAGAAACTCTTACAAAAAAAAAAAAAATAGGCATACCATTGGTTAATTGCCCCCAAATACGATTTTAAAAATACAGAACTTTTCAATAATAATAATATTATTATAACTTATTGCGTGCATACTATCTGAAATGGATTATATATTGCTGTTAGAACAGTTATGCTCTGGCCGCCCAAGCCATTGATTGATTGAAGATTTTATTAACAGATTGCACAATGGGTACAATACAGTAGGGCTCAATACACACAATTGTTAAGGGGATGCAGACCAGAGAAAGACTTTTGTCTTGTTTACATCAGGGTCCCCCATTTTCAATTCATAATGACATTTATGACATACACAACATACAGATATACAGATATATATCATGACATTTATGACATGACATACAGATATGCAGTACTGTATACGTAGCATAGAACGCATATCGCTGCTGGTGGGACAAAACCTCATAAACCTCCAAAAACCCCTCTGTATTACTGCTGAATGATGTTTTTGAGTGTGCAGTGCATCCACAGCTAAAGAGATTGGTTTTATCGGGTATCACAGTGGCTAAAAAGCTGATAGCATCACGATGGTTCCAACCGGAAAAAATTTGCCGAAAGGTCTGGATTATTACATATCTCGATGTGATTTATCAAGAAATATCTACAGCAAGAATTTTGGGTCTCAATGAATCCAAAATGACAATGTGGTTAGAAGTGGTGGAGAGAATAAAAGCTAGCATATAATGGTAGTGTCTGGTTAGGAGCGAGGGATAATGGATGGATTATCCAATGGGGGGTACGAGCTGGAGCATATGTGTGTAGGGTATTAGATAGCAGGTATTAGGGGTATATCCTGTATAAGACATTTAACTAAATGGTGATTTCATTGGATGTGCACTGTTAATAATGCTTGTATATCTTATCGTGTGTTGTCATGTGTGTTTATACGTTTGTTTAAAAAATTATAAAAAAATAAAATACAAAAAAATAACTCCAAAAACCCAACTTTTCAGCAGATGAAAAAAACTAACACAGATTTGGGGGCGAATAGAGTTACGAGGTTTAGACAGATGATTGGTTTAATGCTTTCCCATTGTGTAGACTTTGTAAAACCACACACACATGAAGGATGATCTACTGAGTTGATAAAAAAAAAATATATGGAGTTAGGATGTTTTGTCCCGCCAGCAGCGATATTTAGAGATCGTCTATATCAGTGGTTCCCAAACTTCTGTTTTATGCGGACCACTAGATTGTTATCAAGAACATTTGCGGACCACCTCGTATGCAAACAGTAAAACATAAATAAATAAACAACTGACTTAAACCCAGTAATACACCCTCTTCTTGGACCAAGTAAGGTTTCGTCGATAATCCAATGTACAGTTACCCCCACCCGCCTACCCATCGCCCCCCACCCCACCCCACCCATCCACCCACCTCCAATGTACAGTCCCCCCCCCCCCACACCCCACCCCACCCAAAAAGTGGCTGGCGGCTAACGTTCGGCTAACTAGCTCTGGTGTTGTGGTCGTGGTAGCTACATGCTAAGCTAACGTTAATCACATCATATCGAACCGATAGGAGTTTATCTTATCTAATCTTACGTGGTGGTACCACGTGTGCCACTACCCGATCAAACATCCACGTAAGATTAGATAAGATAAGCTCCTATCGGTTCGATATGATGTGATTAACGTTAGCTTAGCATGTAGCTACCACAACCACAACAGCAGAGCGAGTTAGCCGAAAGTTAGCCACAGCCACTTTTTCCTCCGTGATGGTATAAAACCTTCGATTTGGATTTCTGTTTTTGTCATTAGTACAACGCGTAACACAGCAGCTCTTTGGCATTGTGAAGGACTGAAGAAAATTCCGCTTGATTGTCTTTAATTTGCCGCTTTAACAATCCGTTTCTGCACTAAATTAACCGTACACAATGTACCAGGCTGGGCAGTTTCCCCCCACGCTGCAGTTGCGTAGCAACAACAGGCAGGAAGTTGACTTCGAGAATAAAAAAAAACCTGGGTAACACCGGTTCCTGACAGGCAGCGAGCGAGCGAACTGGAGACGAAAACGCGCGCGACACTGTCCTGATATGGCGGCGCTTGTCCGAGTGTGTCTGTGTGTGTGTATTTACCTTGAAGCACAGGGGCAAAGCAGCCTGCGATTCTCGACCAATAAAAAGTGTTTAGGGGCGGGACTCAGCCGCGTAATCGCTCAACTATAGACACAGCAAGCGAATATTTGAGGGGGGAGCGACATCGCCGCTCAGTTCGCTGTCGCTCGCGGTAGGTCAGGATAGTCTGATTGAAACAAATACATTTTAATCATTTTCGCAATCACGCTCGCTCGCGTCGCTCCCTGTCAGGAACCGGTGTGAGGCTATGTGTCCACTAATAGCCTTTTTTTCCGAGGCGGACCGATTTGAAAAAAGAAGAAAAGTTACATCGATGAGTTACATTGATTAGCGTGCTGCTTTTCCAAAAGTTTAACTAGTTTCAACTTTATGAGCTGGGAGCGCTCCGCCAAAAACGCTGCCATCGAGAGCTCATAAAACGCGAGGCGCGGCTCTGGGAAGAGGAGCGCGCCTGACGCTTCTCCAGCATAGAAATGAATGACAGAAAGGAGCTGACAACTCATAAAACGTCCGCTGTGGACACATAGCCTAAGAACAGATTTGGACTTTAACACTTTAATCGCCATGGGTTAAATTCATAATTTACCATCCCTCGCCAGCTCTATTTGTCTATGGAGAAGTTCCCCTTCTTTGCAGGGCTATAACTTTTTAAATTCTATTGCTAAATTGCCATTATTATGGCCCATTCAATGTCCTATATGTATTGTTCAGGGTGTAGCAACGTTAAACTTTTTCATTCACATATTCATACTAAAATATGGTCTAAAGTATAAGTATGTTTTTATCGTTTTCTGCAGCTTTCTTCAGAACGTGATTTATAGCCCCAAATGCATTATATTGATGATCAAATACAGTTTGGTAGGAATCTGTGCGAGATAAAAAATGTCAACTGCACGTACTTCTAGAAGTTTCTACGCATCATCTGATGATGACCGGATGGGCGGGGGATCGTTTATAATTCCGTGGGCAGCGTTAGATGATTCATCCAGAGTGGGTCATACTGTATGTTCATCAGATCAGTTAGTATAGAAAACGTTAGAAAATAACGCTGAATCTTACCGTGGCTTCCTCGCGCCGCTGGCAGATGAGCGTGGAACAGATTTTTTTCTATTATGGGATGTAGAAATGCCCGATCCATTTCCAGGTTGTATAATAGTATATACGTCCAAATAACGTTGTTTATTGAGTTAGGGCGAGCGATCTATTATCCAGTGTTTCAAGATGGAGTCGCGGGAGCTATAGCGAGTGGCCGGACCACATATGGATGAGCACTACCGGTTCAAAGGTTAATATCCGGTTGGCGATCTGCCGATCGGCCACCAGATGGCGCTCTTGAACCGCTAGAGAGTTGAGAGGAGATCAGCAGTGTGTCTCAGGGCTCCGGAAAGGAAATATGATTTCGATGACAGATTTTTTAAATATTGACATCAAAGACGAGTTACGGCGTCTTCGGCAGAATGAGCATGGCTCGGAATGACGTGAAAACTCGTCCGAGGCGATCATAGTGTTAAGGATGGCTTGATGAATGTGGCGGTGGCTTTTCTTATTGTTCTCTTAACAGACAGGTAAGCAAGAATATAAGAAAAATAATAAGAGAGTATTGTTGAATGAGGCCCAATGAACTTCGCATTGAGCTTTGCATAGATTTCTTCTCTCTGTTGAGCGAAGTGGGTTCCTTTTTCAAAATTGTTACAATATACCTTACATACCTTACTTTTTGGTATGGTTAAGTTACATACTGTTGTTGTGGTTGCTATGCTCGGTCATAGTGGCCAACATAGTATTCTGATGGGGGGAGGGGGGAGGGAATGGGGGGATGCGTTGCTTTTTGTTTTTCTTTTCATTCGACTCGCTCTATTTTATTTTTGTTTTCATGCTCATGCTCTGAACTCAATAGGACCTTAACAAGTGGATATGTATCTGTTCTAATGCTTTACTCCAAACGAATTACATTCAATCATACTGCAGCCCTTTTAGACTATGGCTAATTTAAATATCTTGATCTGGAATACAGGGGGTCTTAATCTACCGCATAAACGCACAAGTGTACTAACATGGCTAAAAAGGAAGGAAGTGGACCTTGCTTTACTGAGTGAAACGCACCTTTTATTGGCTGATAACGCAAGACTGGCAAATAGATTTTAACATAACATACGTTATTCTTCTTTTAGCACCAAGTCCCGAGGGGTAGCCATAATAGCGAAGCTAAATTTGAATATTAAACACTGTTAGATGTGTGGTCTGATGCAGATGGACGAATTACTATTGCTAAAATGGAATACTCTAACCGGAAAATTGCTCTGATCTCTGCATATGCCCCTAATTTGTATGACGCTAACTTTTATGCTGTACTCACTGCAGCTATGTTGAAACTACCTGATTACTCGTTTATAGTAGGAGCTGATTTTAATGCAGTATGGGATCCATTGATTGATAAATCAAAACACACTGAAACCTTTGATCAGAAACAAGCTACCACAGCCCTACAGGCCTGGTCTAAGGACACAGGGGTAATTGATATGTGACGTTTGCTCAACCCATCCGTGAGAGATTACTCTTTTTTCTCTTCGAGACATAAGACCTTTTCCAGAATTGATTACGGTATGTTTTTTCTTCCCCACATCTCTTTGATAGCTTTGATGTTGACTTATTGCCCATTGCAGTTCTTCCTGAGGAGACTCAGGTCCTTCAATGTGTGCAACAGACTGCTGCAGTCATTTTACCAGTCTGTAGTGGCCAGCGTCCTCTTCTATGCTGTGGCATGCTGGGGAGGCTACATCAACTCAAGGGACACCAACAAGCTCAACAAGCTGGTGAGGAAGGCTAGCTCCGTGGTGGGAGTCGAACTACCTAGACTAGAGGTGATGGCAGAGAGGGGGATGATAAGGAAGCTGGCTGCCATCATGGAGAACCCCTACACCCCGCCAGTATTCACTGACATCTTCAACCTGTCCTTGGAACAGGCCGTCATCCCCACCTGTCTGAAGAAGTCCACCATCATCCCTGTACCCAAAAAATCTACGCCCGCTTGCCTCAACGACTACCGCCCTGTAGCCCTCACCTCCATAGCCATGAAGTGCTTTGAGAAGCTAGTGAAGGGCTACATCTGTTCCTCCCTCCCCATCAACCTGGACCCTCTGCAATTTGCATATCGCCCCAACAGGTCCACGGAGGACGCCATAGCCCATGTGCTGCACACAGCAGCATCACATCTGGACAAGAGGAAGGGGAACTATGTGAGAATGCTGTTCATCGACTACAGCTCAGCATTCAATACCATAGTCCCCTCCAAACTCATAGCCAAGCTCAGGGACCTGGGCTTGAACTATGACCTGTGCCAGTGGGTCCTGGACTTCCTGACGGGCAGACCCCAGGTGGTAAGAGCCGGCAACTGCACCTCCTCATCCATCACGCTCAACATAGGGGCCCCCCAGGGCTGTGTTCTGAGCCCCCTCCTCTACTCCCTGTACACACATGACTGCGTAGCACAGCGGAACAACAACACCATCATCAAATTTGCTGATGACACAGTAGTGGTGGGCCTGATCTCTGCCAACGACGAAAGGGCCTACCTGGAAGAGGTAGAGAACCTGTCACAGTGGTGTCAGGAGAACTGCCTCTCCCTGAACGTCAGCAAAACAAAAGAGATGATTGTGGACTTCAGGAGGTCGGGGGTCAAGGACTACAGCCCCCTCAGCATCGACGGGGCACCAGTTGAGAGAGTGAACAGTTTCAAGTACCTCGGAGCCCACATATCCGAGGACTTGACATGGACCACACACATTGACAGTGTTGTGAAGAAGGCACGACAACGCCTCTACTTCCTCAGGCGCCTAAGGAAGTTCCAAGTCAGTCAGAAGATCCTTAGGAACTTCTACTCATGTACAATAGAGAGCATCCTGACCGGCAACATCACCTCCTGGTTTGGGAATAGCACTGCACAAGACCGTAGCAGACTACAAAGAGTGACACGTTCAGCCGAACGCACAATTAGAGGGGGGCTTCCCACCCTCCAGAACATTTACAACAAGCGGTGCAAGGGGAAGGCTAAGAGAATTATTAAGGACTCGAGCCACCCGAACAACTGCCTCTTTGAACTGCTGCCGTCAGGCAAGCGATACCGGAGTCTTATGGCGAGCACAGAAAGACTCAGAAGGAGCTTCTATCCCCAGGCCATCAGGCTGCTAAACGAACAATAATCGCTAAACGAACAATAATCACTATGCAACAACCATCAAATGCACACAGCACACACACCCACACGCACACACACACTCACTCAAACAAACAACACACTGCAGCACCCACTCTCCACACTTTAGATCACACAAACACACTTACACTTTATATTTATTGATAAAGGATTTGCACTACAACTCGTACACCTACTGTGAATTGTACCTAAACTGCACCTTGTCCATTTATGCCTTGCACTATATAGTATTGTATATTAGTACACTGCACAGTATTGTATATTGTATGGTAACTACGTCTACGAACATTGTACATATGTCTAAACTGAACACTGTGACCTCTTTTTTTTTCTTCTAATTTTTACTATGTTTTTATTTCATACTTATCTTGTCATGCACAGTCTCTGGAGCGCAACAGTAAGAAGCATTTTGTACAAAAGTATTCTGTACTTCTGTATGACAACTATTAAAGAAACTTGAAACTTGAACAACTGGCCCACTGTGTGTTACCAAGATGGCGCCGCTACGTCCGGCCGCCTGTCTGTGCGCTCCGTCGAGACTGTGCTTACTTTTGCTAATATTTATAGTTTTAAGAGTTTTGTCTGTACCAACAGTAGGTGCATTTAATGTGTATGACCGTCAGTCACTTATAGACATCGGATTACGGGAAACTTACCGACTAGATTACTCCCTGGATCAGCTTTCTGAACCGCAGCAATGGCCTGTAGAGATCCTGAGGACATCAGGACCAGGTCTCGACCCCAGGAACAAAGGAACCATCAGACGGCGTGGGAAGAGAGCTGGGATCCGTAACAGACTGAGAACCAGACGACACCGAACGCCACTACCCAGTATATTGCTAGCCAATGTACAATCGATTGACAATAAACTAGACGACATCCGAGCAAGGATTAAATTCCAGAGAGACGTTAGAGATTGTAATGTTCTCTGCTTCATTGAAACGTGGCTGTCGCCAGAAATCCCAGACCACGCCATCCAACCGGCCGATCACTTCTTCATTCACCGCAAGGATAGAACAGCTGAATCCGGCAAACAGCGCGGAGGTGGTATCGCCTTCATGGTGAACAACAATTGGAGCGATCCAGCCAACGTGAAGGAATTATCGAACCACTGCTGCCCCAACCTGGAATATATAACCATCAAGTGTCGACCTTTCTTCCTTCCGAGGGAGTTAACGGCGATCATCCTTGTCGGAGTGTATATTCCACCGCAAGCCAGCGATAGTGCCGCGCTCTCCAGGCTTCACAACGAAGTAAACAAACTCCAAGCAGCGAACGTTAACGCCGCCATTGTAGTAGTGGGTGATTTCAATAGCGCCAATCTGAGAAAGGTTTTGCCTGACTTCTATCAGCATGTGACTTGTAACACCAGAGGCGGTAACATTTTAGACCACTGTTACACGCAATTCAAGGGTGGATACAAGGCTCATTCTGCTAGTGGCTTTGGGAAGTCTGATCATGCGGCCATCTTTCTTTCTCCAAAGTACAAACAAAAAATCAAGAGCACACCTGTAGTCTCGCGAGAGGTGCAGAAATGGGATGTGACGTCAGAGGAGACGCTCCAAGCTGCGCTTGAGTGCACAGACTGGGGTGTGTTCCGCGACACAGATAACATTAATGTCTACACGGAGACAGTGCTAGACTTTGTTCGTACTTTGGTGGAAGAAACAATCCCCACTACCACAATTAGAGTTTACCCAAATCAAAAACCCTGGGTAGACAAATCCGTCCGTGAAGCTCTGAAAGCGCGCACCAAAGCATACAACGACGGCCTGGTGGCAGGCAACATGAATGACCACAAGGTGGCGCGATACAACATAAGGAGGACAGTAATAGAGGCAAAACGGCGCTACAGGGCTAAAATTGAACTCCAGTTTGAACAGGCCGACTCCAGAGCTATGTGGCAGGGGCTCAAAACGATGACAGACTACAAAGGCACCTCCCTCAAACTGAACAGTGACATCTCCTTAGCAAATGACCTCAATACCTTCTATGCGAGGTTTGATGCTGGTAATAACAACACCAGCCCACAAGCCACGGCAATGGGGGGGGGGGGGTCTGCTGCTGATGGAGACTCAGTGTTCAGGGTAACAGAGCATGAGGTGAGGCGGACCTTTAAAAAAGTGAATATCAGGAAGGCAGCAGGACTGGACGGCATCCCCGGCCGCGTCCTAAAAGTCTGTGCCGACCAACTGGCCCCGGTATTCACTGACATATTTAACCTGTCCTTAGAACAGGCTGTCATCCCCACCTGCCTGAAGAAGTCCACTATTATCCCTGTACCCAAGAAATCCAAGCCTGCTTGCCTCAACGACTACCGCCCTGTAGCTCTCACCTCCATAGCCATGAAGTGCTTTGAGAAGCTAGTAAAGGGCTACATCTGCTCCTCCCTCCCCATCAACATGGACCCCCTGCAATTTGCATACCGCCCCAACAGGTCCACGGAGGACGCCATAGCCCATGTGCTGCACACAGCAGCATCACACCTGGACAAGAGGAAGGGGAACTATGTGAGAATGCTATTCATCGACTACAGCTCGGCATTCAATACCATAGTCCCCTCCAAACTCATAGCCAAGCTCAGGGACCTGGGCTTGAACTATGACCTCTGCCAGTGGGTCTTGGACTTCCTGACGGGCAGACCCCAGGTGGTGAGAGCAGGCAACTGCACCTCCTCATCCATCACCCTCAACATAGGGGCCCCCCAGGGCTGTGTTCTGAGTCCCCTCCTCTACTCCCTGTACACACACGACTGTGTGGCTCAGCGGAGTAGCAACACAATCATCAAATTTGCTGACGACACAGTGGTGGTGGGCCTGATCTCTGCAAACGACGAGAGGGCCTACCTGGATGAGGTCAAGGTCCTGGCGGGATGGTGCCAGGAAAACAGCCTCTCCCTGAACGTCAGCAAAACAAAGGAGATGATTGTGGACTTCAGGAGGTCGGGGGTCAAGGACTACAGCCCCCTCAGCATCGACGGGGCACCGGTTGAGAGAGTGAACAGTTTCAAGTACCTCGGAGCCCACATATCCGAGGACTTGACATGGACCACACACATTGACAGTGTTGTGAAGAAGGCACGACAACGCCAACGACGAGAGGGCCTACCTGGAAGAGGTAGAGAATCTGTCACAGTGGTGTCAGGAGAACTGCCTCTCCCTGAACGTCAGCAAAACAAAAGAGATGATTGTGGACTTCAGGAGGTCGGGGGTCAAGGACTACAGCCCCCTCAGCATCGACGGGGCACCGGTTGAGAGAGTGAACAGTTTCAAGTACCTCGGAGCCCACATATCCGAGGACTTGACATGGACCACACACATTGACAGTGTTGTGAAGAAGGCACGACAACGCCAACGACGAGAGGGCCTACTTGGAAGAGGTAGAGAATCTGTCACAGTAGTGTCAGGAGAACTGCCTCTCCCTGAACGTCAGCAAAACAAAAGAGATGATTGTGGACTTCAGGAGGTCGGGGGTCAAGGACTACAGCCCCCTCAGCATCGATGGGGCACCGGTTGAGAGAGTGAACAGTTTCAAGTACCTCGGAGCCCACATATCCGAGGACTTGACATGGACCACACACATTGACGGTGTTGTGAAGAAGGCACGACAACGCCTCTACTTCCTCAGGCGCCTAAGGAAGTTCCAAGTCAGTCAGAAGATCCTTAGGAACTTCTACTCATGTACAATAGAGAGCATCCTGACTGGCAACATCACCTCCTGGTTTGGGAATAGCACTGCACAAGACCGTAGCAGACTACAAAGAGTGACACGTTCAGCCGAACGCACAATTGGAGGGGGGCTTCCCACCCTCCAGAACATTTACAACAAGCGGTGCAGGGGGAAGGCTAAGAGAATTATTAAGGACTCGAGCCACCCGAACAACTGCCTCTTTGAACTGCTGCGGTCAGGCAAGCGATACCGGAGTCTTAAGGCGAGCACAGAAAGACTCAGAAGAAGCTTCTATCCCCAGGCCATCAGGCTGCTAAACGAACAATAAACACTATGCAACAACCATCAAATGCACACAGCACACACACCCACACGCACACACTCACTTAAACCACACAAACACACTTTATATTTATTGATAAAGGATTTGCACTACAACTCGTACACCCACTGTAAATTGTACCTAAATTGCACCTCATCCCATTTCTGCCTTGCACTATATAGTATTGTATTAGTACACTGCACAGTATTGTATATTATATGGTAACTCAGTTACGTCTATTCTGCATCGAACATTGTACATATGTCTATACTGAACACTGTGACCTCATTTTTTTTTTACTTCTAATTTACATGCTATACTATGTTATTTTATTTCATACTTATCTTGTCTTGCACAGTCTCTGGAGCGTAACAGTAAGAAGCATTTTGTATAAAAGTATTCTGTACTTCTGTATGACAACTATTAAAGAAACTTGAAACTTGAAACTCAGCATCGACGGGGCACCGGTTGAGAGAGTGAACAGCTTTAAGTACCTCAGAGCCTACATATCCGAGGACTTGACATGGACCACACACATTGACAGTGTTGTGAAGAAGGCACAACAACGCCTCTACTTCCTCAGGCGCCTAAGGAAGTTCCAAGTCAGTCAGAAGATCCTTAAGAACTTCTACTCATGTACAATAGAGAGCATCCTGACTGGCAACATCACCTCCTGGTTTGGGAATAGCACTGCACAAGACCGAAGCAGACTACAAAGAGTGACGCGTTCAGCCGAACGCACAATTGGAGGGGGGCTCCCCACCCTCCAGAACATTTAAAACAAGCGGTGCAGGGGCAAGGCTAAGAGAATCATTAAGGACTCCAGTCACCCGAACAACTGCCTCTTTGAACTGCTGCGGTCAGGCAAGCGATACCGGAGTCTCAAGGCGAGCACAGAAAGACTCAGAAGAAGCTTCTATCCCCAGGCCATCAGGCTGCTCAACGAACAATGAACACTACACAACAACCATCAAACGCGCATAGCACACACATCCACACGCACACACTCACTTTAAACAAACACACTGTAGCACCCACTCCCCACACTTTATAGCACACACTCACTTTAAACAAACACACTGTAGCACCCACTCCCCACACTTTATAGCACACACTCACTTTAAACAAACACACTGTAGCACCCACTCCCCACACTTTATATTTATTGATAAAGGATTGCACTACAACTCGTACACCTTACTGTAAATTGTACCTAAATTGTACCTCATCCCATTTCTGCTTTGCACTATATAGTATTGTATATTAGTACACTGCATAGTATTGTATATTATATGGTAACTCAGTTACGTCTATTCTGCATCGAACATTGTACATATGTCTATACTGAACACTGTGACCTCATTTTCTACTTCTAATTTACATGCTATACTATGTTATTTGATACTTATCTTGTCTAGCACAGTCTCTGGAGCGTAACAGTAAGAAGCATTTTGTATAAAAGTATTCTGTACTTCTGTATGACAACTATTAAAGAAACTTGAACTTGAAACATACCACCCCCTCTACGACGAGCTAGTCAAGATGAGAAGCTCGTTCAGCCACAGACTCATTCCCCCCCGACACTCAACTAACCGCCTCGGACAGTCCTTCATACCAGCGGCCATCAGGCTCCACAACAGTGGGCAGCGACTAGCAGCCTCCAGGCTCCACAACAGGGGGCAGTGACTGCTACCAGACATTGACCTGGGACTTATAGGAACCCAAGGAGGACAACCTACACTACCTTAGGCATACTGCACCTTATGTGGATACTGTGATACTGTGAATAATGTATATTTCAGTGGATACTGTGATACTGTGAATAATGTATACTCAGTAGATAGTAAATTATAACACTACCTTATGCATACTGCACCTTATGTGACACTGTGAATAATGTGATTTTTTTTTTCTCCAGCTAGTTAGATAGTAAATTATATTGACCTGATTGAACTAATTGTTTACACTGCCTGTGTTGTTTTTACTACCTGTACCACCCCCCCTTCCCCCATGCTGCTATGATGCCTGAATTTCCCCAAGGGGATCAATAAAGGAATATCTTATCTTATCTTAATCCCAAAAAGATTATGATACATTTCGCTCTTTTTATTCCAACCTGTACAAGAGGTGGTCTTTGATCATACTAAGCTGGAGGACTTTCTTAATCAAATCAACTTACCACAGGTCTCAGAAGATGACGCAGTTAGCTGCACCTATCACACTAGATGAGCTTAGGGAGGCGATTGCTGATATGCAACAGGGCAAGGCTCCCGGTTGGGACAGTATTCCACCGGAACTCTGTATCTTGCATTCTGGGATGTACTCGGTCCCTTATTACTTTCAATGATTTTACACTCAATCGAAGAAGGCAATTTTTCCAGAGATGTCAATATGGCGCTTATATCTGTTTTACTCAAGAAAGATAAGGACCCCACCGAATGTGGCAGCTATAGGCCCTTAAGTCTCCTCGGAGCCGATCTTAAGCTATATGCCAAGGTTCTAGCCACCCTACTTCAAAGACATATGACATCTCTAGTTCACCCTGATCAGACCGGCTTTATAAGAGGCCGCCTGGTTACTGACAACATCAGACAGTTACTGCACGTGATTGATGCCAGCAAGGATGTCGCAGTTCCTACAGCTGTCATGTCCTTGGACGCAATGAAAGCCTTTGACAGATTGGAGTGGTCTTATTTGTGGGCAGTTCTTAGAAGGATGGGGTTAGGTGAGGGTTTCATTCATATGATCAAAGTTCTCTACACAGGGCCTTCAGCCATGATCTTAACAGGGAAGTTCTGCCCGCCACTCTTCTCTGTCTCGCGCTCTTCTAGACAGGGTTGTCCTCTTAGTCCCGGACTTTTCGCCTTATCCCTCGAACCTCTAGCTCAATAAATTATATCTCCTGTTTCAATTCAGGGCACACTTCACATATCAGCTTATACGCAGATGATGTACTCTTATTTATGCAAAATCCCGCCATCTCTCTACCTCATCTTCTCAGCGTATTAGATGAGTTTGGCAGCCTACCCGGCTTTAAGATCAACTGGCCAAAATCTGCCTTTCTTCCACTTAATGAGCCTGCGAAGGCTAACATCCTCCCTGCAAACATATTATTGCTTATGGTGGAGCACTTTAAATGTCTCAGGATTGAAATATTCCCCGCTATTAGCCAGACGGTGAGGTATAATTACTCCAGCTTGAGTGACAGGATTACGAATGACTTCAACAGATGGTCCAAATTGGGTGGCTAGGTGGTGCAGTGGGCAAGGCACTCACCACCAATGCTGGAGACGCTGGGTTCGAACCCAGCTCTCCACATTGTTTTCAGTTTGGCTGGTCGTCCGTACTAATACAATTGGCAGTATTAGGGGGAGGGAAAACTGAGGGGTGGGGATCGGACGTTGTGGACAGCGACTCCTACAGGTCGGTTGGTGCGCCTGCGCAGTAGAATCAAGAAGCGATGGGGGCGGCGTCCCTCCAAAGCGCAGACCCCTGACGCTGAAAGATCGCGCCGCGCAGGTGAAAAAAGATGCGACGGCTGCTACTTCGAGTATCGGAGGGGATTCGTGCTATGTATGGCTTCGTCCACATTGCAGCCGGCTTGTGGGAGGCAAGAAACAGCGTTCGAGACAGGGGAGAGTTGAATAGGACGATACGAAATTGGGATGGGAGAAAAATTGAAAATGGGAGAAAAAGTGGATAAAAAAAAACAGATGGTCCAAATTAAAGAATTCATTACAGGCCCGTGCGTCAATAATTAAAATGAATATTTTACCCAGAATTTACCTCCTCCTGTTGGTTACTGGCAGAAATTGCACTCTGCCTCATATAAATTCGTCTGGAACAACAAACACCTGCGCTTAAAGAGATCCACTGCCCATAGGAGTAAACTCGATGGGGGTTTAGCATTTCCAGACTTCAAATATTATTTTCAAGCTTTTTCTTTGAGACCTCTGATCACTTGGTTTGACGCTCAAGTAGCCATGTCCTGGCCACCATTGGAGGAGAAGATAGTGTCCCCATATAGACTTCAGGATATTGTGTATACCAACCTTTCAATTAAGCAATGCAAATTACGATTTGGCCCTCTTATCACACATGTGATCCAGACTTGGCAGGACACCCAGAAAGTGTGTACTAACCGCCATCGGTGGCACACGCTTTCCCCTCTATTTAATAATTCAAGGCCCTCGACCTAGCATACCGTGCGGCAAAGGGAACCGCTCCCGCCTACCTCCGGTCAATGGTCTCTAACTACACACCCTCAAGACCCCTACGCTCTGCATCTTCTGGACGCCTCAGACCTACTCCTATCCAAGCTCCGGGAGGGTCATCAAAGAGAAGCCGCCTATTCTCAGTCCTTGCCCCACAATGGTGGAATGAACTACCCACCCCAGTTAGGACAGCCGAATCCCGTCCAATCTTTCGCCGTCGACTAAAGACGCACTTCTTCAACCATTATCTGAAATAATGAGAAAAGAAAATAATAATAATAAAAAATCTAACCCTAACTAACCTTACTGTCATGCACTTGTCCTAATAAACTAACCTACACTGTAACACGCAACACTTTGATGAACATTGTTAACAGACTAAGAAATGACGTAAACTCCATGATCAAAACAGCAAAAAAAAAATCATCAATGACAAAACTGAGGAAAACAAAAACAAACCATGTGAACTTTGGAAATTACTCAATAATCAACTAGGCTGCAGTAAAAAACTTAAAACCAGATTCTCAAACATAAACATAAAGACGGACAACACGCTCATCACAGACAAGCTGGATGTAGCCAATTACTTAAACATTTTCTTCACAAACATAGCCACAACACTGGTAAACAAACTACCCTCCCACTCAGGGCATTATGGGGTAGAACACATAGTAGCATACTACAAGAACCTAGGGGTCCACAAAGACGACTTCAAACTGGAAATGGTAACAACAGATGAGGTACTCAAAAAACTAAGTGCCCTCCAACCTAACAAGGCCACTGGCCATGACAACATCCCCTCCAAATTCCTCAGAGACTCAGCAGCCGCCATCACCCCAGTCATCACACACATAATAAACCTCTCCATAAAACAGGGACACGTCCCCAAGGACTTCAAAATTGCGAGAGTAACACCCCTGCACAAAAAGGGCAGTAAATTAGACCCAGGTAACTACCGCCCTGTTTCTATCCTTACCTCCATCTCGAAAGTCATGGAAAGAAGTATACGAACAGGTCAAAAAGTACCTTGCGAAAAAAATCGAATCCACGAATTCCAATCTGGCTTCAGAACATCCCACTCCACTGACACATGCCTTCTCTATTTAAACGACCACATCAAACAAGAGGTGGACGTGGGCAAATACTGCGGCATGGTCATGCTGGACCTACAAAAGGCCTTCGACACTGTCAATCACACCATTCTGATTGACAAGCTAAAAGCAATTGGTTTTGATAGTCTATCAGTGAGCTGGATGCAATCCTGCCTGGAGGGGAGAGAACAGATGGTGGAGGTAAACAGTACCCTATCCCCCCCCCCCTCACAGTGAGCTGTGGTGTTCCACAAGGAAGCATACTAGGACCACTACTGTTCCTAATTTATGCAAATGACATGTCGTCAGCTTGTGACTGCAACTTGTTCCTGTTTGCGGACGACTCAGCCCTGCTGGTCTCTGACAGGAACAAGTTACAGGTTGAAAAAACCCTCAGCTCGGAACTAGGCAGGATCTGCATATGGCTCGCTGATAACAAACTATCATTACACATGGGAAAAACAGAGTCCATTCTCTTCGGTTCGAATGACAGGCTCAGCAAGACCGACGGCTTCTCGGTTGCAGTGGGTGACAATATTGTCACAAGGAAAGAAGAAATTACCTACCTGGGTTCCATCCTAGAGGCTAATCTTTCCTGTGACAAAATGGCATCCAATGTAATAGAAAAAGTCAACCAACGAACTCGGTTCTTGTACCGGATCTGCTCACTGGTAAACAAGAATACCCTGAAGACTCTGGCAGGAGCACTCATTCAAGGGTACTGCGGCTATGCTTGCGCCTCATGGTACCAAAGCACCTCAAAGGCGCTAAAAACAAAATTACAAACATCTCAAAACAAACTGGTCAGACTACTGCTTGACCTTACTCCTAGAACCCACCTCACCCCTGCCCACTTTGACAACCTAGGATGGCTTAGAGTAGACGACAGAGTACAGCAACTTGCAATGGGCCTGGTCTACAAGATACACTACACGACCAAGGTACCCATGTACATGTCAAAATACTTCCCAAAGGTCAGTGAATACCACGATCATAACACCAGAGGGAGCTCCACAAATCATGTTAAACCCAGATTCGGCTCAAACAAGGGACTAAACACGTTTATTATGCCACATCAATGTGGAACGCCCTACCCAAAGCTGTAAAGGAATGTGAATCACTACCCACTTTCAAAAACACTCTCAAAGAACACCTACGGGAGACTGCAATTCGAAACTGGCCCCTGTAAATGTCCTAACCCAGTGGTTCTCAAACTTTTTACACCAAGTACCACCTGAGAACGTAGCTGGCTCTCCAAGTACCACCATATGACCGGCGTTAAAATACAGTCTATTCAGCTATGCACAGTTCACGCAGGAGGCAAATGTATTCCTAATACCATTATTTATTGTTAACTTTTGTCAGACAGCCACAATGTACAAAGGGATAGCACTAGAACTAGCAAACGCTTCCACACAACTCATACAATGCAAGGGGCATTGAGAACATAATAACTAACATTCTCACATAGCAAGTGAGAAAATTAAGAACAACTGTATTTCAGCTAATGTACTTAATTCTCTCTCTATCTCTATCACACAGCAAGCAATTGTCATTCTCTCTCTCACACACACACACACACACACACACACACACAATTATTTTGTTACAAAAGCATTCTGGTGCAGGAATTTTTGAAATTTTACCCTTTAAATGCTAGTTTGTGTGATGGCATCACAAATTATTGTTAATAAAAAACACAAAAAGTAAAATATTTTCAATATATCAAATGCAAAATGGAGATGATGGGTGCTCAGGTGGTCTCGCCTTATGGTGCAATAATAGGGGTATATATATATATTCCTTTCATTTATATATTTAGTTTATATATGTCTATTTTGTTTTTTCATTGTTCTAATTTGATTGATGGTCTTGTCATTGTTGTTATTGTTGTTGTTATTATTATTATTGCTATTGTTGTCCCTTGATGTCTTGTTTATTGGTGTTGTTACTGTATTGTGTTGTCTTGATTCATGTTGAAAAAAGGAAAATAAAAAAGATTTGATAAAAATTTTTAAAACATGGGAACTCTCTGTCCCCAACCCCCCCATCTCCCCATCTCTCTGAGTGGTTGTCTCATAGTGTTGACCAAGGTGGTGGATGTCTCGGGGTATTGGCCAAGATTGCAGTGACTGTTCTACATGCACCACCGAGGCAGTGGATCAGCTTCTTACCGCCTTCTGTCCATGGTCTGTCAACGTGGTTTAGACCTTGAGTTCATTGCTGGGTTAAGTACTTCTATTCTATTCACATAATATGCTTACTACATATATCTATTCTATTCACATATATGCTTACCACATGTATCTATTGCTATGTCCGCCCCCATCACAATCACGTGAACTGTCTAACGCCTGTCCCGTCTCCCTGTCTCCCTGTGAGTGGTTGTCTCATGGTGATGACCGGAGTGGTGGATGTCCTGTGATGATGACCGGGAGGATTCGACCCTCTCTGCGCCGCCCCCATGCCTCAAATAGATCCGCCATCAGCTTTATTTTTCAATCTTTCAAAATGTTCAGTTGCTATTGCATGCACTTATCTGTGTTTCATTACACATATGTGTGCATGCTTACCAACTGTTTCGCCTGTTTTATTGCAACACTACTATCACCGGCATCTAAGAAGGGAGATCCCCCCTTGAACGGCCCTTCTAAGGTTTCTCTCCTCCACATTGCCTGTGGTGCATTTTTTCCTAGTGCTAGGTTTTAGTGAGTTTTTCCTTACCTTCGCGTGGGGAGTTTGCATTAATGTCTGGGAGTGTTGCATTAATTTTTTTATACATTTTTTGGACTTCATGGTGTTTTTGTTTTGTTCTTGATTTATTGTGATGTTTCTTCTTGACTTGTTTAAAGAAGACGTGTCCGGCCCATGGGGACATTAACGTGTGTTGTCGGGCCTTACAAATAAATTTTACAACATTATTTCCAATATTAACCTAAATGTATCTTGTCCAATGCACTACATTTTAGTAAAAAGGGAAAATAGAGATGTGATATACATTTTTTCAGCTTTTTTTGTCCTGAAATAGAATCAAGATGCGTTTGAATCTAGGCGGCTGGGTGGCGCAGCGGACATTGTGCTCGTCACCAACGCAAGAGACACCGGGTTCAAATCCGGCTGTCGGCGTTTCCTCCGGCTTGGGCCGGCCGTCATACTGGCTCAATTGGCAGAGTCAGTGGGTGGAAGTCGATGGGTGGTAATCTGGACCTTGTGGACAGCGACTCCTACAGGTCGGTTGGGGGACGCCTGCACAGCAGAGACAGGAAATAGCGGGGGTAGTGTGAGCCTCCCACACGTTACACCTCGCCAATGAGAGTCCGCGCTGGCAGATGAAAAGATGTTACAGGCTGCCTCCTCGTGTACCGGAGGGGACACGTGATGCAAGGCTTCTATCCTCCCTACGACCGACCTGTGGGGGGCATATGCGAGCAACGTTCAAGACAGGGGAGGGGAGAATTGGAAACAGCGAAATTGGGATGGGAGAAAAATAGAAAAAAAATAAGGAGAAAAAGTGGATCCATTTCATTTGTCTCTATATGTTGTTAATTTAACTTCAAAAGTGATGCTGTTTTCTTCTTATTCAGGTTCTGGTTCAGGATAGCTGTAATAAAGGGTTAAAAATAAACCCCATGGGACATTATTTCAACCTGTTAGCCCGGCAGAATCTTAAAATAGACACTTCAAGGGTTAAGAAAAAACTGGTGGTGAAAAAAAGAAAAACCTATGCGCGTGGACCTATGTTTCCATCTGAACTAATACTAGCTACTAGTCCAACCAGCAGACTATCCAACTACCACCACATATTTATATAAAAATATACAACGATTGTACAAATGTAAACAGTACATAATAAAAGCAATATTCACATATGGACTCAGCAGATGAGATTGGTGAGATATTATCTACCATTATATCCTTCCAAGAAGAGTCAAACAGTACATCAAATGCCGATTCAAATGCAGCTTCAAATGATGTGCTTTGGAAGATGTTTTTTGATGTAGACCTGACTTTGCAGCAGTTTTAAAAGTTAGTGTCATTGTCTGTGAAGATCCAACAGTTGCCTTCTGACTTGGGGCAGCATAATAATAATAATAATAATAATGCAGGACCTCTTTAGAGACGTCTTTTTTTTTTTTTTTTTTTTTTTTTATCTTTCTTCCCCTCCTTTTTCCCGATTTCCCCCCCATCCCACCCTTCCTGGTTGTTGCGTACTTTCCCCTACTGTTGGTCCGGGAGACCGGAGACTGTCACATGCTTTCCTCCGACGCATGTGCAGCCTGGGGCAGGCCAACCTGGCCGCGCAGATTCTCACCGGGGAGAGTGTAGCGTGTGGGAGGCCACACTATCTCTCCTTAGTTCCAACCCTTGCTGAGCAGGCGCCCCGACCGAACTGTAGGGGTCGCTGTCCACAACGCCCAGGACCCACCCTTCAGCTTTTTCCCACCCCCTGATACAGCCAATTGTATCAGTGTGAGAGGCCAGCCAAGCTGATAGCAACGCCGGGAGCTGGATTCGAACAGGCGAATCCAGTGTCTCCCGGTGTTGGTGACGAACGTAATCTCCGTGCGCCACCTGCCCCCCCTTAGAGACGTCTTTATTCGGCATGCAACGACATGGGACATGCAATGGGCGGCACACACACACATGCTCACTTTTATCCTGCGACCCAGTCAGTTGTCTTCCCGCATCCTAAACCTCCAGTCTGCTAATCTGTCAGCTAAACCCCAGCATCCTAATCTCCAGTCTGCTAATCTGTCAGCTAAACCCCAGCATCCTAGCCTCCAGTCTGCAAACCTGTCAACTAAACCCCAGCATCCTAACCTCCAGTCTGCAAACCTGTCAACTAAACCCCAGCATCCTAACCTCCAGTCTGCTAACCTGCCAGCTAAACCCCAGCATCCTAGCCTCCAGTCTGCTAACCTGCCAGCTAAACCCCAGCATCCTAGCCTCCAGTCTGCTAACCTGCCAGCTAGCCCCCAGAATCCTAAATAGTAAATGGTGCATTTATATATCGCTTTTATCCAAAGCGCTTTACAATTTGTGTTCCTCACATTCACCCATTCACTCACACATTCACACACTGATGGCGGAGGCGACCATGCAAGGTGCCTGTTCTTCACCCCCTGCCAGCCTAGCCTCTGTACTTCCTTTTCACAATGGACCCAGTTCTGCATCTCAGCCCAGACCCTGGCTCACTTCACTCCAAATCTCCCTCAGTAGATAGTAGTAATATAGACATAGTAGTAGTAAGACATAATAGTATAGACATAATAGATGGTAGTAGGCCTATAGTTCATAGTAGGTAGTAGTATAGACATAGTAGTATAATTCATAGTAGTATAGACATAGTAGGTAGTAGTATAGCCATAATAGTAGAATTCCTAGTAGTATAGACATAGTTCATAGTAGTATAGACATAGTAGGTAGTAGTATAGTTCATAATAGTATAGACCTACTAGTATAGTTCATAGTAGGTAGTAGTATAGTTCATAGTAGGCCGTAGTAGTATAGTTCATAGTAGATAGTAGTATAGTTCATAGTAGGTAGTAGTATAGTTCATAGTAGGTAGTAGTATAGTTCATAGTAGTATACTAGTATAGTTCATAGTAGGTAGTAGTATAGTTCATAGTAGGTAGTAGTATAGTTCATAGTAGGTAGTAGTATAGTTCATAGTAGTATACTAGTATAGTTCATAGTAGGTAGTAGTATAGTTCATAGTAGTATACTAGTATAGTTCATAGTAGGTAGTTGTGAGGTTTTGCCCGCTGCTCACTACCTTTTCTCTGTCTTCTTTAAGCCTACTGTTAGGAATTCCCTATTCTCTGTCTTCTTTAAGCCTACTGTTAGGAATTCCCTACTCACTCTCTCTAGCCCCCACCCTCTCGTTCCTTACCCTTAGTGGCCACACCTGTTTGAGATTCTATTATCTCTCGCACCTGTGGTGGCAGGCTAATTAGTTCCCCTGTGGGCTTTAAATACGAGGGCGCTTCCCCTCGTTTCGGCGTGGGGTCGTGTTGTATACTTGCCGAGTCATATTCTCTAAACATCTAGACTCTTTCGGGAGATCCTCTGTCTGCCTATGCTGTTCCATTCTCCGGCGTCGAGATGTTTGCTCCAGCCTTCGCCAGCTGTCGCCGTTGCCTGTGGGGGAGACTGGTCTGCGCTCCCTGTACTTCCACGGGAGGCACCCCAGCGTTCCACTGCAGACCCCCGCGCAGCTGTTCGTCCTGACGCACATCCAGACCAGCGCAGACGCTCTCCAGTCCTCAGCGCGCAACGCGCATCTTCCAAGGACGCTCGAGCTTGGCACGCTCTCCAGACCAGCGCGCAACGCGCATCTTCCAAGGACGCTCGAGCTTGGCACGCTCTCCAGACCAGCGCGCAACGCGCATCTTCCAAGAACCCTCGAGCTTGGCACGCTCTCCAGACCAGCGCGCAACGCGCATCTTCCAAGGACGCTCGAGCTTGGCACGCTCTCCAGACCAGCGCGCAACGCGCATCTTCCAAGAACCCTCGAGCTTGGCACGCTCTCCAGACCTCAGCGCGCCGACGCGCATCTTCCAGACCTTCCTGCTTGGCACACTCCTCCTCGCAGACGCACCCCGATGCGTCTCTCTGTTCCGACGCGCACACCAAGGTGTGGCGCGCCACTCTGTTCCTCGGCTCCGACAGCGGCTACCCGGTGGACGACGCCCTCGCCACCGCCACTGTTCCGACGCGCACACCAAGGTGTGGCGCGCACTCTGTTCCTCGGCTCCGACAGCGGCTACCCGGTGGACGACGCCCTCGCCACCGCCACTGTTCCGACGCGCACACCAAGGTGTGGCGCGCACTCTGTTCCTCGGCTCCGACAGCGGCTACCCGGTGGACGACATCCTCGCCACCGCCGCCTGTTCCAGCACCACTCTGTCCTCGGCTCGGACAGCCGGCGCCCCGGTGGCGACGCTCTCGCCCCGCTGCCTGTTCCTGCACCACTCTGTCCCTGTACCTTTACGCATACGCCTGGGTGAGTTTTGATTGTGATGTCACTCACTCAGCGTAGTGCCCTTGCCCCCGTTCCCGCTGCTGCCCCTGTACCTTTACGCATACGCCTGGGTGAGTTTTGATTGTGATGTCACTCACTCAGCGTAATGCCTCTTGCCCCCGTTCCCGCTGCTGTTCCTGTACCTTTACGCATACGCCTGGGTGAGTTTTGATTGTGATGTCACTCTCCCAGCGTATTGCCTCTGTTAGTTAGTTTGGACATTTCATCTCCCAGCGTATTGCCTCTGTTAGTTAGTTTGGACATTTCATCTCCCAGCGTAATGCCTCTGTTTTTGGTTCTCACTTAGAATAGTATTTTTGGACTTTACATCTCCCCCTGTGTGTTTGTCACACGAAGATATTATTACTTTGTTCACTTTGTTTTTTGGACTGTTCTGCACCTGCTCTGTTTTTTCCCTTTTGTGCATTAACTCTCTCCTCTGTCCTGCAGAGCGGCCCAGATGTTTTCCCACCAGTCCCCAGTTCCTCCCTGTACCCCAGCCCGCCTCCGCGGGCCTCAGTCCCCTCTGTTTCTAGTTCCACCTAGTTCCTGTCCCAAGTTCTCCCCTTCTAGTTCCAGCTAGTTCCTTGTCCCTTGTTCTCCTAGTCCCCAGTTCTCCTTCCCTAGTTCTCCTAGTCCCTAGTCCTCTTTCCCTAGTTCTCCTAGTCCCTAGTCCTCTATCCCTAGTTCTCCTAGTCCCCAGTTCTCCTTCCCTAGTTCTCCTAGTCCCTAGTCCTCTTTCCCTAGTTCTCCTAGTCCCTAGTCCTCTATCCCTAGTTCTCCTTGTCCCCAGTTCTCCTTCCCTAGTTCTCCTAGTCCCTAGTCCTCTTTCCCTAGTTCTCCTAGTCCCTAGTCCTCTATCCCTAGTTCTCCTAGTCCCCAGTTCTCCTTCCCTAGTTCTCCTAGTCCCTAGTCCTCTTTCCCTAGTTCTCCTAGTCCCTAGTCCTCTATCCCTAGTTCTCCTAGTCCCTAGTCCTCTCTCCCTAGTTCTCCTTGTCCCTGGTTTACCTAGTCTCTAGTTCCTCTGTCCCAAGGCGTTCCCTTAACCTTCCCTTAGGCGTTCCCTTACTTTCCCAAGGTGTTCCCTTTTCCTGCCCGCCTCTTAAAGGCACTTTACCTTCCCCTCTTGTGTTTCCAGTGCTTTGTGTTTTCTCCCTTAAAGGGACAGTGCCCTTTTTTCCCTGTTCACAATAAATATCTGTTTCTTGGCAAACCACCATACCTGTCTTGTGTTGTGCGATTGGGGTCGGTTACAAACCATAACAGTACGACCCCACCAAATCGACGACCCCAGCCAGCACAGACGGTGTATGTTGAGTTTGCCTTTTTTTTTCTTGTTCCCTCTAGCTCCCCTGTTAGCCCTGTTAGCTCCCCTGTTAGCTTGTTAGTCTCCCCTCTAGCTCCCCTGTTAGCCCCGTTTAGCTTCCCTGTTAGTCCTGTTTAGCTCCCTTGTTGGCCTGTTACTCCCCTATTTAGCTTGTTAGTCTCCCCGGTTAGCTCCCCTGTTTGCTTCCCGTTTTGCCCTGTTTGATCCCCCTGTAGCTAGCCATGCCCTGGCGGCTAACCCAGTCCCTCAGCAGAGCCCCGGTCTGCTAGCTTGGCCCCGGCTGTTAGCACAGCCTCTATGTTAATGCAGCCTTGCAGCTGGCATAGGCCCTGTAGCTAGCCAGGCCCGAGCAGCTAACCCGGTCCCTCTGCATGGCCTCCACCTTTTTGTGTAGTTTATCCCACTGCTAGGACTGCCCTTTCAGCTAGCAAGGTCAGTTTTTCTCACACAGCTAGGACTGTCCTTCCAGCTAGCTTGTGCTCTCATGCTGGTCCAGCCCTGTCTGCCAGCCTAGCTCCGGCAGCTAGCGCAGCCTCTATGTTGATGTAGCAGTACAGCTAGCATAGGCCCTGTAGCTATCAGTGCCCTGGCAGCTACCCTTTCCCTCTGCTAGCCTGGCTCCGGCAGCTTGCGCAGCCTCTATGTTGATGTAGCAGTACAGCTAGCATAGGCCCTGTAGCTATCAGTGCCCTGGCAGCTAACCTTCCCTCTGCTAGCCCTTTCCCGGTGCTTCCATGGTTACCCCTTTGCTACCCTGCTTGCCCCTCAGTTCTCTAGACCCAGTTCCTCTAGACCAGTTCTCTAGACCAGTTCTCTAAACCAGTTCTCTAGCCCGGTTCTCTAGCCCAGTTCTCTAGACCCAGTTCCTCTAGACCAGTTCCTCTAGACCAGTTCCCCCAGTTGCCCCTCTGCTACCCTAGTTACCCCTCGGCGACCCTGTTTCTTTTGCTAGCCCCACTCTTGTGGTGGCTTCCCCTGCTGGCTTGGCCAGTACCTCTTGTTTTGCCCCCTGCCACTCTGTCTGTATTTGTTTTGGGTCGCCGGGTGGCTCCCGTTGGAGGGGGGGATACTGTGAGGTTTTGCCCGCTGCTCACTACCTTTTCTCTGTCTTCTTTAAGCCTACTGTTAGGAATTCCCTATTCTCTGTCTTCTTTAAGCCTACTGTTAGGAATTCCCTACTCACTCTCTCTAGCCCCCACCCTCTCGTTCCTTACCCTTAGTGGCCACACCTGTTTGAGATTCTATTATCTCTCGCACCTGTGGTGGCAGGCTAATTAGTTCCCCTGTGGGCTTTAAATACGAGGGCGCTTCCCCTCGTTTCGGCGTGGGGTCGTGTTGTATACTTGCCGAGTCATATTCTCTAAACATCTAGACTCTTTCGGGAGATCCTCTGTCTGCCTATGCTGTTCCATTCTCCGGCGTCGAGATGTTTGCTCCAGCCTTCGCCAGCTGTCGCCGTTGCCTGTGGGGGAGACTGGTCTGCGCTCCCTGTACTTCCACGGGAGGCACCCCAGCGTTCCACTGCAGACCCCCGCGCAGCTGTTCGTCCTGACGCACATCCAGACCAGCGCAGACGCTCTCCAGTCCTCAGCGCGCAACGCGCATCTTCCAAGGACGCTCGAGCTTGGCACGCTCTCCAGACCAGCGCGCAACGCGCATCTTCCAAGGACGCTCGAGCTTGGCACGCTCTCCAGACCAGCGCGCAACGCGCATCTTCCAAGAACCCTCGAGCTTGGCACGCTCTCCAGACCAGCGCGCAACGCGCATCTTCCAAGGACGCTCGAGCTTGGCACGCTCTCCAGACCAGCGCGCAACGCGCATCTTCCAAGAACCCTCGAGCTTGGCACGCTCTCCAGACCTCAGCGCGCCGACGCGCATCTTCCAGACCTTCCTGCTTGGCACACTCCTCCTCGCAGACGCACCCCGATGCGTCTCTCTGTTCCGACGCGCACACCAAGGTGTGGCGCGCCACTCTGTTCCTCGGCTCCGACAGCGGCTACCCGGTGGACGACGCCCTCGCCACCGCCACTGTTCCGACGCGCACACCAAGGTGTGGCGCGCACTCTGTTCCTCGGCTCCGACAGCGGCTACCCGGTGGACGACGCCCTCGCCACCGCCACTGTTCCGACGCGCACACCAAGGTGTGGCGCGCACTCTGTTCCTCGGCTCCGACAGCGGCTACCCGGTGGACGACATCCTCGCCACCGCCGCCTGTTCCAGCACCACTCTGTCCTCGGCTCGGACAGCCGGCGCCCCGGTGGCGACGCTCTCGCCCCGCTGCCTGTTCCTGCACCACTCTGTCCCTGTACCTTTACGCATACGCCTGGGTGAGTTTTGATTGTGATGTCACTCACTCAGCGTAGTGCCCTTGCCCCCGTTCCCGCTGCTGCCCCTGTACCTTTACGCATACGCCTGGGTGAGTTTTGATTGTGATGTCACTCACTCAGCGTAATGCCTCTTGCCCCCGTTCCCGCTGCTGTTCCTGTACCTTTACGCATACGCCTGGGTGAGTTTTGATTGTGATGTCACTCTCCCAGCGTATTGCCTCTGTTAGTTAGTTTGGACATTTCATCTCCCAGCGTATTGCCTCTGTTAGTTAGTTTGGACATTTCATCTCCCAGCGTAATGCCTCTGTTTTTGGTTCTCACTTAGAATAGTATTTTTGGACTTTACATCTCCCCCTGTGTGTTTGTCACACGAAGATATTATTACTTTGTTCACTTTGTTTTTTGGACTGTTCTGCACCTGCTCTGTTTTTTCCCTTTTGTGCATTAACTCTCTCCTCTGTCCTGCAGAGCGGCCCAGATGTTTTCCCACCAGTCCCCAGTTCCTCCCTGTACCCCAGCCCGCCTCCGCGGGCCTCAGTCCCCTCTGTTTCTAGTTCCACCTAGTTCCTGTCCCAAGTTCTCCCCTTCTAGTTCCAGCTAGTTCCTTGTCCCTTGTTCTCCTAGTCCCCAGTTCTCCTTCCCTAGTTCTCCTAGTCCCTAGTCCTCTTTCCCTAGTTCTCCTAGTCCCTAGTCCTCTATCCCTAGTTCTCCTAGTCCCCAGTTCTCCTTCCCTAGTTCTCCTAGTCCCTAGTCCTCTTTCCCTAGTTCTCCTAGTCCCTAGTCCTCTATCCCTAGTTCTCCTTGTCCCCAGTTCTCCTTCCCTAGTTCTCCTAGTCCCTAGTCCTCTTTCCCTAGTTCTCCTAGTCCCTAGTCCTCTATCCCTAGTTCTCCTAGTCCCCAGTTCTCCTTCCCTAGTTCTCCTAGTCCCTAGTCCTCTTTCCCTAGTTCTCCTAGTCCCTAGTCCTCTATCCCTAGTTCTCCTAGTCCCTAGTCCTCTCTCCCTAGTTCTCCTTGTCCCTGGTTTACCTAGTCTCTAGTTCCTCTGTCCCAAGGCGTTCCCTTAACCTTCCCTTAGGCGTTCCCTTACTTTCCCAAGGTGTTCCCTTTTCCTGCCCGCCTCTTAAAGGCACTTTACCTTCCCCTCTTGTGTTTCCAGTGCTTTGTGTTTTCTCCCTTAAAGGGACAGTGCCCTTTTTTCCCTGTTCACAATAAATATCTGTTTCTTGGCAAACCACCATACCTGTCTTGTGTTGTGCGATTGGGGTCGGTTACAAACCATAACAGTAGTAGTATAGTTCATAGTAGGTAGTAGTATAGTTCATAGTAGTATACTAGTATAGACATGGTAGTAAAGACGTTTCCTGCACTCCCACTTTGATCTGTGCCAGAGTGAGCTGTGAGTTACAGTGGTACCTCATCTAATCAGTCATGTCATCTAGGGCTAGAAAGTCTTAGTTATATTTTGTGTCTTCTATAGATGTGCTTATAATTTTTCATGAAATAACTCATGGGGAAGAAAAATAAAGACTTACATTTTAAATGGGTTAAGGAAGTTTCAAAAAGCATATTTTTCATCTACAAATTAAAGTCTTCATGAATGTCACGTGAATATACATGTTGATATTGGTCAGAAAAATCACAGATTGGGTCTTTAACTTGGAAGTAAACATCTATGGGTTGTACATCTCCTGTGCTCTGCCATAGTCTGTGATACTGTAAGATGCATGTTTCCTCTACTCACCATATCCTTGATCTGTGACAAGGTGACCTGCAGGGTGACGTTAAGCGTCTTGTCTGTGTCCTCTACGGGTCTCAGAGCTTTGGTGTAGCCCTCCATCAAGTCATGCAACAACTTCTGGGCGTAAATACCCCGGGCACCATGAGATACTAGAGAGAGAGAGAGGGCAGGCAGACAGAGACAGACAGAGAATGTGTATGAGAGAGAGAGGGAGAGAAAGACAGCATGAATGAGAGAGAGAAACAGATAGAAACAGAGACAGATAGAGAATGTGTATGAGAGAGAGGGAGAGAAATACAGCGTGAATGAGAGAGAGAAACAGACAGAAACAGAGACAGATAGAGTGTGTATGAGAGAGAGAGAGAGGGAGAGAAAGACAGCGTGAATGAGAGAGAGACACAGACAGAAATAGAGACAGAGTGTGTATGAGATAAAGAGAGAGCATAACGGAAGACAGATGAGACAAAGAGGAAGAGAGATGGAGGGAGGAGAATAGATAGGTGTGGAACAGAGAAATAAAGAAAGGAATACAACAATAAAAAAGATTGATGGACAAGTGACAGATAATGGTACAGTACAGACCAAAAGACAAAGCAACAGGAAAAGAAGAGCACAGCAAGCAACAGAGTGGAGTGTTTTGTTTTTACAAAGAAGACAATTAGAATACAGATAGAGACAGAGGGAGGGGAAGACAAACAGAGAGACAGACGGTTAAGACAGATAACAATATTAGCCATTAAATACCACAGTACACCACACACTTTACCTATCAAGGAATGAGTGGATATCAACCTGGTTCCATTGTAGAGCACTGACCTTGTACCAACAGGCTGATCCCCAGCATCAGAACGGCCTTCCTCATCTTCATCCAGTCCCGAGCTGACAGGATCAATAATTCAAAATAAACCAGCAAACCAAGACTACCTGGTTCCAATCCACAATGTCACTTTTATCGGAGTCCCATATTGTTCCAAGGTTGCGGCCATGACCACAGAAAAGTCTAAAGATTTGACATCCTGTCAGTTCGCTGAATGGCTCCACTAGTTGTTATTTGCCACTCCTTCGTCATAATTATCCCCTGTGCGCTCGCTGTCCTGGAACAAGACCGCCGGCTAGCACACACACGCACACTGACACACACACATACACACATACATGCACCCACTCGCACACACCACGAAGGTATCACATCACACAGAGGGATAAGGTGAAATCCGATGCCTGCAGGCCTAGCTGCTCATGTACACGGACACAAGCTGCATGAAACACACACACACACACACAGCACCTTACTGCATTATCCAGGCACTGACAGCTGCCATTCACACTCATCAACAGGCTTTGAACAATTGGCCAGGTCATCCGGGATGTCCAACACATGTGCCAAATACACGGACACAGCTACAAGTATCACGTGCTACACACAGCGATGGACAGGGGCGCAGATCTGGGATTGGATTTCACGCTGTAAATAAGGCATCTTTGCAGTAAAGGCAGTAAAGCGCAACAATAGATCTATCAGAGTCGATTTCACCCTGCATGTATCTGTAGGTCATTAAAGAGGTCAGTTACCAAGGAGGAGGGACTAACGAAAGGACAAACCTCAGAGTTAGCCACTGCAGCAGTCAAAGAACAACATAAGAACAACCTAGACCAGGGGTCAGCAACCTTTTTGATACAAAGTGTCATTTTAAAATGTTCTTGTTAATCTGTGTGCCATATCAACATTAAGGTTAAGATTAAGTTTAATTATGACACCACATCAAAATGTAAATCTCCAACAGATCTGTAATTCTATTCCATCCATATAGGAAACGTGCATACTGGAGCAATAGTTTTAATAACCATTTTCCTCTCATAATTATACAGTATAAGAACGCTATACAAGAATGCTGCCATCTTCATGAGATGCTTGCTTGCCATACCTGGACACATTCAGCCTTGTCTGCTTACTTACTTTACTTACTTACTTAGGCCCATCGCTCCCAATGGAGCATAGGCCATCTACGACTATTCTCCATCCAACGCGGCTTTGGGCTGTGCTTTCTGCCTCCCCCAGCTGGTTCCTTGTCTCTTGAGCTCCGCCTCAGTGCCTCCAGGTGTTCTTAGGCCGCCCTCTCTTCCGCTTCCCCTGGGGATTCCAAGTCAGGGCCTGGCATGTAGTACTGGTTGCCGGTTTCCTCAAAGTGTGGCCTATCCATCCCCACTTTCGTCTCAGGATCTGCTTCATCCTTTAAAGTTTTCTCATGTTTGGTCTCAAATGAATGAATGAATGAATGAATGAAAACTTTATTTAACAGATTGCAGAATGGGTACAATACAGTACGGCTCAATACATACAATTGTTAAGGGGATGCAGACCAGAGAAAGACGTTTGTCTTGTTTACATCAGGGTCCCCCATTTTCAATTCATAGTGACATTTATGACATACACAACATACATGACATTTATGGCATAGGGACATACATGACATATAGTACTGTTACATTTGTGACATGATATGCAAATATACAGTACTGTTACCCATAGATCCTGACAGAGAGTATATACATATGATGGGGAGGGGACTGTACATTAGGAGGGGGTGGGTGGGTGGGAGAGAAATATACATACGGTGGGGAGAGAATATATACATACGGTGGGGAGGAGACTGTACATTAGGAGGGGGTGGGTGGGTGGGAGAGAAATATACATACGGTGGGGAGAGAATATATACATACGGTGGGGAGGAGACTGTCTATTTGGAGGGGGTGGGGGGGTTTGGACATTGGACAATGCCGTTTAACACTCAATGTTCGGGAAACAACAACAGAGGCTCTGACCCTGAAATATCCCTGATATATCAGTCAACCTACCATAAATAACAGGCTGTGCAACTACCAATGGCTGTGAAAGAGGTTGGTATGGGGATGAGAGGACACTTCAACATTTCTAAAAAGCTTCCTCTCTTACACATTTGCTAGCGCGCCATTGGTTTAGATACCGCATGCCAATGGTGGCACAATGGTGGCCTAAGGTCGCTGACCCCTGATCTAGACCCTCAAAGAACTATATTTTTTATTTATTATGTATCAGAATTATTTTATTTTAATTTAAATATTATTGATGTGTTCAGCAAACAAGAATTAATTAATTCTCTTTTTTTTCATTCTTTGATGAAATCATGCTGGAATTAATATTGCTGTATTTCTACAATGACTATTGTGGCAAATAGGCAAATATATATTACAGCAATGGAGCTGTACGATGCTGGGCATTGCATTACCGTTTAGGAAAATATCCCAGAGAGCAGGTATTGTTAAAGGCCCAATCTGTAATTAAAATGTATATACAACTGTTAGCCCCACCATGAACTAGTCAAGTCAAGTCAAGTCAAGAGTTTTATTTGTCACGGCATACAAGTATACAATGAAATGCGGGGGGTCTTGCCCGCAACGATGTGCATAATACAATAGTAATATATAATAGAATCCAATAGAACGACATTGTGCAATAAACAAGTAAACAAAGTAGGGCATATCGGTATATGTACATGAGTTATTTACAGAGCATGGTAGGACATGCTAGGTCCTGTAGTGCAATACACTGTTAGCTACGGATGAGGCACTGGGTCTTTATGTACACTGCTATACAATGCTATATTATACAATCTCAAGTTATACTATACTATTCTTAAAGTGACCTTTCCTTTTGTAAAGTGACCATAAGTGTGAGCGTGTGCAGCATGAGTGTGTGTTTGCTCATGTTAAAGTGGCTGCTAGTGTGTGAGCGTGTACTGTACAGTGTGTGTGTCGTGTGTGTGCTCATGTGTGCTTGTGTGTGGAGAGTTCAGTGTTCAAGGCTCTGATGGCAGAAGAAGAAGCTGAGCCGAAGTCTCTCTGTCCTAGTAGCTGGTATTCGCAGGCGTCTGCCTGACCGCAGCAGCATGAACAGGCTGTTGTTGGGGTGGTGAGGGTCTTTCATTATTCTAGGAATGGAGATCTGTTTTCATTCTCTGGTTGTTTGAGTTCTTGGCACAAGGATTAACACTAAACAACAGGTTACATGTTTTTTTGAAAAAGGTCTGTTTACAATGGGTAATATTTTTAAACACTGGAGTCTAACAGACCTATTTTCCAATATACAGTTGGTTAAAAATAAATATATATATATTTCATGTCTGCAGACTCTTCAATAATGTATGTGAATAGCTTGTACCCCCACATACATGTGACCAAACAAAACAATGTATACAGATTAGACTCTTAAAGAATGTATCTTAATATACCATACATGGATATGGTCCTAAAAGCCTGATTGGGGCTTTAAATATTTTATTCAGTCCATGACCCTAATTGAGTAAATGTCCTGGGATTATGAGCTCACTGAGGAGCCATGAGAAACAGGTTGTGAGTTGTGACCCATTTGGGCTCCAAAATAGTGTTAAAAAGCTAACAAAATGTGAAAGAGTTCAAGTTCAAGTTTCAGGTTTTATTTTATTTGTCACGTATAAAGTACATGTACATTACAGTGAAATGCTGGGTTCTGTATGAGCCCCTGAGAATGTGCTTCACAGTAAAAAAGTAAAAAGAAGAATAAAGTCCCAACACTATACAAATATACAAACTAAAGTAAAGAGATGGACAAACTATGATTGCTATGATGTATATATCTATCTATATATAATTATATGTTGAATATAATTTTGTGATTTTTATTTTGTATAACTTACTGGCAGATATTATTTACTATTCGTAGAATTCATTCTCAGACATCTTGGTTGCAAACCACAGGTAATTTTAATCAAATAGCAGGTGATTGTAAAACACATAATGAGAATACTATGAATACTGTATGTTGTGATTAAATCTTTTCCTTGGTTTATTTCGATAAAAAAAAAATTTAAGTCTATTTCACAAATAAAAAGGTGAGTAAACTGAATTCAGTTTAATATAGCCCTCACTACATCCCTGGTGTGAACCTGTAGTTTAAAGATGTATTTATATTTAGTTTTCTTAACATCCTTTTATCAATGCTATGAGACTATAAGGTGACATTTAGCAAATACTTTGGTAGCAACTTCAGACTGATCAATTTGATCATTATTGTAATTATTGAAAAAAATAACAGGACTTTTGTTTTAGTATTCTCATTTATACATTAGATACATATTTTAAATAACAAAAGGATTAATTTGTTTTATTCTGACAAGGGAGATAAGAATTCCCATAATTGTGTTTCTTAAAACAATTAACCACTGAGCCCAATGTTAAATTTTTTATTTGACAAACATTTAACAGAAAATGGTAGTAGAAACCAGAACATGCATATGTTTTTAAATGTTTTACATATTTGGATCAGTGCTTGGGTCTAACAGAATTCAAAGAAACAAATAAGGCGCCTGTAAATCTTCCATTCTAATCATCTTAATTTATTTGGTATTATTTAGCTCTATAAGCTCTATAATATTCTAACAAAGCTATAGGGTGAACAGCTGGAGTGTTGTTCTATAGCGCTGTGCACTGTGGCTTTTAATGTGTCACACAGCTTCTGTGGTTTTGAACTATCACCGGTGTTTCCTGTGTGTGTGTGTGTGTATGTGTGTGTGTGTATGTGTGTGTGTGTGTGTGTGTGTGTGTGTGTGTGTGTGTGTGTGTGTGTGTGTGTGTGTGTGTGTGTGTGTGTGTGTGTGTGTGTGTGTGTGTGTGTGTGTGTGTGTGTGTGTGTGTGTGTGTGTGTGTGTGTGTGTGTGTGTGTGTGATAGAGAGAGAGAGAGCGAGAGAGCGAGAGAGAGAGAGAGAGAGAGAGAGAGAGAGAGAGAGAGAGAGAGATAGAGAGGGGAGAGAGAGGGCAGGCAGGCAGACAGAGACAGACAGAGAATGTGTATGAGAGAGGGAGAGAAAGACAGCATGAATGAGAGAGAGAAACAGATAGAAACAGAGACAGATAGAGAATGTGTATGAGAGAGAGAGAGGGAGAGAAAGACAGTGTGAATGAGAGAGAGAATGTCATGGTTGTATAAGAGAGAAGAGAGAGAAGCTTGTGAAATTACAGTTAGTTAACACAATGAAAGGCTGGGAACAAGAGACAGGGTTGTTGTATGTACAGTAAACATTTATAATGTTACGATCATGGTGATAAGCACAAAGTTAAACTAGGAACTATAAACAATGACTATATAACTATGAAGACACATCATTTCTCCAGGATACACACACTGTAACTGTATGGCTGCGTTTATAGTGATGGCTATGAACACAAGACATTCTGTATACTTCAAACAATAGTTTGATAGTCATAATAGTTATTTTTACAGTTATCATCTCAGGTGTGAAGGGGCCATCACTTGGTGTGTGCAAGGGAGAGAGAGGGAGAGAGAGAGAACAGAAAAATAAAACAGGGAGGTGGAGAGTCAGAAAGAGAGTGAGAGACAGAGAGATAATCAAAGAGGAGAGAGAGAGAATCAAAGAGGAGAGAGAGAGAATCAAAGAGAAGAGAGAGAGAGAGGCAGACAGAGAGTGGCAGGGATGGGGCGTGTGCGTGTGGTGGCTTGTGGGGAGAGAGCTCTCAGAAGTACAACTCGAGAGCTGCAACCACACCAGGCAAACAGCCACTCCACAGGTAGTTTCTCTTCGTGTCTCCTATAGAGAAGTCAACAAGATAGCAACGGGCATATGTAGACATTTTGATTTCATACCATAAGATAATATAATCAATATAATAACTGATGTGTAATGTAATGTAGGTAAATATTAGCTCCTTCATACATTATTAACCGTTATTAACGTTACGTCTTGAAAAGGTCTGTCAAAACTGGCAGTGCAGTAAATATATTTAGGCTAGAGTGAGTGAGTGAGTGAAGCGGTTTGTGCATGTCCTTAAAACCATGTTGAACTCATGATGCATAATTGGTGGATTGAAGTGAGGTGTTGAGTGAGTGTGTGTCTGTGTTGCTTGTTGGCAGTGTTGAACTGAGATGTGGTTACCTGGTTCTCATCCTTAAGTCACCATCTCCCATCATCCACATCTTCCCCAGAGCACCTCTAACCACAAGAGACAGAGAATACAGAGAGAGGGGGGGGGGGGGGGGGGGGGGTGCGTGTTTCTAGTGATTTAGTTGTTGTTGTTTCTCTGTTATCAAGACACTAACTTTTTATTTCAAACCATCGACAACCATTCGCTTGACTGTTAACAAATCCAGTGCCATTCACGTGTTAACACGTTTCTGACGGCCAATGGTTGAGTGCCATTCACGTGTTAACACGTTTCTGGGTCGTTTTTGATTTTTGATTTTGATCGTTTCGATTTTAATACCCTATTCATTCTCAGAGTGCTGTGTGTTGGCTGAAAAATGCATAGTGGGAATCTGAAGGTGCATCCTACCAGGCGGCGGCGGTATTATAAAAAAGTTACTGATTTCATTCACAGTTTTTGCTGCCCTGTCAGGGGCGCCTGGTGGTACTAAATCCAGATTGAACTGTGCCATTGGAAAGAGAAGATTTGGCCCGATCCATAGATGTGTGACTTGGCCATAATAAGGTAATTTATAGGCCTGATATTCTATATTCTATATTCATATTTCAAATTGCATGTGTCCGGATGGCAAAATTCAGTACTGTATCTACAAAAAGCCCTGTAAATCATCTGCCCTTTATTCATTTGCTTAGATTTTTTGTACACATGTGATCTCAAGAAGGTGCTGAATGAGCCCAGTAATTCTTCACGTCTGGTCAATGATAGCATGGTGTTATTCACCATCAAAGATGAAAAAAGAAAAGAAAAAAAATAACATTTATATTGTCCTTTAGTTCATTACAATTTACTCAAGCCTAGTAACAGACACAATCTTTCTGAAACTTGGAATACATTTCCTGAGATCCATAGATGTCCCTAGATACCAAGAACATGCAAATGGACCTTGTGGAAGTGGAGCAATCTTCCATTTACTTAGGTATGTATTTTTAGGCGAATTTTCTGAAAATATGGCTAGGGCTTAAGGTGCTTCTCTTCACATACAGTACAAAGCTCTAAATGGACAAGGACCCAGCTACATTGCTGACTCTCTAATAAACTACACACCTGCCAGAACACTGCGATCATCAGATGCAGGTCTATTAGGTCACCAGAAAGAGTCATAAGATCGGTGATGCAGCCTTTGTAAACTACGCCCCAAAACTGTGGAACACGTCACCCAACAATATTAGGGAAGCCAATACGTCATTTTAAAAAGCATTTGAATGACTTTACAATATTATACTGCACTATTTCTCTGTGATTGACATTGCACTATTTTATATTGCACTATTTCTCTATGTTTTATTGCCCATGTTTTTATTCCCTTTTTATGTTTTTATTCTCTTTTATTTTATATATCCAAGGCTGGACATCCATACTAGTCAATTATATTAGGTTTTTTAAGTTTTGGGACCGTGAGCAGGAAATGTGAAAGGCTTTACAGACCAAGTCTTGGTGTCTTTATTATTTATTATCATTTGTATTGTTATGGTTTGTAACCGACCCCAATCGCACAACACAAGACAGGTATGAGAGTAAGCCAAGAACTGGGCATTTATTGAAAACAACAGAAAACGGCACTGTCCCTTTAAGGGAGAACACAAATTACAGGAAAACAAGAAATGGGAAAAATAGGCACAGTGCCTTTAAGAGGCGAGCTGGCTAAGGGGAAGGCTAAGGGAAGGCTAACGGACAGGGCCAGGGCAAGGGAAACAGGGCAGGAACAGGGAGGACTAGGAGGACTGGACAGGGAAGACTAGGAGGACTGGACAAGGAGGACTAGGAGGACTAGAAGGACTGGACAGGGAGGACTAGGAGGACTAGAGAGGGGAAACAGGGACAGAGGCCCGCGGAGGCGGGCTGGGGACAGGGAGGACTAGGAGGACTAGAAGGACTGGACCGGGAGGACTAGGAGGACTAGAAGGACTGGACAGGGAGGACTAGGAGGACTGGACAGGGAGGACTAGGAGGACTAGAAGGACTGGACCGGGAGGACTAGGAGGACTAGAAGGACTGGACAGGGAGGACTAGGAGGACTGGACAGGGAGGACTAGGAGGACTAGAGAGGGGAAACAGGGACAGAGGCCCGCGGAGGCGGGCTGGGGACAGGGAGGACTAGGAGGACAGGACAGGGATGACTAGGAGGACTAGGAGGACTGGACAGGGACAGAGAGAAACAGGGTTAAGGCCTTGGACAGGGCGAGGGCTGGAGCTGCTTACAGGGAGGAGTAGGAGGGCGCAGGCTAGACGTCTGGAGGAGAGCGCGCCGGCTCGGAGAGCGCATCTGGCGCGGAGGTCTGAGTGGTGCGCGTCTGCTTGGAGTACGCGCCGGTACGGAGAGCGCATCTGGCGCGGAGGTCTGAGTGGTGCGCGTCTGCTTGGAGTACGCGCCGGTACGGAGAGCGCATCTGGCGCGGAGGTCTGAGTGGTGCGCGTCTGCTTGGAGTACGTGCCGGTACGGAGAGCGCATCTGGCGCGGAGGTCTGAGTGGTGCGCGTCTGCTTGGAGTACGCGCAGGTAAGGAGAGCGCATCTGGCGCGGAGGTCTGAGTGGTGCGCGTCTGCTTGGAGTACGCGCCGGTACGGAGAGCGCATCTGGCGCGCAGGTCTGAGTGGTGCGCGTCTGCTTGGAGAACGCGTCGGTTCGAAGAGCGCATCTGGCGCGGAGTCTGGAGTGCGTCTGGATGCGCGTCTGGATGCGCGTCTGGGGTGAAGAGCGCGTCTGGCACGGAGTCTGGATGCACGTCTGGAGTGCGTCTGGATGCGCGTCTGGATGCGCGTCTGGAGTGAAGAGCGCGTCTGGCTCGGAGGTCTGGAGTGGAACACTGGAATACCTCCCGTAGAGGATTAGAGAGCGCAGTACAGTGTCTCCCTCCAGGCAAACGGCGACAGGTGGCGAAGGCTTGAGCGCATCTCACGCCGGAGATGAAACAGCATATAGACAGAAACAGAAACTCCCGTAGGAGCCTACAGACAGAGAACCTCCCGTAGGAGTTTGCTGATAGAGATATGATACGGAACGACCCGACCAGGACTGAGGGGAAGAGCGAGGTATTTAAAGCCCACAGGGGCGCTAATTAGAATACACATCAAGTGCGTGAAGGTAATTGATACTTGAACTAGAAGAGTGTGTTCGGCACGAACCAATCAAACAGATACTGACAGATAGTCCAAGGGTGTGGGCTGCTGAAGAGCAGACGAGGCTAAACGAGCGCGAGGGTGGGGGCTGGAGAAGTGAGGAGAACAGGGAATTAAAGGTCCAGGGAAAGGCGAACCTCACAGTACTCCCCCCTCCACGGGAGCCACCGGGCGACCCAAAAATACAGACAGAGGGGCAGGGGAAATGACAAGGCAACAAAACAAAAAATTGGGCCATGCTAGCGGGGAAGCTACACCAAAAGCGGGGCTAGCAAAGGGGCAGGGTAGCCGAGGGGTAACTAGGGGAGCTGAAGGGTAACTAGAGGAGCTGAGGGGTAACTAAGGAGCTGAGGGGTAACCAGAGGAGCTGAGGGGTAACCAGAGGAGCTGAGGGGTAACCAGGGTAGCTGAAGGGTAACAGCCAGGGCACAGATAGCTACAGGGCCTATGCTAGCTGTAAAGCTACATTAACATAGAGGCTGCGCTGGCTGCCGGAGCTAGGCTAGCAGACAGGGCTGGAACAGGGGCACTGGAGAGGGGAACAGGGAAGGGGCTAGCAGAGGGAAAGGGTAGCTGCCAGGGCACTGATAGCTACAGGGCCTATGCTAGCTGTACTGCTACATTAACATAGAGGCTGCGCTAGCTGCCGGAGCTAGGCTGGCAGACAGGGCTGGACCAGCATGAGAGAAACAAGCTAGCTGGAAGGACAGTCCTAGCTGTGGGGAACTGACCTTGCTAGCTGAAGGGGCAGTCCTAGCAGTGGGGAAAACTGACCTTGCTAGCTGAAGGGGCAGTCCTAGCAGTGGGGAAAACTGACTTTGCTAGCTGAAGGGGCAGTCCTAGCAGTGGGGAAAACTGACCTTGCTAGCTGAAGGAGCAGTCCTAGCAGTGGGAAGGCTACACAAAAAGTGGAGGCCATGCAGAGGGACCGGGTTAGCTGCCTGGGCATGGCTAGCTACAGGGCCTATGCTAGCAGCAAGGGCTGCATTAACATAGAGGCTGTGCTAGCAGCCGGGGCTAAGCTAGCAGACTGGGGCCATGCTGGTAGTAGAGGCCTAACAAGCTAACAGGGGAGCTAACGAGGCTAACAGGGAAGCAAACAGGGGAGTCAACAGGCTAACAGGGGAGCTAACAGGGGAACTAACAAGCTAACAGGGGAGCTAACAAAGGCTAACAGGGGAACTAGAGGGAACAAAAAAAAAGGCAAACTCAACATACACCGTCTGTGCTGGCTGGGGTCGTCGACTGGTCGGGTCGTACTGTTATGGTTTGTAACCGACCCCAATCGCACAACACAAGACAGGTATGAGAGTAAGCCAAGAACTGGGCATTTATTGAAAACAACAGAAAACGGCACTGTCCCTTTAAGGGAGAACACAAATTACAGGAAAACAAGAAATGGGAAAAATAGGCACAGTGCCTTTAAGAGGCGAGCTGGCTAAGGGGAAGGCTAAGGGAAGGCTAATGGACAGGGCCAGGGCAAGGGAAACAGGGCAGGAACAGGGAGGACTAGGAGGACTGGACAGGGAAGACTAGGAGGACTGGACAAGGAGGACTAGGAGGACTAGAAGGACTGGACAGGGAGGACTAGGAGGACTAGAGAGGGGAAACAGGGACAGAGGCCCGCGGAGGCGGGCTGGGGACAGGGAGGACTAGGAGGACTAGAAGGACTGGACCGGGAGGACTAGGAGGACTAGAAGGACTGGACAGGGAGGACTAGGAGGACTGGACAGGGAGGACTAGGAGGACTAGAAGGACTGGACCGGGAGGACTAGGAGGACTAGAAGGACTGGACAGGGAGGACTAGGAGGACTGGACAGGGAGGACTAGGAGGACTAGAGAGGGGAAACAGGGACAGAGGCCCGCGGAGGCGGGCTGGGGACAGGGAGGACTAGGAGGACAGGACAGGGATGACTAGGAGGACTAGGAGGACTGGACAGGGACAGAGAGAAACAGGGTTAAGGCCTTGGACAGGGCGAGGGCTGGAGCTGCTTACAGGGAGGAGTAGGAGGGCGCAGGCTAGACGTCTGGAGGAGAGCGCGCCGGCTCGGAGAACGCATCTGGCGCGGAGGTCTGAGTGGTGCGCGTCTGCTTGGAGTACGCGCCGGTTCGAAGAGCGCATCTGGCGCGGAGGTCTGAGTGGTGCGCGTCTGCTTGGAGTATGCGCCGGTACGGAGGGCGCATCTGGCGCGGAGGTCTGAGTGGTGCGCGTCTGCTTGGAGTACGCGCCGGTACGGAGAGCGCATCTGGCGTGGAGGTCTGAGTGGTGCGCGTCTGCTTGGAGTACGCGCCGGTAAGGAGAGCGCATCTGGCGCGGAGGTCTGAGTGGTGCGCGTCTGCTTGGAGTACGCGCCGGTACGGAGAGCGCATCTGGCGCGCAGGTCTGAGTGGTGCGCGTCTGCTTGGAGAACGCGCCGGTTCGAAGAGCGCATCTGGCGCGGAGTCTGGAGTGCGTCTGGATGCGCGTCTGGATGCGCGTCTGGGGTGAAGAGCGTGTCTGGCGCGGAGTCTGGATGCGCGTCTGGAGTGCGTCTGGATGCGCGTCTGGAGTGAAGAGCGCGTCTGGCTCGGAGGTCTGGAGTGGAACACTGGAATACCTCCCGTAGAGGATTAGAGAGCGCAGTACAGTGTCTCCCTCCAGGCAAACGGCGACAGGTGGCGAAGGCTTGAGCGCATCTCACACCGGAGATGAAACAGCATATAGACAGAAACAGAAACTCCCGTAGGAGCCTACAGACAGAGAACCTCCCGTAGGAGTTTGATAGAGGTAGAGATATGATACGGAACGACCCGACCAGGACTGAGGGGAAGAGCGAGGTATTTAAAGCCCACAGGGGCGCTAATTAGAATACACATCAGGTGCGTGGAGGTAATTGATACTTGAACTAGAAGAGTGTGTTCGGCACGAACCAATCAAACAGATACTGACAGATAGTCCAAGGGTGTGGGCTGCTGAAGAGCAGACGAGGCTAAACGAGCGCGAGGGTGGGGGCTGGAGAAGTGAGGAGAACAGGGAATTAAAGGTCCAGGGAAAGGCGAACCTCACATGTATTCCCTCTGTTTTATTCTCTTTTTTTTCTAGGCCCCAATAGGCTGGACATTAACCATCCATGCAGGTTACTTTAATTGGAGTTGAAAGGGACCCATGCCTAGAACTGTGCCCTGACAGGGAGCCTCAGCCAAGAGAGGGAGTGAGGGAATCTAACCCTGAGGGAGGGAGGCTGGCCATGAGAGGGAGGTTAGAAGGGTCAACGTATGAATGAATGAATGAATGAATGAATGAATGAATGAATGAATGAATGAATGAATGAATGAATGAATGAATGAATGAATGAATGAATGAATGAATGAATGAAAACTTTATTTAACAGATTGCAGAATGGGTACAATACAGTATGGCTCAATACACACAATTGTTAAGGGGATGCATTGCAGACCAGAGAAAGACGTTTGTCTTGTTTACATCCCCCATTTTCAATTCATAGTGACATTTATGACATACACAACATCATGACATTTATGGCATAGGGACATACATGACATACAGGTATATAGTACTGTTACATTTGTGACATATACGATATGCAAATATACAGTAATGTTACCCATAGATCCTAACAGAGAATATATACATACGGTGGGGAGGAGACTGTCTATTAGGAGGGGGTGGTGGGGGAGAGATAGGTGGGGGAGTATGGGAGACAGCAACAATATGTATCGGTGTGGTGCTAGTCAGCTCCGTTATGGAGGGTATTGTTGTCTAATTTCTCATCAGGACTGTCATGTTAAGAGTATGTTTTGTAAAAGGAATGTTGGTAACCAAAGAGACAGCATTATTTTTTCCAGTGTGCAGTTAACAGACAGTTTGAAGTTGCTGAAGTGACAAAGGGTGAGAGACGTAATTACATTTCTCAATATTCTAATTTTATTCCCCTGTCTTACCCTTGCTAATATTTTACTTATTTTTTACTTTTATTTCTACGCCCCACTATCCGCTGGGTGCATACTATGACCTTTATCATGTTTTGTAACAGATTACAGATATTCAAGAAGCCTATTGGAACGTGAGGTTCTGATATGATGTTGATTAATATATCTGCATTATTTTATCCCACTTTATGCTTTGCTCTTGCTGCTTGTTTTACACTGATTGTATGTCTTATTCCATACTGATTGCAGTTTGAACTGCAATCCCCTGTATGAAAGGTGCTATACAAATAAAAATTATTATATTAATATATTGGGGTAGTTAAAAATTAATGCAAATAGTGTGACAAAATAAACATAGCAAATAAACATTTAAATAATGTTTTTCCTAAATTGAGTGGATTTGAAAAAAAAAAATTCGACCTTTTTAACTCTGGATGGATTATTTCCAAATGATAACAAATTATACCAAAAAAAGAAGAAAAATCTACTTCACAGGACAAGAAGGCCCTACAGAGAGTGGTGCGCTCAGCCGAGCGTACCACAGGTATTGCACTACCACCCCTGCAGGTTCTATACAGAATAATGAAAGACCCTCAGCCTGTTCATGCTGCTGAGGTCAGGCAGATGCCTGCGAACACCAGCTACTAGGACAGAGAGACTTCGGCTCAGCTTCTTCCCCCAGGCCATCAGAGCCTTGAACACTGAACTCTCCACACACAACCACACATGAGCACACACACGACACACACACTGTACACGCTCACACACTAGCAGCCACTTTAACATGAGCAAGCACACACTCATGCTGCACACGCCCACACTTATGGTCACTTTAAGAATAGTATAGTATAACTTGAGATTGTATAATATAGCATGTTCATAAAGACCCAGTGCCTCATCCGTAGCTAACAGTGTATTGCACTACCACAGGACCTAGCATGTCCTACCATGCTCTGTAAATAACGTATGTACATATACCGATATGCCCTACTCTGTTTACTTGTTTTATTGCACAATGTCGTTCTATTGGATTCTATTATATGTTATTACTATTGTATTATGCACATCGTTGCGGGCAAGACCACCCGCATTTCATTGTATACTCGTATATGCCGTGACAAATAAAACTCTTGACTTGACTTGACTTGACTTGATTTTATTCTGAGAGATAATGACTGCGGCAAAGTTTAGATTTTTGTAGATGTTTTGTTTCTTTGAATCTGTAGAGTACACTGTAAAACATTCAACCCAATAGGTCTGTTAAAGGGGCAATTCACCCAAAATCTTTATTAAAAAGCATTTTCCCCCTATTCATCCAGATCGTTTTGGTGTGGTTTGCGTAGTTTTGATGTCACTCCAATACAATGGAGCTGAATGGCATTCAGTTTGTGGCGCTCAAAGCACCAAAGAATACATTTGAAAAACAAAAGCAATGTCTCTTTCCAGAAATCACATTTGAAGAAGAATCACTGTACCAAAGTACACCCCCATTAATTATTATGGGGGGCATCATTTGGTAGAAAATAGTTCCTACATGAACCTGCTCACAACAAGGTCTGTGGATCGGGTCATGATTTCTGAAAAGAGACAGTTTTTCAAATGAATCTTTTTGGTGATTTTTGAACGCCACAAACTTAATGCCATTCAGCTCCATTGTATTGGAATGACGGCAGATATCTCCAAAACTAGGCGAATCACAACAAAACAATCTGGATGGATAAATAGCACTCTGGGAAAGGGGGGAAATATATTTTTTTTATTATTTGGGGTGAACTGTCCCTTTAAGACATTCACCATTTATTTTTGGTGTTCAATATATAAGCAAAATCCTCAGAGAAACAATGTATAAACATTAAGGCTATTATATTTAAATTAAAGCCAAAGTCTTCTATGGCAAAGGTTTTTTTTATGGGCGTATGTCCTCAACCACTGCAAAATGTCAAAATGTCTCCCACCAGTTTGAACACCATGCTTAATGTAGTACTACTCTCTCATCCAAGAATAGATATTTCACAAGCCCAGCATTAGCCCATGGCTATTACCTTACTGACTGGACTATAATAGTCCTCAGTCTCACTAGACAGAACTGGAATGGAGTCTAATGCAGATGGTGTTGAGCTGGCAACTGCATGGTAATGTAACATGGCTCACTTCACACACTTTTCTTTCGACATCTTCCGATCATGAACTATGCAGGTATTTTCTAGCAGTTGAAGTGATTTCATAGACATGAATAAAGCCTAGTTCTAGTCAGAAGATAAAAAGCTCCCCTTCAATAGAGTTGCTCTATAATCTTAAATAATGACAATAGTTCTGAAATTCTATTGGGGGGGGGGGGGGGGGGCACACTCAACTTTTCTTGTGTAGCATCGCAAGGCACCACAGTTCTGGTCTGTTAACTCCTTCTACGCCAGCCACGAGAAAAGTCAGGTTAACTCGCCAACCGCTCAGCGCTATAGCTATATCCATTCATTTTCATCCATCCAGCCTGATGTTATCATTGGGAATGGGTCTGAGCTCGCAAAAGGGCAAATACCGCCGCCTACGCCTTCCAGCTGGTATTGCACTCCATTGGAAATGGTGTAGTTTCTTTTCTGGGACGATCCGAGCCGTGCGGGCGGGCGGGGTTTAGGTGCTCAGGCGAGGTAGGCCTTTGCAACGATGGTATGGAACAGTAACCCTGCCTGCCCGTTCCTGTGTAACGCTCGGTAATGTGGGACGGACCTCCACGAGCAGTATTTGGAATGGCGATCAGATCATTGGATTATTTCTTTTGCATTACATCAGAGACAAGGTAAGAACACTATATATAAAACTAGTGGTCACGGGTCAAAACACCTTGCACTGGTCGATGCTAAACATCCGGCGCCTCATCCGCCTCCTGCCTTGGTTCATGGCCGCCCGCACTGCGCTCTCAAACACCTGTTGCACTCCATGGTTGCTCATCGAGGAGCACTCCAGATATCCACTGGCCCGGGCTTCTCGAGCCACGCGCTTGCCCTCGGTCGCAGTGATGCAGCTGACCCGGTGCTGCCCCGTCTCCCGCTGGTCCGTCTGAGTGGCCACGAGCAACACCGGCACCCGGGGAAGGTTCTGACGCACCTCCCTGATCCACTTGCTTTGCACACTGGCCAGGGAGTTGGGATTGGCCACGGAGTAGCAAATGAGGACCACGTCGGCCTGCTGGTAGGACCTCGGCCGGATGCTTTTGAAGATGTCGCTGCCCGCCGTGTCCCACAGCCCCAGGCTGATCTGGACACCGTCCATGTGCACCTCCACCCCGGTGTTCTCGTACACCGTGGGCCTGTAGCCGTCTGGGAAGTTTTCAGAAGTGAAGCGCACCAGGAGGGCCGTCTTTCCCACCGCACTGTCCCCCACCAGGACGCACTTCACCGCTGTCGCGCAACTCATGGCTGCCGCTTCCTGCCTTTTGAGGAGTCGTGGTTCTATTTTGGAAGAGGTTTGGTTGTGGTGTTCTAGAGAAGTCAGGGGCCATTCAGGGGCCTGTCAGGCAGTCCACAGCGGCGGCCATTCTGAAGAAGGTTTCCAGATGCCGAGTCGGGGTTGTAGTTTTCATAGAGGTTGATTTGTATCCCTGTCGTAATGTAGTAACATCACCACAGATGCTCCTGGACATCCCGCTTGTGGAGCTGAGCGAACTGTACGAGTCTCTCCTCGAGAGTCAGTCGGCAGACTCCTCTCGCGCGTAGAGAGGAAGTCGATGCGAGTGTGGCTTAGTACATAATGTACCCCTTCTCAGTTCTTGTCGCTCCTCATCTTAATGATGAGATACTGGGTCTTCTCTCCGATGAGCTCAGAGATAATCTTTCTGTCCAATCAAGTTTGAGCACTCGAAAGGGTGGGTGGGATCTGTTGAGGTGAAAGAGAAGATGAAGAGAAGAGATAGAACATAACGTTAGTTCTATTGTCGCTCTGTTCGCTAACTTAGAAAAGGAGAGAGCAGTAAGAATAAGTGGGGGTCATTGTCAAATTACTGAAAATGAACTCAAATTAATTTATATATGAAATATGGCCTGGTAGCAGAACTGCCTTCCTGGGAAGACAGAACATATAATCAACTGACCTCATAAGGAAACTATAAAAGAAGGAAGGGTCATCACGTCAGAATACCATCGTTGTATGCTCTGCTTGGTGCCAGATTTTGGTGCCAGTTCCATTGAAGCCTGTATTACAATTTTAAATGTACAAGCTCTCTGAGGAAATATACCAAATCAACCAATATATCAAACGTTAGCTAGTCAACAATGCAACAAATTGTAGAGAATTCTGACATCCGAGGTAATAACCCGTTTAAATGAGAAGGTCGATGGAGTGATGTAATGACCCTTCCTTCTTTTATAGTTTCCTTGGACCACATTTATTCTACGGAAGTAGCCTATAGTTTCTGACTTTTATGTGCCATATACAATTCACATCCAGATCCAAAAGAATGCTTGTTTAGTATAATAATACAAATCTGTGTTGTCTGTGTAGCCTGCATTTCAGAGTTTGTCCCATAGCTCATATGCACCTCAAAAGAACAGATCCACTAGGGCAAAACACTCTGTGCCTGCTGTTGATCCACAGAATGATAGAAATACCTGGTGGAAACAAAAACTAGTTTGAGCTATGATTCAAAACACATTTGGAGGTTTTCTTGTGAATCACCAGTTGAATTTAAACCACTGATAAGTTTCTAGTACTAAATTAACCTGTGACTCTAAACCAGTCTAGTTTATCCATCAAGTGTAAATAGTTCCAACTAGAGGATTAACTTGCTCTTGACCTCATACACCACCAGAACCTTTCCAAAATAAGAGAAATAGTAATCAAACTAAATTCAAGTCAAATTAATCAAATCTGTATATAAATCTGCAATAGACCTACTGAAATATGTAATTTATTTATACACTTTTCTCAGCCTTCCGTTTTGATGCATTTTACATGGCCGTTGAGTGAGGTTTGATCTTTTGTTTAAAAACAAACCATCATAAACGTTCCCTCTCTACAGCCGTTTAATTCTTAACAAGGTGAAATCTTTTAGTAGCCGAAATTATTTGGAGATATATAGGACTGGGTTAAAACAAATAGAATAACATAGAAATAATGAGTCCCATCGTTTATGCAACTCATTATTAGCCTATTATGTTTACTCAAACCAGAAAGAAACAAAAGATAGACAATTACCATTCGGTTACACTTCTCGGTTGTCAACCCCAGATTCATCTTGGCACCGAGCGGATACAGCTTGCTCAAGAGTTCAAAGCCCAGATGAACCTCCGCTTCGATTTAAGTAACGGTTTAATACATTTTATAGCTTAGTTGGTTAACCTGAAACGAAAGATTAGCCTAATCAAATGGCGTACACAATTAAAGAATAGGCCTAATTGGTACTACGCCAAATCGACACATAGAAGGGGGAAGTGAGAAGTGTGCGTCTTGCATCTCGCTGAAAGCATCCGTTTAGATGAGTGCGGAGGTGTTGACGAACGTCTTTCGCTTCCCCGTCATCACACAGCTGTGTTTCAATCAAGATAGCACGTTTTATTGTGAATTGATGGGTACTTTTTGTTTGCCAGTTTTCTCAGCAATGGGGCGCAGCAGCTGCGCACGGCTGGCCCCGCGGTGCCATAAACACAAGGGGCCCATTTCTCTTTCCGCACTGGCTTTGACTGTATTCAATATAATCAAGCTTACACTTATTACTTAGTTCTTACAGCTTGAGAATGAAACATTTGCGCCCATTGACTGGCATTCATGGAATACAAATTACTTCATTAGGCTACAAACGAAAACCAGCCTACACACATATATAGTATCAAGACTAACAGAGGGTTATATGACCATTAACCCGTTAGGTTTGGGGTGTGGAGATGGTGATAGGACCCAGTAGCAGACAGAACAGTGAGGAAGCAGGCAGGACATGGTGGGTAGAGATTCAGTAAAGAGCTTTACTTAAGGTCCCGTGTCTTATAAATGGCCTTTTCCAGTGTTTAGCATTGTTTTATATCAATGGGGGGTTAGTATCAATGGGTCTGTGTCTCTAATTATCATATTGGCGGATTGCTCTAATTCAGTTGAGACAATCTCTTCCCCCAGTGAATTAGGTCATTCTGATTTGACTGTTTTGCTGACGTGAATAAGGCACTGATCTGCATAACTAACGCCCCCTCTATGGTTGTAGCGCAACCATTCGCTCAACAACAGCAGAGCGAGTGGAAATACCTGCACTTCCTCAAGCGGGTTTTGACAGAGAGGCAGAGAACGAGCGAGAGAGAGGGAGAGAGAAAGAGGGAGATAGAGAGAGAGAGAGGAGCTTCTGTCGGGGAAACAAACACACACGCATTTTACACACAACCTGACCGGCCCTGGTAGAGAGAGAGAGAGGGGCCGCGCGCAGGAGTGTGTGTAAATGTGTGTGCACCGCAGGGATGGGTCTTCTCCCCGCAGTCGGGAGCACTCCATATCACTGTCAAAATATCTTTGCGCATGCTCCCACGCGCACACCCGTATTCAGATCCGTGCAATAATATTCACAGAGGTATATATTGTCATTTGAAACAAGTTACCAATGCATTGTAACAAACATGCTAAACATTATCTGGAAGGCAAAAAACCTGTCACTCAAGACCAAGCTACAGATCTTCAACTCAAACGTAAAGACCACTCTACTATATGGCTCAGAATCCTGGAAAACCACCACCACTATACTCAACAAGCTACAGACCTTCACCAACCGGTGCCTCAGACGCCTCCTGGGAATATACTGGCCCAACACCATCTCTAACGCCAACCTGTGGGAACTCACCAAACAGGACACAATAGAAATTCAAATCCGGAGGAGGAAGTGGAAGTGGATAGGTCACACACTCAGAAGAAAGAAATCAATCACAAAGCGGGCACTGACATGGAACCCACAGGGCAGGAGGAAGAGAGGCAGACCGAAAACCACCTGGAGAAGAACCACAGAACAGGAGATGAAGAAAGAAGGGCTGTCCTGGCAAGATCTGAAGCGGAGGGCACAAGACCGAAGAGGATGGAGGAGCTTCGTCGATGGCCTATGTTCCTTTGGGAATTTAAAGGCCTAAGTAAGTAAGTAACCAATGCATTGTCCCGTGGTATTATGCCCCCCCCGCGGCGAAATTAATTAGTATCCCCCTCAATCTCTCTATCTCTCTCTCTGTCTGACAGTCGCAGACTGTGTGGGTGACTGTCACTCAAAGCACTTATGGGCAGAGCCCAGCACAAACAGCTTGAAATCTTGAGGTCAAAAAAATTTGCTTTTGAGTACTTGATTAAAAATATAAAACAATGAATCTTTTTGAAAAAAACTTTACAGATGTGTTCCATAGACTCACAGGAATTGTGTTAAGTTGCCCAAATAGTGAAAGGAATAGCAATGCATGTCCCCTTTAAAACATAAGAACTAAAGCACGACTTCCGGTTTAGACACAGACAGGATGGCGGTGTAAGGAGAGAGCTCCCGTTCAAAAATAGAAAAAAAATAACTCAACATCGAAATGTAAACCCCAAAGTAAAGTAAACGGACAAAATAAAGAGGGCAGAAATGACAGAGAAAGAAACAAACACAGCAAAACATGCAAAATGAAAATGAACGAAGTCGAAGCTGTTCCCCGGCTAAAGATCGCTATGATGACGACGAGGATGACGCAGCAAACTGGGCCATGATACTCAAAGAAATAAGAGACTTTAGAAGAGATAACAAGAAACAGCTTGACGATATAATTAAAGAAAACAAACACAAGACTGGACATGGTTGAGAGGCGAATTATGCAAACAGAAGAGAGTATTCAGAATTCGGATGACATCATGGCGGGGATGCTAAAGCTACAAGCTAAAATGAACGATAAGCTAACAACAGACCTCGAGGGCCGCACTAGGCGAGACAATATCCGGATATATGGTATCCACGAAAGGGCAGAAAAGGACTCCCAGTCCATGATTGAGTTTGTGGAGAAGATAATACGAGAGCCTCGGCATACCTGAAGCAACGAATCTACAGATAGAAAAAGGCCACTGGGCTACTGGCCCACAGCCGCCAGCAGACGCCCACCCAAGATCAATTCTGGTCAAATTTCTCAGCTCCAGAACCAAAGAAATGACATTGAGGTCGGCATGGCAAAAGGAAGGATTAACCTGGCGAGAGGGATGCGAGTAAACCTAGACAACGACTACGCGTCACGTATTCTCCAAAAACGAAAAGAATACACAGAGGTGAGGCGGATCCTCGCTTTACTGTTATTCCCAGCCCGTCTGAGAGTGAAATACGACGAGGAAACCATGATCTACGAGACGGCGAGGGAGGCGGCACAAGACATGGCTAAAAGAGGCCTCCCCATCAATCCAATCAAGGATTCAAGTTTCAAGTTTCTTTAATAGTTGTCATACAGAAGTACAGAATACTTTCATACAAAATGCTTCTTACTGTTACGCTCCAGAGACTGTGCTAGACAAGATAGTATCAAATAACATAGTATAGCATGTAATTTAGAAGAAGAAAATGAGGTCACAGTGTTCGGTATAGACATATGTACAATGTTCTGAGTTACCATATAATATACAATACTATGCAGTGTACTAATGTACAGTACTATCTAGTGCAAAGCAGAAATGGGATGAGGTACAATTTAGGTACAATTTACAGTAAGGTGTACGAGTTGTAGTGCAATCCTTCATCAATAAATATAAAGTGTGGGGAGTGGGTGCTACAGTGTGTTTGTTTAAAGTGGGTGTGTGCTATAAAGTGTGTGGAGTGGGTGCTACAGTGTGTTTGTTTAAAGTGAGTGTGTGCGTGTGGATGTGTGTGCTATGTGCGTTTGGTGGTTGTTGTTGTGTAGTGTTCATTCATTGTTCGTTTAGCAGCCTGATGGCCTGGGGATAGAAGCTTCTTCTGAGTCTTTCTGTGCTCGCCTTGAGACTCCGGTATCGCTTGCCTGACCGCAGCAGTTCAAAGAGGCAGTTGTTCGGGTGACTGGAGTCTTTAATGATTCTCTTAGCCTTGCCCTTGCAACGCTTGTTGTAAATGTTCTGGAGGGTGGGGAGCCCCCCTCCAATTGTGCGTTCGGCTGAACGTGTCACTCTTTGTAGTCTGCTTCGGTCTTGTGCAGTGCTATTCCCAAACCAGGAGGTGATGTTGCCGGTCGATTAAGGGTAAGGAAGTAAATACATAATTGGGTACAAAAGAAAAAAGCAGGGCCATAGTAGAATAATAAGTAAAGAGTCCTCTTAGGCAGGACTGAATATGTCTCACTGGGAGGATACAAGTCCAGGCTGCTCGATGTCACCTGTGGTGTTCCGCAGGGGTCGGTTCTTGGTCCCATCCTATTCATTACCTACATGCTCCCCCTCGGTCGTGTCATCGGCAGACATGGAATGTCCTTCCACTGTTATGCCGATGACACACAACTCTACATAAAAAAGGCCCCTAACCCCTCTGCAGCTCTGTCATGCCTCACCACCTGTCTTGGGGAGATAAAGGCATGGATGAACAGCAACTTCCTCCAACTAAACAGCAAAAAACCGAGGCACTTCTAATTGGCACCCCCCACCAGGTTCAGTCTTCATCCATATCACATCTCACCTTTGACGGCCAGGTAATCCCCCTCTCCCCCTCAGTCACAAATCTGGGGGTTCGATTTGACCCCCACCTGACCTTCAACATCCACATAAAACACCTCTGCAAGACCTCATTCTATCACCTAAAAAATATATCAAAACTCCATCCCACTCTAACCCTGTCAGATGCAGAGAAGCTTGTCCATGCCTTCTCCTCAAGACTGGACTACTGTAACAGACTCTTCATCGGGATTCCTGGCAAGAGCATCCAAAAGCTGCAATACATCCAGAACAGCGCTGCCAGGATCCTGATGAGAGTCCGTAAACACTTATCTATATGTCGTTACACCTTAACACATTGGACGCCAGAGGTCGCTGTGGGCGTATGGCTGTTTGTGCCAGCGCTGTAATGCAATGGGGGTAGATGCCGGTGTTTGTAGTGCTAAAACTATATTAAATATTATAGCTATGAATCTAATAACAACGTCGATTGTCAGTGAGTTTCTTCCGGTCAAAATGCAAAAAACAGATAATTTTCATCCATACATTTCCGTTTTATACCGTGGTGAATATGAGTATATCCGTCAAACATCTCTTTACTGCATTCCACTATAAATTGTGCCACTCCTCGCCTGGATCAATAATCATTCTGAAATCAATTCTATATTATCGGTATTATGTTTCATCATCGATGCATGAAAGGGGGGGGGGGGAGCCGGCCCTCCGTGCTTTGATCACAACCAACGGGACACGGCCCACACACACACCACAGACACATGCTGCGATCGCGGGGGGGAAATTATCAGATCAACGCAAGATTGATAATATATAGTCCTTACCTTGTCTATGATGTACTGCAAAAAGAATAATCCAATTATCTGATCGCCATTCCAAATACTGATCGCGATCGTATCCACCACGTTATCCACCAAAGAAAATGAACGGGGGGGCGGGGACCCTCGTCGATGCCATCCCTATAAACGCTCGTCTTGCTGGAGTGTTTAGACCCCGCCTGCACGCTGCAGCTTGGCCTAGAAAACAAACCACATCGTTTCAAATGGAGTGCAATAGCGGCCGCAAGGCGTTAGGCTGCGGTATCGGACCGTTGCGGTCTCAGACAGAGTGCCACACAGTCCTACAGCATAGCAGAATGAATTATGAATGGAAATAGCGAATAAAAGAAATAACGATCCAATAACGAGTTTACTCGTTGTTGGCAGAATTCGATTGGCGGGCTATAACGAGTTAACTCGTTTTTGGCGGCCATTGTGTTAATAGAAAACCAAGGTCAACACTGTGGAGATTGAACTCAGAATTGTTTACATCAATAATATCACAAAGAATAGATAAGATCCTACCTGACCTCATACATCTGGATCAGACAGGCTTCATCAGGCAGAGGCAGACACAAGACAGCATCAGACGATCACTACACAGAGATTTTATCTCTGACCATACCGACACTGCCTTCTGTACTGTTGTTGAATGATGTTTCTCAGTTATCAACCTCTGTACATATAAAGAGACTCATTTTGGCGGGTTCTACAGCTGCCAAAAAGTTGATAGCATCACGTTGGATTCAACCGGATAAAATGTGCCCGAAGGTATGGATTCTCACCTATCTCGATGTGATTTATCTAGAGATATCTACTGCGCGGGTTTTAGGTGTTAATGAAGCCAACATCGCAGTCTGGGTGGCTGTGGTGGATAAGATAAAGGAACGCATATAAATCTGAGAGCGAGCGGGTGTCCATGTATTGTGTCTTTTAGTCTATTTTCATTCTGATTTAATTACCGGACTGTCATTATTGTTATTATTATTTCTGTTATTGTCCTGTGAGTTATTGTTGATTATTACTGTTACTGTATTGTTTGTCTTGTTTCATGTAAAAAAAGAGAAAATAAAACATTTGATAAAAAAAGAAGAAGATCACTACACATTATTAGACATATCACCCAAAATGGGATAGAGGCAGCATTAATACGTTTGGACGCAGAGAAAGCCTTCGATTCGGTAAGGTGGTCATTCTAAGGTACTAGGGAAGGTTGGCTTCCATGAATCTATAATATCAACCTTTCAGGCATTATATGACAATCCATCCGCAAGGATCAAAATTATCAGAGTCCTTCATCCTAGAACGCGGGACCAGACAGGGTTGTCCGGCTTCTCCAGGACTGTTCGCAATTTTTATAGAACCCCTGAGTCAATGGATAAGACAAAATGTAGACATAAAGGGAGTGGGCATGGCAGACGGAGAACATAAACTCAGTTTTTTCGCGGATGATGACATGGTGTACCTGACCCAACCCACTCAGACAATTCCAAAACGAATGAACTTGCTAGAAGAATATAGGACACTCAGGCTACAAATTAAATATCCAGAAGACTCAAATACTTACTGTGAGGAGGTGGCCAAGCGAATGAAAAATGCAGTCAGAGTCAGGTTGCCATCACCCGGTGGGAAAAACGGGAAAAAAACATATTTTAACATAAATACAAAAATAATACAAAATGATTAAACTTTCTTTTAACAAATATAAACAACTAGGCCCTTGGCTAAGGGAACTAGGTCTAGTACAGCTGTGTCTCGCTTCCAAGCCTGTCATTACTTCTTCCCGAGAGGAGCCTCCATCCCTGGCTTTATGCTGGAAGCTCCTCCTACAGGGACAAACCAAAAACAAAACAATCAATTAATCAATACAGACATCAATTTACACATCCAATAACTCTGGACAACATGGATACATCACTCCATCATGATCTATCATCACAAAACACTAAACAGTGTTTAGGGCGCTTCATAAACCTATTCCCTTCTCATTATGAAACCCCCCCCCCTGTACTCTACCACACTTGGTTCCTTCCAAATCTCCCTTCCAGAAAAGGCCCTGTTCTGGTTGGGCAGCCAGAGATCCTACAAGGAACCAAGTGGGAGCACAGACAAACGGTATTTATCAACAAATGTATGTACTTTAATTCTACATAACATGTTATGCTTTAAACCAATGTGTCTGTATTACAAAACAACATAACAAAACAAACTAGGCCAAAGGCCTAAACTAAATGTTTGGCCGCATGACCACATGTGGGAACAGGTCAAACCAATTAAGGCCCATGTGCATCCCTACTTATAGGGCATGGGATAGCCCCATGACATTACCCCCCCCCCCCCCTTCTGGAGTAGACACCTGTGGCATTCTGGAGAGGTAGTCTGCTGTACAGTTCTCCTTCCCTTTCCTATACAGTACGCGTGAATGCCTTCTACAACGCTGTTCCAGTTCCGCGTTGCCGCTTTGCGCTCTGATTGGCCGCGCGCGCGCATGCGCATGAGCCGCGACGCGGCCCTCAGCCAGGCAGCAATACTACGCTCCAGTTAACCTATACATCGGGCACTGTCTTGGCTGGGGAACATGAGAGACACCAACTCCAGAATCACGAGATGGTTCCTTGCCATGCAGCCTTTCGACTTCGAGGTACTGTATGCGTGAATGCCTTCTACAACGCTGTTCCAGTTCCGCATTGCCGTTTTGCGCTCTGATTGGCCGAGCGCGCGTATGCGCATGAGCCACGACGCGGCCCTCAGCCAGGAGCAGTAACACAACATGCATATGTCAGTCGTACAACAGTGAACACATAGTTAAGTACGACTGACAGATGCATGTTGTGTTACTGCTTCTCGGCATAAGCCCCATAATACGCCCGTCTCTGGCTTCGTCCAGCGGACACCAGAGCTCAGCGATGCCGCTCGCGGCAGCATATTCTCCCCGCTGGCGATCGGAGCACGGAGGGTCGTGGACCAGCCTGAGTCGCGCGATTTTTTATTGGTTTGTCATGACAAACCAATTACATAATCCAACATATGTGTAAAGGAACAACATATTCCAGTTAACGGTATATTTTTTTAATGATTCGTTACAGCGAAATCAATACTCCATTTGTATAAATTAGGTTAACTGGAGCGTAGTATTGCTGCCTGGCTGAGGGCCGCGTCGCGGCTCATGCGCATGCGCGTGCTCGGCCAATCAGAGCGCAAAACGGCAATGCGGAACTGGAACAGCGTTGTAGAAGGTACACAGTACCTCGAAGTCGAAAGGCTGCATGGCAAGGAACCATCTCGTGATTCTGGAGTTGGTGTCTCTCATGTTCCCCAGCCAAGACAGTGCCCGATGGTCAGTCTCCAGGCTGAATCTCCATCAACAGGTAGTATCGGAGAGAGTCCAGTGCCCACTTGATGGCAAGGCACTCCTTTTCCACGATGGAATACCTGACTTTGTGTATTCTTTGTGGATTTAGCCCTATAGTCATTGTAATAACAAATGCCCTCAGACTGGAAAGCTGCCAGGTGTTAAATGCTCTAGAGAGGAGGGGTGCCATGGATTACAATGAATTCTGGGTAGTTGTAGTTGTCTTACATTGTAAGCGAATTGCCCCCTTCTGTCTAAAGGCCCTTTATCTCTGAATACATTTTTGTGATATCACCATGATTCATAGGACATAGCTTGAAAAGTATCCCCCCCAAAATGTTCAAGTGATGGCTTATTTTGAAGGTATGAATCTGTACTTTCATATCATGTAATTTTTTTTGAAGATGTCTCTAAAGGAAGGATCATTATAGTAGAATATTAGATAACAACAAATATAATATTAAAGGTGTTTGGAATATATTAAATGGTATTATCAGGAATGGATCAAGACAAATAAACTATCCTCAGTATTTTATGGAAAATGATCAAACTATTAGCAATATGGATGATGTGGTTAACAACTTTAATAATTCTTTTGTACATATTGGACCAGAATTAGCGGGAAAATCCCAGATCCAGTGACTCCTGAAGACATAAAAGACAATTATATTGAAAGAAATCCTATAGTTCAATGTTTCTGGAAGCGGTAGATGAAAATGAAATTATAGAAACTACAAATAAATGTAAAAACATGAAAATAGACTAGATATGAAAATAGTAAAAAATGTCATTAGTGGGATTTCAAAACCACTCACGCACATCTGCAATTTATCATTCAAAACTGGTCGAGTTCCGAATAAAATGAAAATAGCAAAAGTCATACCTCTGTTCAAGACTGGAGATAAACACCACTTCACAAATTATAGGCCTGTTTCTCTACTTCCTCAGTTTTCAAAAATATTAGAAAAACTCTTCAACAACAGATTAGATAAATTCATTGATAAATATAATTTACTCACCGATAGCCAGTATGGATTCAGAACACACCGGTCAACATCACTAGCATTAATAGAACTCATTGAAAAAATCACAAATTCCATAGATGAAAAAAAAACATGTAGCTGGAATATTCATTCATTGATCTAAAAAAAAGCATTTGATACTATTAAATTGGAAAGATATGGGATCCGGGGGTAGTATTGGATTGGGTGAGAAGCTATCATTCTAAACCAACCTCCTATCACCTCCCACGACCAAGCTCCGGACCTGGGGCGACAGGGCCTTTGCTGCTGCTGCCCTCTCCCTCTGGAATGCCCTCCCCAGCCATATCCGTGATGCAAACACCCTGACATCTTTTAAATCAGCCCTCAAAACTCACCTTTTCAATCTTGCTTTTGACCTCTAATTCTGTCGGTTTTATTTTATTTTGTCATGTATTATTTTTGTTCTGTTTTGTTCTGTTTTTTTGTTTTGCCATAGTTTGTCTCTCCTGCCCATGTGAAGCATCTTTGAGCACCTGGAAAAGCGCTATATAAAATAGATGTATTATTATTATTAAACAAAAGACAACAATTTGTGACAATGAGAGATTATAAATCTGAATGTTTGGACATTGCTTGTGGTGTCCCCCAGGGGTCAGTGTTGGGTCCAAAACTGTTCATCTTGTACATTAACACTTTGCATGCCACGCCCGAGATTTCTCGGGTTTACCCCCCGCGGGTTGAATGCCCATCACGAGAATATTCGTTTTATTCGTTTTTTTTTTTTATTAGCGATCTGAAATCATATTGCATCAAGCGAGTCTACCGTTGGAGATCCAGTCACCCCAGGCGCTCAGATGTGAAAAAAGCGCCCCCTATCGTCTCCCAGATGGTAAATCACCCTTTTGGATTGGACTCAATGAAAATTAATGGGGAAAAAAAACCCGCACTCCACATTTTACTTCTCACTCATGTAACCGGGGTCTACCAGCTTCACTCTGGAGCCTTTTACTGTATACACGATGGATCAATCAAATTAGCGATTTTTTCGAATGGCAATCAGGAATTGGAATAATCCATTTGGATACCATCTGATCTCAGGTAAGGAATCTATGTTATCAGTATTAGGATAATCAGACCCGTTTTCACGGATATATAAGCTTTTATGTGATTATGGTGATATGCTGTTTGACTCTGCTCGCGGTCAGAAAATAGGAGAATCGATTTTCAACTGGCGGCACGAGCGTGCATGCGTACACATATACTATCGATCATCTAGCGTTTATTTGAAAACGATTCATAAATAGGCCGAAAAATTACAACGTTCTAGAATATTCCAGTAAAAGGCGATTATCATAGAATGTGTTGTTTTTTCCGTGAAAACGAGTGATTTTCAAAATGCTAGAAAACGGAAATGAAGCGATAAAAAAACAATCTGCCATGACAATGTTGACTGGAAAATGAGTCTTTGATAAGCGACGGGCAGATTAGACACATAGCCATAATTTAAAACATAGATTAGGCGATATTAACGTTAACATTGGAGTGGATGTGGGCATTCAAGGGACTAATAAGAAATTACACTTGGGCAGTGAAAGTGTTAACGACATATGTAAAGTATCCAATATATTTAAATGTATTTTATTTGCAGATGACATTAATCTTTTTTTTTCTGGTGAGAATATCCAACAGCTTTTAGAGGTCATCACATCTGAAATGAAGAAAAAAAAAATTGTTTGATAGAAACAAATTATCATTGAACTTGAGCAAAACTAAAATTATGTTATTTGGAAACTGTAGATTAAATACTCAAGTACAAGTTAAAATAAATGATGTGATTATTGAAAGAGTTTATGAAAATAAATTCCTAGGTGTAATAATAGAAAACCTGTTGGAAATCTAAACTGTCAAGAAGCATTTCAGTCATGAGTAAAGTAAAGCACATTCTGGATAGAAAATCACTCTACATTCTCTACTGTTCACTAGTTTTGCCATATTTAAATTACTGTGCTGAAGTCTGGGGAAACACTTATAATTCTACACTACAACCACTTTTTATACTCCAAAAAAGGGCCATAAGGATAGTTCACATTGCAGGTTATCGTGATCACAAACATATTATTTTTAAAGTCAAAAACATTAAAGTTAAATGATCTTGTGGAATTTAAAACGGCGCAATTAATGTATAAAGCAAAAGGTCATGTACTGCAGGAAACATTCAAGAACTGTTATTTGATAGGGAGGGGGGTTATAATCTGAGGCAGACCAGGCTGCAGAAACAAATTAGTGGGGGGGCATAAAATGTTCTCGGGGGGGCACAATGGTTTTTCAACACAGGTTCCCTTTTATACGTTTCAGCTGGGACAGCGGCACTGTGGCTTGCTTGGCGCTGCCCGCGGTGCTGAACTAAACAGCAGAGAGGCAATTGAAAAATCGAATTTCTCTCTATTTTAAGAACTTTCACTTATACAAAAACAGACTGAACGGATATCAGACCTGCTGGGGCAGCGGACTGAGCGCAGGGGACACAAACAGGCTGGATAAGATGGTCAAGAAGGCCAGTAGCGTGGTTGGGGTGGAGCTGGACTCTAGCGAGGGTGGCGGAGAGGAGGAACCTTGCTAAGCTCCAGGCAATCAGGGAAAACCCCTCCCACCCACTATACACAGACTTGGCTGACAGGAGGAGCATGTTATAGGCTCACACTACCTAAATGCAGCACTGAACGGCACAGGAAGTCCTTCATTCCGACAGCCATCAGACTATACAATGCATCACTGTGCCTCACTGCATCACTGAGCACAGAGTGACAGTTACCATCTTCCTGGACTCTTACTTTTTAAACAGCACTGTGCAATATTACACCTACTGTAGACTTCAGTATATTTTTACTATATTTATTTACTGTATCTTTTATTCTATTTTTATTCTATTTCATTTTATTCTATTCTTAGGCAATTTGTTTTGTTATTCATATTTGTGACTTGTTCTGTCTAAATGTTTAATGTTGAGTGATTTGCAGTGTCAAATTTCCCTCAGGATAATACATTTATATTCTATTCTATATCTTTGAAAAGTCTCCATTTATTCAACACTTCTGAATTCACTGACAAACTGAACTGAGAAAAATAAGGTGCATAAAAAAGCAAACAAAATTCCTCCACAGGCTACTCACCATCATAAGTAGAGAGGCAAGCGGTGTTTGGGGACAGAGTGAAATCTTCTTAAAACACTGTCCCTCCACTCATTCCTGAACTTTTTTGTTAAGTCCTTCTCAAATGCGAACCGAATTAAATTGGCTTTAGTTGCGTCGATGAAGCATAATAAGGCGATGTTCTGTAAAGTCGTTCTTGAGGGTAGAAAACGAATTCTCACAGAGTGCCGTGCTAGCTTCAGTGTTGTTGTTGACATCAGTGCCCACTAGGGCTGTCCCCGACTAAGGATTTGGATAGTTGACTTTGATTGACAAAAAATAAAATAAAAATTACCAGGGTGAGCACAGCTGACTCAGTGGGCAGGCCCGGCCCCCTAATGCCCGCCCATGGCGCCGGGACTGATCTGAGGGGAGAACTCAATTTAAAAGTTCTTAATGTATGTACGCACTACCATGAGAAGACACTGCATCTCAATATGTGGAGTGAAACTGGAACAGTCTGAATGTGGTGCTAAAGCAATGTCCAAACATGAGACAATTCAAACTGATTTATAAGGAAATTATGTTCACGAGGTACAGGGATGAGGAAGGGACTTGATATTCATGGGTGTTTACATTTAAATTTTATTCCTTTCGTGTTTTTATATATATATATATTATTATTTTTTTTTAGATGTTTTAAATTAGTACACTCATTTGAGTAGTGGAAAAGGGGTAGGATTAAATAAGTGTATACTTCTTCCTACTCCTTTTCGAACATGTAAATTGAGTTATGTTTCGCTTTTGTTTAGTTATTTTGTTTGAGTTATGTTTTGATTTTGTTTAGTTATTTATTTTGTTTGTATTCATTTACATGTTCGAAATAAAGATTTCAAATAAAAAAAATTAAAAAAAAAGGACCCAAGGTCACATATTATGTGAAAAAAATTATTTCACTAGCATTTTCTTTTTCACAGAGGAAAATATGCATTCTAATGAAAAGAAATATTTAAAAAAAAAATATATATATATATATATATATATATATATATATATATATATATATATATATATATATATATATATATATATATATATATGTTTTATGTAATATGTGTGTTATGTTTTTGTCTGTCTATTACTAGTGAAGCTCTGCTTCACGAGTATTCATACAGAAACCTCCACAATGAGTCCAAGAGGTAATGATGGGAATTGCCCAGCAGGTGGGGGAAGAGGGAACTGTCCATGAGTGAATGGCAGATGTGGATGAACTAGAGGAGCGGGGACAGGAGCGACATAACATAACCTACAAATTACACTACAACTTTCAATGAGCAGCTATGTAGGTCTGACAAATAGAACTACAGATCCTGTAGTCTGTAGTATCCATTTGTATTTGTGAGCAGTCTTTTTTCCCCCCACCATTATAATTGTTGTATAATGCTGTATTGTATGTATCTGTGTGTATGAGAGAGGGATATGCGCATGTGTGTTTGTGCATAATGTGGGGGGGAGGGGATTCTCTGTGTAGTTATCCTATATAGGTTTAACACTTTGAGTGCCAAGAACGAGAAATCTAATAATTTTTTTATTATCGATTTCCATTCATTTTTCATCAATCTAGCCTCACGTTACCAGTGGAGATCTGTCTGAGCTCGAACAGGGAAAATACCGCCCCCTATCATCTCTCCGGATGGTATTGCACCTATTGGATTAGACTGAATGAAATGGATGGGAAAAAAATTGTCCGGAATCCACATTTTACTTGTCAGGCATGTACCCGGAGACGATCCCAGTCATTGCCCACCCTCAGAACAGCGTGGAATATGTGTTACCAGTACCCAGCATTGGATCAATAAACGCGATCGATATTTGGAATGGCGATCAGGAATTGGAATAATCTTTTTGGAGAACATCTGATCTGAGGTAAGGAATCTATTTGACCAGTCTTGGGATAATCAGAGCTCTTTTCACCTATATCTCAGCATGTCCCATATGTGTGTGTGTGTGTGTGTGTGGCTGTGAGTGTGGTGTGCTGATCAGGAAATAAAATAATCGATTTTCAGCCCGCTTCTCTAGCATGCATAAGTACACATATACTATCGATAATCTAGCGTTTATTTGAAAATGATTGATAAATAGGCAGAACAATGACAATGTGTTTTGTGTATTCCAGTAAAGCACGATTCCTGCAGAATCTTATTTTTTTCTGGAAGTTTAAAAAAACGAGCGTTTTTCAAAATGGTATAAAACGGAAATGAACCGATTAAAAACCAATCCGTTTTGACAATGTTGACTGGAAACAAGAGCAACGGGCGTATTAGACACATAGCCATAATTTAAGATATAGTTTATGCGTTCGCAAATGTGATCGCCCTCCCATTGACTACAGCGCTGGCACTCAAGCGCTATTTCTGGCACCCCCTGCTGGCACTCAAAGTGTTAAGAGGGGAGGTCGCTTATAAGCCCAAGGGCTTTTTGACCTTTCCTGCACATTTTAACTGTTCTTCTTTTACTTATTGTATTCCAGAATGTATGTTTGTAAGTGCAAATAACAATAAACAATAAACAAATAGGCTACTGTATTTTTACTATTAAATCATTATTTATAGCTTATTCCCTTGACTGTCTTGCCAACCAATATGGCACAATTATAATCATCACCCGTTTGAAAAGTCAAATCAAATGTATTTATATAGCCCGAGATCACAAGGCATTGCCCCCGAGTCAAGAAGAACAATGGACCAAGAACAAGAATAAGAACAAAAACAAAACCACCATAAAATCCAGATATGCTGAAACTCCCAGACTCTCCCCAATGAAGATATGGAACAACTCACTAAAACCTATAGCATACGAAATGAAACACATACAGTGGATCTGGAGGTAGAGCAGTCGCCTGGTAATCTGGAGGTTCCCGCTCCTCCCGGAAAGCGTCCTTGAGCAAGACACTTAATCCCTAATTGCTCCTGATGAGCAGGTTGGCACCTTGCATGGTTGACTCTGCCCTAGGTGTGTGAATGTGTGAGTGAATGGGTCAAATCTGAGGAACAAATTGCAAAGCGCTATATAAGTGCAGTAATTTACATACATACATGGTAGCAATAGTAACCAAGGTACATACGAACATATTAAAATAATTAGAGCAACAAGAAAAGCATAGGAAACGAGCGCTGGTATGAAAACAAGATAAAGGCCAAAAGTCAAGAGCTCAAAGTATCAACAGGGGTTAGAGAATCTCAAATAAAATAAACAAGACATACTAACTGAACTAACCAGATAAAACTAAGGGTCTATCCCCAACCAGGTGAGATCAGGGCAGTCCGAAAGAGAGAAAAGATGGGTCTTAACTAAGCGAAGATTTAAAAACTTCATGAAGCAGGCACCCCTGAAGAGGGGCGGTAATTTATTCCACAGGTAGGGACTAGGGAGTGCGGTATAGGCAAAGGCTCTGTGGCCAGCGGATTTCTTTTCTACCCTAGGAATCGATAGGAGCCCCGTACTTTGAGAACGAAGAGCGGGCAAGTATCATATAATGAGATCAGATAGATAAGAGCGGTGCAAGCCCATTTACAATTTTGTAAGTGAGGAGCAGCACTTTAAAGTCAGATCTGGCCTGGATGGGAATCCAGTGTAGGGAGGACAGAATGGACATGATAGGATAACATTTAAAAAAAAATTAGTATCCATGCAGCCTCATTTTGCACAAGTTGAAGATTGTTGACGCTCGAGTTAGGTAGCCTGAAAAAAGCACATTACAGTAATCTAAACGTGATGAGACAAATGCATGAATTAGGTTTCAGTGTTGGCCAAGGTTAAAATAGGGCCCATTTTTGCAATATTGCGGATGGAAGAGGGCAATTTTTATGAAATATTTAATATGTGCATTAAAAGAGAGGGAGGAATAAAAAATTACTCCAAGTTTTCTATGGTGGAGCTCTGAGAGACATGGCAAGTATCAAGTTTGAGGGAGATGTCCTCAAACAGGACTCTCTGATTTGGGAGGCCAACGACTAGCATCTCAGTTTTATCTGCTTTAAGGAGCCGAACATTTTGCGACATCCAGTTTTTAATGGCAAGCAGGCAAGCCTTGAGATTTTGTAATTGGGAGGAATCATTCAATTTAATAGGTACTAGGTATAATTGCGTGTCATCTGCGTAGCAATGAAAGTTAATACCAAATGTGCATATGATATTGCCAAGGGGTAGCATATAAATGGAAAATAGCAAAGGGCCCAGGACAGAGCCTTTTGCTGGACACCGCATTTCACTGTGAAGGTCTCAGATGTTAGAGGACACTGAGATGTTTTCAAGGCAGGTAGCGTATGGCTGGATTGCATAGCAGATGGAAGGTCAATCGGAGGTTGGGAGGGACTGATTGGTGAGTAAGCCATCAATTGTTTCTCTCATGAGATACATTTTAGATTGGTTAACAAATTCAACACACACTGCGCGGCCATTTTAGATGACGTAGCGCCCCTAGCAACACGCAGCGTTCGTCCTGTGAACCCCTCCCCCTGGCTTGACAACAACATCTGTGAGCTCAGGCGTAACTGCCGCAGAGCAGAGAGATGCTGGAAAACCTCTCATTTAGAAGTTCATCGTTTATACCTCAAAGAGCTGAGGGCTGAGTTTAATAACTCAGTAAAGTCCGCCAGGGCTACCTATTTCAGTAATTTAATCTCATCCAACAAGCACAATCCCAGAGTATTATTTAAAACCATTAACACACTTGTCAGCCCCCCCCCCCCCACACCAGTGCTGTCAAATGAGGACTGTAACCGCTTTCTTCAATTTTTTGTCACCAAGGTTGCAAACATAATGGCAAACATCACTCCTTCACTATCCCCCCTTCCCCTCCATCCCACCACTCAAGCATCCCTGAGCGATTTCTCACCTGTCTCTCTGGATGATCTCACCATCTTAGTCACCTCCATGAAGACCTCCTCAAGCCCCCTAGACATCCTTCCTACATCCATGTTTAAGGAAGTTTTCTGCTCTGTTGGCCCCAGTCTAGTCACTATCATAAACTCATCCCTAGCCTCTGGTTCTGTCCCAATCTATTTTAAGGAGGCAGTCGTACAGCCACTCCTTAAAAAGCCCAACCTAGACCCCACCATCCATAACAATTTCAGACCCATCTCCAAGCTGCCTTTTGCATCTAAGGTGTTAGAAAAGGTTGTAGCCAACCAGCTCACCACCCACATGTCGCAAAATGACATCTGTGACAAATTCCAATCTCGCTTCCGCAAACTCCACTCCACTGAATCTGCCCTTCTCAAAGTATCCAATGATCTCCTGATGTCTGCTGACTCTGTTGAATGCTCTGTTCTGGTCCTGTTGGACCTGAGCGCAGCGTTTGACACGGTCAACCACAACATCCTTTTGGACAGGCTCAGGGAGTGGGTGGGCATCTCTGGGAGCGCCCTAAACTGGTTTGCCTCTTATCTAAAGGAGAGAACGTTCTCGGTGGCTGTGGGTCCTTTTAAATCTGACCCCACCCCCCTCTCATGTGGGGTACCACAGGGATCGGTGCTAGGACCACTCCTTTTTGCCATCTACATGCTTCCCCTAGGCCTCCTCATCAATAAATTCACCGGCATTAAATACCACTGCTACGCAGACGACATACAACTACTCTGCTCTTTTAAACCCGACAACTTGGAGAAACTCAGCCTTCTCCAGGAGTGCCTGCTCGGCATTGAGAGCTGGATGGGGAGTAACTTCCTTTAGTTAAACGCAATAAAAACGGAGGTGCTGATCGTAGCAGCTGAAAAGACTGCAGCTAGAGTGGCCACTCACTTGGGGTCCCTTAAAGACAACATACGTCCCCACCTGAGAAACCTGGGTGTTGTCTTCGACCAGGCCATGAACCTAGACAAACATGTCAAAACACTCACACGCACCTGCTTCTTTCACCTCAGAAACATTGCAAAACTACGCACCATCATATCTCACTCTGAACTAGAACTGTCCGTGCATGCTTTTATTTCCTCTAGGCTTGACTACTGCAACTCACTTTTCACCTGTCTCACCAAATCATCCACAGATAAATTACAAATGGTCCAAAATGCTGCAGCCAGGCTACTCACAAGGTCAAAAAAATCATGCCACATCACTCCCATTCTGGTATCCCTGCACTGGCTCCCGGTACACTATAGAATTCACTTCAAAGTCCTCACTTTCACTTTCAGAGCACTTCACGGTCAGGCCCCCATCTACATCACTGAACTCATCCATCCCTACACCAACACCCGCTCACTCAGATCTGCCGATCAGCACCTCCTGGTGGTCCCCAGGTCCAGGCTTAAAACAAGGGGTGATCGAGCCTTCCAGGTGACAGCACCAAGGCTCTGGAATGCTCTCCCCCTGGACCTGCGAATTGCCCCCTCTGAGAACTCATTTAAAAAAACAATTAAAAACGCATTTGTTCAGACAGGCTTTTGGTCATGCATAGGCACTTTTTTTTCTTGTCCTCACTGTTCTATAGTTTGTTTTAATTAGTGACTCATGATTTTATCCAAATTCTTTTATTCTACTTTTTCTATCTGGTTTCACTGTTTTTAACTGCTGTTTGTTGTTGTCATTAATTTCTGATTTTGTTTTTATTGTGTTTTTATATTAAGCTGTAGTGTAAAGCACCCTGTGCATTCGTGCTGTGAAGGGTGCTATATAAATAAAGGTCATTCATTCATTTTCTTGGTAAAGAATACGAAGTCATTGGGCAAAAAGAAAATTCTGTGATTACATTTAATTGAGGAAGACTGATATATATACATATATATATCTTTTTATAAACAAAAACTGATTTTTATATTAACAGCAATAAAATGAGGCCATGTATGTGTTCATGCATTGCACACACAAATAAAACCACAGCATAAATGTCTAGGTAAACAAATAACTCTTTAATCAATAATACTATATAATAAGTAAAATGATATCAGTACAAAAATACACACTTCTTTACACACATCCTTGTTCCACTTCCACTGTGGAAAATACATCACAATAATAAAGTATCCATTTTAAACCTGCAAAACTGGCCTAGACACCTACAGTCCATCATTATGGCACAATGAGAAGAAAAGCAGAATCAATCAACCAACCAACTGGCCTCAAATACAGTACACTCAACCTTAAAGAACCAGTACAATGATAACTCGATGTAAAAAGCGTTTTGTGGAATGTTAAAGGGGCACTTAATTTATATATTTTTTAATTTGCACACAATAATTTAGTTTGACAGTTATTTAGAGTAAATTTGTTTGAATATGGCCACAAGTGATGTCATCGGATACATTGAATCCTTGTGTTGTGTTAATTACAGCACCATGACATGAGAAGGTAGTAGTCTCTATAAGCCTAAATATTGCTATTTTTTCATCTACATCATTTCATGGAGCTGTAATTAACACAACACAAGGATTCAATGTCCCCGATGACATCACTGGTGGCCATATTCAGAGTTTTTGGACATGTGTCAAATAAATCAGCATTGTTTTTTGATGAAGTGCCCCTTTAACGTCATTAGTGTCATTTTGTCACTTTCATTGAAAGGAGATGTTAAGTTAGTATCATAGTATATGAAGCTTTCAATTGTTAAATAAATTAATGTGACCAGTGTGATCGGTTGCTATTGGAGATTAACACTGGCTAACAGGTGATAAATACATTGTCACAGTTGCTGTGGGTGTTTCTGAACCACTAAAATTAACTAAATTGTAGCAAAATTGTTACTTGTTTGTGGACTAACTAGGTCTAGCTGATATCCTTTACAACTACTGACAACTTGACAGACTGACTGATGGGCCAATCAGGGTAACCAGAGTAGATTATGCCATGTCATCATTTCCCCAACAGAACAGTTCTAACATTTTGGGCAATTTGACATGAACATACTTTCTGTAAATAAAAAATGCAATGAGATTGGAAAACACGATTTTCATTGTACTGGGATCTTTAACATTGTTAATGGCGAAATACCTGAGTCAATAACCTGCATCAGCAGCAAGTTATTTGATTTGTTAAAGCAACTAGATGACTACTAAGACAAGAACTTCATGGCAAGTCCTTATTTGCTATGAAAAAGTCACAATAGCGGTCGTTCATGCCCTTTAACCCCTGTGTTCATTCAAAGAGCATCTCCAACTGTCCCTCTGCTCCTTTTTTTTACGTAGATTTAATATTAGAGACATTTGTGGTGCCTTTTCTATGGGAAACCTCCAACTAGCCTCCGATTTAGGGTCACATGCATTAAAATACTGAAGTCTTCAATAAAAAATGAATCCATATTGCTTGTAAAAGAATATTTGTTCTGTGATCATAAGTTCAACCACGCTAATATGTTGCTATGCAGCCTAATACAATTTTTACATGGAGTCCAACCAAGGGCTTCTCAGTTCATTCTCTTTAAAAAGGCATACAGGTAAATGTAAAGCAGGAAATATACATAGCTGTAAAATGTTGTCTAAAAAAATATACAGTTATACAATTTAACTGATCTCTGGCTTTACAATCGTAATTTACACCTTTCTTTCAAATTGCAAAATATAGTTCTACAAAACGCATACAAAATGAGCAATGCAGACTTTGGCGGTATAGAGCTATTGAGAGGGATGGATGAGAGGGAGAGGGAGAGAGAGAGAGAGAGAGAGAGAGGAGATGAAGTGTGTTTAGCATGCAGAAGGTAGTAACAGAGCAGTAGGCAGAGAAAGGAGAGGTATGTTACACTGAGGTACAGTGAGGCTGTTGGTCCTCTGTAGCAGCTTCAGTTAGGTCCTCCAATCCAGGCTCTAATATATTCTGTTCTGGTCAGTTCAGATGCAGAGAGACAAGCACTAGACCTTGTTTAGGCTCGGTAAACCTAGAGAGAAAGAGAGAGAGAATGAGTAAGAGAGCAAGAGAAATAGAGTGATGAAATGTCTTCGATGTGCGCTTTCTTTCAGTGTGTGTGTGACGTGTCTGTATGTAGATAGTGTGTATATAATTATATGTGTGTGCACCTGTATTGCTGGCTGTTGAGATATTCTATGACGGCAGGGCGGATGCGGGCCACGCCCCCCTGGCTGTGGTTCCCTCTTCCTGTGATGATAGAGAGCTGAGGTCCACACACGCCTTGCTGGTACTCTATACACACACACACACACACACACACACACACACGTTAAGAGAGCGCAGGGCTGCTAAGGGGTAAATCTAGCTACCATTAATGCTAATTAGACTAAAAACAGACTTCTTCAATCAATATTTGAAATGAAGAAGGGAAAAAAGTTCAACACCGTTTGTCGAACAATGTTACTTACAATGGGACTGTAAGTTGCGTTGGATAAAAGAGTCAGCTAAATCACTAAATGTAAAATGTAAATTAATCATAGTCAAAAAGGCAAGCGGGACACTTTTCAATTACCATGCTTATTTAGCATATACCATTGTTGTTGGTGATTTGTGGTAATTTAGCCATGTTTAGCAACATGTTGTGCGAGTTCCTATTACTACCTTTCATTTAGCATTAGTGGTGGGTCCATTTTGTTGAGGTTTGTGTAGTCAATATCAATACCACTTTCACCTGGTCCTTAAAGGTATACCGTAATTCCTCTAATAGTGACCGGGCTTGTATTTGTTTCAACTGTAGCGGGTACCAGGCTTTTATTGAAAGGAGGCATGTATAAGAGAGAGGCCTATATTTCTAATTTTCAAACAGATCATAATGAATAAATCAACATTTTGTGTCAGTTTGAACCCAGTAAAATGTACTGGGTTCATTTATTGAAACAAAGTACTGTATGAAATAGTAAACAGTGCAATTACAGGTAGTCACTGGTCATTTTCAACGTTTTCAAAGTGAAATCAAGTAACTTTACCCGAGTAAAATAGTGCAATCACAATACAGGTATAAACGGAGGTAGGCTTACTCTCTTGGTAAACATTAACACCATACCATTTATATGGTATTTACTGCACAGCCAGCATATAACAACAATAACAAAATATATTGCCTATGGTAAATACCATAAAAACATCAACACAGTGCAACAGTGTCAATTTAACTTTAAATATAACTTCAACTGAGGTAGACTACCACAATACTGTGGTCCATCCTATTTATTGCCCATTCAAATACCTGTATATAGGCCTATATACAGTTAGGCTAATAACAGTCAAGTTCAGCTGCAAATAATAAAATAAAAATAAAAGATATGGTACAGTATTAACTATAATATAGTAATGTGAATATTTCTTTAATGTGAATATTTCTTCAGCTAGTCAGATAGTAAATTATATTGACCAAATTGTTTACACTGCCTGTGTTGTTTTTTACTACCTGTACACTGTGTTGTTTTTACTACCTGTACCCCCCCCTCCCCCCATGCTGCTATGATGCCTGAATTTCCCCAAGGGGATCAATAAAAGAATATCTTATCTTATCTTATAACATCATCAATGCAGCTTACATGAACAAAACAGTGCAACAGTGATCAATTTAACTAACACAAACGCCTTGCCTCCATCACTCACTGTTGGGTAGATTTCCATTGCATTTGTCTGGAATCAATGTTAAAGTGCTTTGCGGCTTTCTCTCCCGAATGCTCCGCCGCATACCTCAAAACGTCCTCTTTAAACTTAACGTCAAGCTTTCATCTCCGTTTAGTACCGGTAGCCATGCTTGCTCTGTTGTTGTTGTGTTACGTGCTGCGCGCAACCCGTGTTCCATATACGGAAGTAAGGGGAGGTTCGCTCACGCGTATATTAGTAACCTGGCTTGTATTAGGAGGTCGGCTTATAATTTCTTATTTCAACAGCGCACCCGGTCATTAATAGAGAGTCGGTTTTTAATTGAATACAGGTCACTATTAGAGGAATTACGGTAGTTGTGATGTTTGGACCCCTAGCCCCTTTTCCTACTTAGAAATTATGTTGTTGATTGGTAGAATCCTTTCCGAGCACAATCCATGCTGTTCCTCATTCTAGCTGCGGCTAGTTAGCCTCAAACTAATGCAAAGTCAACGGGGTGGATCTCCCGTCTGTACAAGCTGACTGAAGCTCACTGAAACGTACTCCACAGTGCACACAAAGTAGATTTCAGTGAGCTTCAAAAATGTGTCATGTCTGTCAACCGACAGTTGTCAAAAGTGTCGAGCGCCCTAGCATAAATCAGCCTTTAGACTACTCTCATACCAAAGTACAGAATATTACATATCCTTTGCGATGCGTGCATCTCTCATCTCAGTATATTACCAGTACCAGTGGTTGTCACAGAGAGTGAATATAAGCTCGTCAGTACCAGAGGTTTTGTCACAGAGAGTGAATATAATATTACCAGTAGCAGTGGTTCTGTCAGAGAGTGAATATAAGCTTGTCAGTACCAGTGGTTGTCACAGAGTGAATATAATATTACCAGTACCAGTGGTTGTCACAGAGAGTGAATATAATATTACCAGTACCAGTGGTTGTCACAGAGTGAATATAATATTACCAGTAGCAGTGGTTCTGTCAGAGAGTGAATATAAGCTTGCCAGTACCAGTGGTTTTGTCCAGTAGGACCCCCGCTAGGTGCTGCAGGGCCTCGTCTACATGCAGCCCATGGAGATCCAGGATGTTCATAGGCAGCAGGGAGGAGTTCACTTGCTCAAAGATCTGCATCGCTGCACGATGGTTGGCCTCCCTCATCCGCTGGCCGTGCAGATGGCCCTGAGGGAGGGGTGCAAAAGCACACAAACATGCAAATATGTACACAAACACAGACAAAATACTTTTTAGTACTTGACAGAACTAATGTTAGGGCAATTTGCAGAAGCAAAGCAAGAACATATGAAAAGGAGAGAACGGTAATGCTAGATTCAGAATACAACATTCAAAATGGACTTTTCTCTTCTGCGTGCACACACACACACACACAGCCCACACCCACTTACCTGTTGCGAGTAGAAGGAGGCCACGTCCCCCCGGCCCTGCCTGTAGGCCTCGGCAGCCTTGGCAAAGCTCTCGTTCTGTCTGTTCCTCTGCATGCTGGCCTCGGCCCTGAAGTCCTCATACTCTGGATCCTCCACATCCTGGTACTGGGTCATGTCCGGCTCTGGGGCCTTCTGCTTCTGACATGGGGAGGGGGTCGGGGGTGAGTAGACAATATATATATGGGCACATATATGTTTTGGTCTATGCAATGTATGCTACTGCTCAGTGTTGTAGTCGAGTCACTAAATCTCGAGTCCGAGTCGAGTCTAGAGTGCCCAGTGTTAGAGTCCGAGTCACCAAAGAAGAGCGCGAGTTGAGTTCCCATCCAAGTCATCAAGGTTCGAATCCACTCCACTCTGGCAGTCAAAGAGCTGACATACTGCGTGTTGTGGGATCGGTATGGGTGGGGTGGGGCTCTCTGTGACATGGGAGGTAGCGGGCTTGGCTCGGTGGGGGAGAGTCCCCTATCCTCCCCTCTACTGGGCCTGGCCCAATGAATTCAAGGGACCCGTGTCGCTGGGGGCCCGGCTCCGCGCGTATCGGCCTGGGATATGGGGGAGCTCTATGGGCTTAACTCAGGAGGGGGATGTCGGGGGAGGGGGGCCATCGTTTCCGCGGTTTGGCCCGGGAGAGTGGGGTCTTGTATGTTGTGGGGTCGTTGTGCGTGGGGTGGGGTGATTGGTGACATGGGAGGTAGCGGGCTTGGCTCGGTGTGGGGGGGGGGGGGGGGGGGGGTACCACCCCTCGCTTCTCTACTGAGCCTGGCCCAAATAATTCAAGGAACCTGTGTCGGCCCCACGTGGGACGGACCTGGGATGTGGGGGAGCCCTATTTCTAGGGGTGGATGGCGGGAGTCCCTCTTATGGGGGTCTGGGCGGCTGAACGCAGCCGTATTATAGCAATTCAAGGGGCCCATGTCTGTATATCGTTTTGTTATGGATGTTATTGTAGGTATTGTCTAAGTGTTGTACGTCTGTAAATGTTAATAAAATGTAAGTAAAAAAAAATAAAAAATAGCTGACATACAAAAAGGTCTACATTAAACAAATGACACAGCGGTCACCATTTCAAAGGGAGTATATTTATGCCAAACAAATGCACTAGCCATCAATATCTTATGCCAAATGATTAGGGCCTATTACAATAAAAAACTAAAAAAAGTATTTATCATCATCACGTTAGTCTGATGAAGAGCAGGTAACAAACAACAACAACAAACACACAAGAGCAGCACGGTGGTGTAGTGGTTCATTAACACTGTCGCCTCACAGCTAGAAGGTCCAGGGTTCGATTCCCGCTTGTGGACCAGGTTGCTGCGTTGCCAGTTACCCAAGTGGGGCACCTCTCAGGCCTTTCTGTGTGGAGTTTGCATGTTCTCCCCGTGCTCGCAAGCCCCCCCCCCCCCCCCCCCCCCGATAAGATAAACCCAATGGAAAAACATGCAGAACAGATCGTTAACGCTGTCCCTGACGAAGACGGACAGGAGCACTTGGATTGGTCCCAGGGCCGCAGCCCATGTCTGCTCGCGGCTGCCCTTGGGGGGAAGGACGACGGGATGGGTAAAACGCAGAGAGGAACATTTCATCTGCGACCCAAAAGAAAATTGCATGTGTAATAGTCTATCCTATTCAGTATTTGCTCACTCTCGGCTCAGCACCCTCTTTGGTTGGGATGCGTGTGCTGCGTACTCCTACTTGTAAAACTCCTCCGAGGCTGCCCATCATCCCTGACATACAAAGACGTCTCAGCGAAGAAAGGTTGGTGTGAAGAAAGGTGAGTGAGGTAAACAAGACAAAGAGGGCGACAGTGGCTCAGGAGGTAGAGCGGTCTTCTGATAGTCGGAAGGTTCGCGATTCGATTCCCGCTCCTCCTGGGCAGCGTGTCAAAGTGTTGGTCGTTAATAGCTTATTCACTACCATTTAATCTTTCACTCTATAGGGAGGTGTAGACTGACATCACTTTGGTTTCCCGTGCGGTCCACCCGTATAGGGATTTATCATTGGGAAAATGTATTATCGGCTATTGTAATAATTCTGCCTCATGAATATTGGCAATCTTTCCATTTTTGCACAATATGAGTTCCCTTCTATCACTAACATTATTGTTTAAGCATTTTTGGTTGAAATAAAATTATACGTAATTATTTTACGATTAATTACGAATTGTTTCATGTTGAGCTATAGATTGTGGATGAATACACACAAAGGTACACCATGCCAATGTTCATGCTTTATTTAGGAGACGATTTAGAAATGTGTCCAATGGATATACATTGCAATTTCAAGTGAGGTGGACCGTGCCGGAAACAATGACGTCCAAACTTCAAATTATTTATCATCATCATTATTATTTATTTAGAACAATGTTAATATATATATATAATATTGCAGCGAGCGTTGTCTGCATCTAGCTTTGTAAAGTGTAACCACACTTGCAACCGTTTTCGGCTTGCCATTGCCCCGACTGCTTTGTTGTTGAATCAAGTCAAATCCTAGGTAAGCGTGTATTGTGCGTGTGAACGTTGACGTGAACGTGCGGCACACTTCATATACATATTTGTTTTTTACAGTACCGAAATGTGGCACCGGTGGATCTCACGTGAACGGTACTCGGTAGTACCGACGTGATTCGGTCAATACCCTTAAAAGTACGGGATTCAGTACCCATCCCTACTCCCTATAACGTTTAAGTTGGCCATTAGATGGTGCTGGCTTCTCATCTGTAATTAAGTTTATACCTGATGCACATTGGTTACCTGAGCCTGTATCAGCTGTTGTTTACACTGAGCCTACTGTCCGTTAATTACAGATGTGCATGCTTGTACGCTGGGCAACTGTTTCGGAGCAAGGTACACACACTCATAGTTACATACGAGTGTGTGTGTATACATGTTGGGTCAACTGGCCCTGAATCAGCCAGTTGATAACTCTGACTCTACATGAGTCGGCTAGTTAGCATGTGCATGGTCATATGACTAGGCAACTGTTTACAGCAAGATGATTGTGCAGGTGTCATGCAAATCAGTTACATACGTGTATGTGCATGTTGGCTGGCCCTACATCAGTTTACACTGGCCCTAGTCAGGTGTCAGACAGTTGATAGTCAGGTATGCTGGGCCATTGAGGAGAGTAAAACCAGCTATGTGTGTGTGGTATGCTGGCCTGCAGCAAAAACAGCCGTGCCTGTTATCAATCATATATTATGTTAAATATATATAAATTAATTTTGCTTATCATGCATTATTCAAATGTTCCCACTCTAAACAGCCTCTGTCTTTTGGGGGATATTCTTCTCTACGACTATTCATGTTTCCCGAGTCGTTCCCACCGTGAATGAGCAATCATTCAATCTTTATTTATACTCAATAGATACACTGAGTAGTTAAACTCATTTACAGTGCCGTCGAGATGTTACATTCACAAGTGTCACAGTGCGTTCATAAATATAAAAGACATCAGACAATCAGAATAATTAAGAGCCCCCTTTATGCAAGGGTGTCACATGGGTTGTTTTCCAGGCAACAGAAACCACACCTGTTAGTAGTGAAAGATCAAATATATGTGTTATAGTCCAGCGAGTTTGAGGGGAAAAAAGGATCCAACCCATCCTCTCCAGTTGATTTCCTGGTATCAATGGCTTGAAGTGCTTCAAGAACAGTCAAGTCAAGTCAAGAGTTTTATTTGTCACGGCATACAAGTATACAATGAAATGCGGGTGGTCTTGCCCGCAACGATGTGCAATACAGTAGTACAACATATAATAGAATCCAATCAAACATTGTGCAATAAACAGGTAACATAGTGGGACATCTCGGTATTTGTACATAGTTATTTACAGAGCATGGAGGACATGCTAGGTCCTTTGGTAGTGCAATACACTGTTACTGTTGCTATACTATTTTTAAAGTGACCTTTCCTTTGTGGCCTTAAGTGTGGGCGTGTGCAGCATGAGTGTGTGCTTGCTCATGTTAAAGTGGCTGCTAGTGTGCGAGCGTGCACAGCGTGCGTGTCGTGTGTGTGCTCATGTGTGGAGAGTTCAGTGTTCTGTGGCACTCAGTGTTCATTGTTCAAGGCTCTGATGGCCTGGGGGAAGAAGCTGAGCCGAAGCCCCTCTGTCCTAGTAGCTGGGGTTCGCAGGAGTCTGCCTGACCTCAGCAGCTGGAACAGGCTGTTATTGGGGTGGTGAGGGTCTTTCATTATTCTGCAAGCTCTGGATTTGCACCTCTTGTTGTATAGAACCTGCAGGGGAGGTAGTGCAATACCCGTGGTGCGCTCGGCTGAGCGCACCACTCTCTGTAGGGCCTTCTTGTCCTGTGCCGTGCTGTTTCCATACCAGGCAGTGATGTTTCCAGACAAGGGTTGTAAGTGAAACTGAAAATTATTTCCTATCTGCACAGGGCTCCCCCACCAGAAGGGAGCCCTGTGCAATCTTTCTCGAAGAGGTGGACAGCATTTACAAAGTGTATTATGCTCCACAGCTTGTTCATGATCCTGTCCACCAGGTGGCCCTACATGGCTATTCTCAAATAGATGAGCGGCTTCGATCAAATGTTATATAATGATAAAAAAAAAATCAGAGATCAAGGAGTCACCCTATCTAATCTCTGTAGGGAGGGAAATTGTGGTTCTGGTCTTATTTAAATGTACCACCTTCCAAAACATCTGATCTGAGCAGGATCTGCGTTGGAGCTGGTTACTAGTTCTAAGTAATACTCAACTTTAGCCGTTCTCACAGATGCTGTACATTTATTTCTGAGCCGTCTAAATGCTGCCCAGTGTGACTGATCACCAGAGCGTCTGGCAAGTGACCAGGCTCTATCTCTCTCCTTAAGCAAGGCAGATAATTCAGGTGTGAACCAAGGTATTAATCTATTTTTTATTCTAAGCCTTTTATAAGGTGCTTGTTTATTAGCAATTGAGAGAAAGGTTTTTGAAAGAAAAACACAACAGCTAATGGAGTCATCGCCAAAACGTACATATATTGTAATAAAGCTTGTTTTAATTTAGTAAATGTAGTCTCTCCTGATTGAACTACAAGTACCTATGTGATACAGAAGGTAACTGTCGATGCCTTTGTTGTATTGATTGCATGTGCATGCACGTGTGCGTGCATGCATGTGTGTGTGTGTGTGCATGTGTGTGTGTGTGTGTGTGTGTGTGTGCATGCATGCATGTGTGTGTACCTTCTCCCTCTCTTTGCTAGGTGTCCTGTTGGGCTCCGATCGGGGGAATTCTGGAGCCACTACGGTCTTGACGGGCCCCTCATCCAACAGGGAGCGAAGGAACTGTTCCGTCTCTCCAAGGCAGTAACTACACAAACACAGTAAAGACGCCTTTGACCCAACTATTGGAAATCACAATCAGACACACACATTTGACATCACAGCATATCAGGGCTGGTATGCATAAGCTATCCTACTAGTGCTAACCAGAGACAGAGGCTCATGTTACATTCATACTGTATATTGTTATGGAAAATATTATACGTTTCATCCTATTACATCAACTGTACAGCTTACTGGGCCTATTACATTTACATTTACATTTAGTCATTTAGCTGACGCTTTTATCCAAAGCGACTTACAAGTTCTGTACGACAAGCCATCAGGAAGGGCACAACTCTATCAGCTGAGTAACAATGTTCATCAAAGTGTTGAGTGCTACAGTGTAGGTTAGTTTATTAGGACAGGTGCATGACAGTATGGTTAGTTAGGGTTAGATAATTTTTTTTCTTTTTTTTTTTAGCACTCTAGTGTACAGACAGCATGTTATAGCTCTGTTAAATACATATTCTCTATACAGCCTTGACTAGTTAATATAGTTAACTAGTATACAGTTTCTCAGACACTGGGGCGACAGTCTGACAGTGTTCTCAAGACAATGACCCAGGACAGTTTGTCTTAGATATGACATATCTCCAGAACAATCTTGTGTCAGATACGACAAACCCTTAATGTCATCTTTGTTTTCCATTTTTGTCATATCTGTTAATTAATTTGTCGTCATGTCAAACTGGTGTATTTATTGTAAGTCTGACCGGACCTTCTTTCTCACTTTCTGGTCAGACGCTTGTGTTGTACACTTGTCTCTGATTGTAAACTGAGGATACTTTCTGTGGCCACAGGAAAATAAACGACTTTCTGAATTTCTACAGTTCACCGTTGGGCTCATTTAAAATATTCCACAACAATATCCATGTGACTTGAGCAGTTCCTATTCATGGAAGCTTAACGCATTTCTATCAACCCAGGGGTCCACACTGGAGTCTCACTTGTGGTCTCTGAAGATGTCCTGGAGGAAGTGCCTGTCGATGGAGGGGAAGAGGTCGTAGAGCTGCTTCTCCTTCAGCAGGGTGGCACCGTCACGTCGGTCCATGTCTGAGCGACTTTGTCTGGTCTAGAGGGGCGGGGGGGGGGGTGGTTGTGGGGAGGATGGGTGGAAGACAGGAGGAGGAGAGGAGGAGATGAGTGAGAGAATTGACTATATTCACTGGGAACGGGGCGGAAAGGAACCCAACCCGAGTGGGACATAAAAGCAAAATGGCCACCATGTGAATATGATCAATGGCAAGCAAAAGAACAGCAAACAAGTTAGTCAGGAGATGACATATAAGTCTATGTGTGTGTGTTTATCCGTGGGTGTTTTTTTGTGTTACCTTCTCCATGTTGTCCTGCAGTGCCTGCTCCTCCGTCATGATGTCCCGGAGAGAGACATTGGGGCGGGACACACTCCAGTGGTCCATGAATGGAATCTCTTTCGGAGTCTCTGGTTGGCTGCCCAGTGAGGCATAACCATCTTCACCAATCAGAAAGTGGGCGGGCCCTGTCCCATCCAAGAACCCAGTTTTGTCTGCCTGTGGGTCACCCCAGTGAGCGGAACCTACAGATTCATCAGAAACATAGGAATTGCCATTCTACTATTATTATTATGTTATTATTACTATGTAAGGATGATTTCTACACATCTGACAATATCAAAATCCATATGGAGTGTACCTTCTCCATAACAATTTTTATATGACTCATATACACACACCACTAACTGCCTAGTGCCAGTGGCCATCAGGCTCCATAACCGTGGGCAGGGACTGCTGCCAGCAGCCAGAGAACTAACGGCGGCAAAACTTGAGACCTAATAGGAATGTCTGACCACTAAGTGCTTCTGACTCTTACCACCTAACCTGCACGGCCTACAACGTACAACGTATGCCGTATATCATGCCGGTTAGGGTACCTTGTGTATACTGCACCTTTGTAAACCGTTTACTTTTACTCTAACTCATAGTATATATATTCATTCTAATTCTTTATTGCCCATATTTATTGTAACGTATTATAATATATCTGATAGGGGGGCATACAAATCCTCATCTGCACCTTTGATTATTTACACCATTTACTTTTCTCATATTCAGAGTTAATTATATCGTTTACACGGTATATAATTTTTTCCTCATTTCTTTTATATTCAGATCTAATTTGATTGCCTATATTTATGTCTTTCTACTATTACCATGCCCATACCTCCACTCCCCCCTCCCCGATGCTGCCATGACGCCTGATTTTCCCCAAGGGGATCAATAAAGGAATGTTATCTTATCTTAATAAAGGTTTGATTACACCCTGTATGTAACTCACATTAGAGAGCACCCTCTCTGATTACAGAGGAATGTTCTCGCATGTTGTTACATCCCAATGTATGTGCTTCCCCAGTGTGTGTCTTGTTCTCCATTTTGTTTCCTCCCTCCAACCAGAACCCGTCCTCCACCATTGGTCCCTGCTATGCCTGCCCTTCCATTGGTGGACTACATAGCAGCACAGCACCGATTGGTGGATTGGTTTCAAGACTCCAAGACCCAATCAGAAGCCATCACCCAATCATGGATCACCACACCCTGTTAAAACATGGCTTCTCACTTCAGTCACTCTCTCTCTGGCATGAGGCTAGGCCTGGTGATATTTTGTAATCTTGACCCCATTGATAATATTGCATTTGTTTATTGGCCTTTGTGAAACTGCCACAGAGAGAAGATTGTTAGCTAGCTATAGATTGTTGTGTTATATGTTTTCCATTCTTGTATGTATCATTAATGTGTTTTTCCCCTCTTTTTCAGGAAGCACAGATGGGGTGAGCTGCCATTTCATTTGGATATTGTTTTCTCCTGTTTTGGTTAGGTAAGGGTAGTTTAGGTAATGTCATTTCTTTTACCATAGATTAGGTTGGTTTATTTGGAGAATAGTGGTGTTTGTTTGTTGTTTTGGCCTTGGCTCACCCTTGAGCTACATGTGCTTCCTTTGCATTTACCAATAAATATCATTGTGTTTACAAACCTGGTCCATCATTTCTTTCAACCAACATTTATGTTACAGCCCTTTACCCTTAGACCCACATGGGTCGTAACACATGTTAAGAGACACAAAGCCTTAACAGTTTGAGTGCCAGCCATTAACATGGGAAACATGGTTAAATGCCAGGACCCACTTCAATGATAGCGTTGTGAACGCATAATCTCTCTCTTAAATGATGGCTATGTGTCTAATCTGGCTGTCGTTTATCAATGACTTGTTTGCAGTCAACATTGTCGAAACAGATTTTTTTTTTTTTTTTTTTAATAATCGGTTCATTTTCGTTTTATAGCATTTTGAAAAGCCCTAGTTCTTCAGGGAAATATATAGATTCCGTGATAAAAGGCATTTACTGGAATATTCTAGCATACACAAAAACTGTCATTTTTTGGCCTATTTATGAATAGTTTTCAAATAAACGCTAGATTATCGATAGTATATCAAGTTCAAGTTCTTTAATAGTTGTCATACAGAAGTACAGAATACTTTCATACAAAATGCTTCTTACTGTTACGCTCCAGAGACTGTGCTAGACAAGATAGTATCAAATAACATAATAACATAATATAGCATGAATTTAGAAGAAGAAAATGAGGTCACAGTGTTCGGTATAGACATATGTACAATGTTCTGAGTTACCATATAATATACAATACACAATACTATGCAGTGTACTAATGTACAGTACTGTCTAGTGCAAAGCAGAAATGGGATGAGGTACAATTTTAGGTACAATTTACAGTAAGGTGTACGAGTTGTAGTGCAATCCTTCATCCATAAATATAAAGTGTGGGGAGTGGGTGCTACAGTGTGTTTGTTTAAAGTGGGTGTGTGCTATAAAGTGTGTGTAGTGGGTGCTACAGTGTGTTTGTTTAAAGTGAGTGTGTGCGTGTGGATGTGTGTGCTATGTGTGTTTGGTGGTTGTTGTTGTGTAGTGTTCATTCATTGTTCGTTTAGCAGCCTGATGGCCTGGGGATAGAAGCTACTTCTGAGTCTTTCTGTGCTCGCCTTGAGACTCCTGTATCGCTTGCCTGACGGCAGCAGTTCAAAGAGGCAGTTGTTCGGGTGGCTCGAGTCCTTAATAATTCTCTTAGCCTTCCCCTTGCAACGCTTGTAGTAAATGTTCTGGAGGGTGGGGAGCCCCCCTCCAATTGTGCGTTCGGCTGAACGTGTCACTCTTTGTAGTCTGCTTTGGTCTTTTGCAGTGCTATTCCCAAACCAGGAGGTGATGTTGCCGGTCAAGATGCTCTCTATTGTACATGAGTAGAAGTTCTTAAGGATCTTCTGGCTGACTTGGAACTTCCTTAGGCGCCTGAGGAAGTAGAGGCGTTGTCGTGCCTTCTTCACCACACTGTTAATGTGTGTGGTCCAATGGTCCATGTCAAGTCCTCGGATATGTAGGCTCCGAGGTACTTGAAGCTGTTGACTCTCTCAACCGGTGCCCCGTCGATGCTGAGGGGGCTGTAGTCCTTGACCCCCGACCTCCTGAAGTCCACAATCATCTCCTTTGTTTTGCTGACGTTCAGGGAGAGGCTGTTTTCCTGGCACCATCCCGCCAGGACCTTGACCTCTTCCAGGTAGGCCCTCTCGTCGTTGGCAGAGATCAGGCCCACCACCACTGTGTCGTCAGCAAATTTGACGATTGTATTGCTACTCCGCTGAGCCACACAGTCGTGTGTGTACAGGGAGTAGAGGAGGGGACTCAGAACACAGCCCTGGGGGGCCCCTATGTTGAGGGTGATGGATGAGGAGGTGCAGTTGCCTGCTCTCACCACCTGGGGTCTGCCAGTCAGGAAGTCCAAGACCCACTGGCAGAGGTCATAGCCCAAGCCCAGGTCCCTGAGCTTGGCTATGAGTATGGAGGGGACTATGGTATTGAATGCCGAGCTGTAGTCGATGAATAGCATTCTCACATAGTTCCCCTGCCTCTTGTCCAGGTGTGATGCTGCTGTGTGCAGCACATGGGATATGGCGTCCTCCGTGGACCTGTTGGGGCGGTATGCAAATTGCAGGGGGTCCATGTTGATGGGGAGGGAGGAGCAGATGTAGCCCTTTACTAGCTTCTCAAAGCACTTCATGGCTATGGAGGTGAGAGCTACAGGGCGGTAATCGTTGAGGCAAGCAGGCTTGGATTTTTTGGGTACAGGGATAATAGTGGACTTCTTCAGGCAGGTGGGGATGACAGCCTGTTCTAAGGACAGGTTAAATATGTCAGTGAATACTGGGGCCAGTTGGTCGGCACAGACTTTTAGGACGCGGCCGGGGATGCCGTCCGGACCTGCTGCCTTCCTGATATTCACTTTTTTAAAGGTCCGCCTCACCTCATGCTCTGTTACCCTGAACACTGCGCCTCCATCAGCAGCCGACCCCCCCCCCCCCATTGCCGAGGCTTGTGAGCTGGTGTTGTTATTACCAGCATCAAACCTCGCATAGAAGGTATTGAGGTCGTTTGCTAAGGAGATGTCACTGTTCAGTTTGAGGGAGGCGCCTTTGTAGTCTGTCATCGTTTTGAGCCCCTGCCACATAGCTCTAGAGTCAGCTTGTTCAAACTGGAGTTCAATTTTATCCCTGTAGCGCCGTTTGGCCTCTGACACTGTCCTCCTTACGTTGTGTCGCGCCACCTTGTGGTCATTCATGTTGCCTGCCACTAGGCCGTCATTGTATGCTTTGGTGCGCTCTCTCAGAGCTTCACGGACGGATTTGTCTACCCAGGGTTTTTGATTTGGGTAAACTTTCATTTTGGTAGTGGGGATTGTTTCTTTCACCCTAGTACAGACATAGTCCAGCACTGTCTCCGTGTAGGCATTAATGTTATCTGTGTCGCGGAACACAATCCAGTCTGTGTTGTGAAACACTGACCGGATCGTATCCTCTGACGTCACATCCCATTTCTGCACCTCTCGCGAGACTACGAGAGTACTTTTAATTCTTTGTCTGTACTTTGGTGTAAGGAAAATGGATGCGTGATCTGACTTGCCAAAGCCACTATCAGAATGAGCCTTGTAGCCACCTTTAAATTGCGTGTAACAGTGATCTAGGATGTTACCGCCTCTGGTGTTGCAAGTCACATGCTGATAGAAATCAGGCAATACCTTTCTCAGATTGGCGCTATTGAAATCTCCCAGTACTAAAATGGCGGCGTTAACGTTCGTCGCTTGTATACTATTTACCTCGTCGTGGAGTCTGGAGAGCGCGGCGTTGTTGTTGGCTTGCGGTGGAATATACACTCCGACCAGGACGATCGCCGTTAACTCCCTCGGGAGGAAGAAAGGACGACACTTGATGGTTATATATTCCAGTTCTGGGGAGCAGTGGTTGGATAATTCCTTCACGTTCGTTGGATCACTCCAATTTTTATTAAACATGAAGGCAATACCTCCTCCACGTTGTTTACCGGACTCTGATTGTGTCCGATCCTTCCTATGGATAAAGAAGTGATCCGCTGGTTGAATCGCGTGATCTGGAACCTCCGGTGTTAGCCATGTTTCGGTGAAGCAAAGGACATTGCAGTCCCTAACGTCTCTTTGATATTGAATCCTTGCTCGGATGTCATCCAGTTTATTGTCTATTGATTGTACATTGGCTAGCAATATACTGGGTAGTGGTGTCCTGTGCCGCCTGGTTCTCAGCCTGTTACGGACTCCAGCTCTCTTTCCTCGCCGTCTGGGTCCTTTGTCCCTGGGGGCGAGATCCGGTCCTGATGTCCTCAAGATCTCAACGGGCCATTGTTGCGGTTCAGAGAGCTGATCCAGAGAGTAATCCAGTCGGTAAGTTTCCCGTAATCCAATGTCTATTAGTGACGGTCATACACATTAATTGCACCTACTGTTGGTACAGACAAAACTCTTAAAACTATAAATATTAACAAAAGTATGCACAGTCTCGACGGAGCGCACAGACAGGCAGCCGGACGTAGCGGCGCCATCTTTTTTTTTTTTTTTTTTTTTTTTTGTGTACTTATGCGCGCTATAGAGGCGGGCTGAAAAATCGATTCTCTCATTTCCTCATCAGCAATCACAGCCACACACACACGTATAGGGCAAATGCTGATATATAGGTGAAAACAGCTCTGATTATCCTAAGACTGGTAAAATAAATTCCTTACCTGAGATAAAATGTTATCCAAAAAGATTATTCCAATTCCTGATCGCCATTCCAAATATCGATCACGCTTATTGATTACAGTGTTGGGTCCTGTAAAAACATAATCCACGCGTTTTCCGGGCCGGCGAGCACAATCGATCCTTCAGTTGGCTTGACGGAAAAGTCAAATGAGCAAGCTGGCCACCCCCCCCTGAATCAGTGTAAAGTAATGGGGTGCAGTTACACAGGGAGAGACGATAGGGGGCGGTATCTTCCCAATTGAGCTCAGAGAGACTCTGCAGCACTAACCCGAGGCTCGATTGATGAAATATGAATTCAAATCGCCAATAAAAAAAAAAAAAAAAAAAACGCTATATAGCATCGGGGGCACTCGGAGGTCGGCATGAACTAACGACAAAACGCGTCCGTGGCACTCAATGTGTTAATGTGAACCTGCCAAGGCCTTAATATGAACTTCATGTACGCCATAGTGTCAGTATGGCCTTGGGTAGTGTAAATCTGGCTTACCTTAACTTGCATATCATAAGAATTATGTACCTGGTGTAATACTGACCAACACCCAGGTTCCTTTGTCTGTATTAGGTATAATATATGAAGATAACACCCCTGACACTTGGAGACTTCACACTTCTACTTCACCCTTTACTTTTATGCTTCATACTTGTATGGATCCATATTTGTCCATCATATTGTACTTAGAAGTTGTCTCCTGATCTTTATAACATGAAATATCGTTTAGGTATTCCATTCTTCAGATTTCATGATTCGCATATCCTGCCTGTACCTCCCCTCCCCCTCCCCCTCCCCTCTCCCCATGTGCTGCCATGACACCTGCATTTCCCAAAGGGGATTCATGAAGGAACACTCGATACTTGACTTGAATTAAAAGACAGCGAGGGAAAAAGCTGCTAGGGTGGAGGAATTGTAACCCAAAAATGTGAAAAGTACAAAAAAGAAAAATGCACTTCACAATATTTGATCAAGTTATGTGGATGCTATTATTTTATCTTACTCTGGATAGTCTGTGTGTACTCACTTTCCTGAAGCAAATGGTAGGACAGTGCAGCTTGCCTCTGCCTTTCCTGTAAAGACAGATTTGACAGTCATTCAGGGTCATCAAAATGCTACAAACACATACACAGGGTATTGTGATGATTAGGACACACCTCCTTAGGAGGTAAAACTCTTTGTTCTATGGCCTTGAATAGTATCAGACTGTTCTATTGGTGATCATGACTAGAAGGTATCCGTATTTTGTTGAGATGCGTTATAGCTTCAGAAATCGATGATCATGTATTTTTTCCTCTCTATTTTAGGTTACGGTGGGGCATGACATCTCCAGTGAGGTTACGGTTTGGGGTTTGGTTTATAAAACACCTTTTCGGGTGAAGAGTACAGATACCTTCTAGCCGTGACCAAATATGGCTGTATGGTGATCTACGGCTCTCACCTGAATGGTGTCCTTCCATTTGTGGTGGAGGAGCCTGGCCAGGTTCAGGTCCATACTCACTGCATAGTCTTCAGAGGAGCATGCGCCTGGAAGGGAGAGTGCTGGTTAACCTGAATAGCTTGGTTTGGTCTAGGGCTGTACCCGATTCAATTGGATTCGGCAGGTCAATATGACGATTTGTTTTATATGTGTAAACATTTTAAATAAAGAAAGACATTTTAAGTCTATTCATAAAGACATTCTGGTCATTATTGTTATTATTGTTGTGGTATTGTGAGGTCTTATTATTATTACTACTGTATTGCGATGGTCTTGTTTTATGTATAAAACGAAAAAGAAAAAATAATATTTTTAAAAATATATAAAAAAAAATAAAAATACGTTCTGGCTTAATACATTGGCATACATTTCAGTGCTAGCATACGTTAACATAGTCAAGTGCAACAGTCATGACGTTTTTTGAGCATTTAAAATCAATACATCCGTTAAAACAACTGTATATGATGTGAATTGCCAACAATGTGGATCTGTCGGAATCATGTATTGGAATAAGGAGACAGTGCTAGGGGTTGCCGCGGTGATGGGAAATTTCCCATGACTAATAAATTCATGACACTGGACATTTTCCGTAATATATGTAGAGTGCTTACAGTGCTACATTGATCCGCTGTGTCTAGCCTGTTTAGTATCCATTTGTTGGACAGACAGAGTTGACGTTCGGTCGTAATTTTAAAATAAACCAACGGACAGTAATACCTTAATTTCCTATCCGACACATCAATGTAGCCGCTATCGCTCAAACATACTTTTGCTGGTCTGGACCTCTGAGCTCCTCTCCTGTCGAGCTTTCACTGCTGCAGGGTTTAAATCCAAAAGATTGCTAAATCCTTGTGTCGCTTCTCAACCCTTCTTTCTCTCCTTCAAGTGAAGTTAAATATACTCTACTACTAAAAGTTTAAGTGAAACGTAAGATGCTCTGTATTGCGAGGTTTGGGCACACTCTAAGTTTATAATGTTGTCTGACTAAGTTTGTAGTCTACAAATAATTGTTTTGGAAAATTCTACTCAAACCTTTAAGATTGACCTGGGCGGCTAAGTGGCGCAGTGGGCAAGGCGCTCGCCACTAATGCAGGAGATGCTGGGTTCGAGCCCAGCTCTCGGCATTGCTACCAGCTTGGCTGGTCGTTCATACTAACGCAATTGGCAGTGTTAGGGGTGGGAAGCTGGTGGGTGGGGATCGGACGTTGTGGACAGCGACTCCTACAGGTCGGTTGGTGCGCATGCGCAGCAGAATCAGGAAGCGACGGGGGCGGCGTGTCCCTCCCATGCAGACCCTCGCCGCTGAGAGATCGCGCTGTGCAGGTGAAAAGATGCGACGGCTGCCTCCTCGTGTACCAGAGGGCACACGTGATGCAAGGCTTCGTCCACATTGCAGCCGGCCAGTGGGAGGCATGGCCTAACAGCGTTCGAGACAGGGGAGGGTAGAATTGGACAATACGAAATTGGGATGAGAGAAAAATAGAAAATGGGAGAACATTTTGATAAAATAAAAAATTTACCTTAACTCATTCAACGCCATAGCCAGCGCCCATCTCTGCTCTATCTCTGGCTATTTTCACAACATTTCACGATCTTTGCGGATCTATTGTATATTCTATATTATAGCTATGGAGAAAATAGTCCGGCTCATTTGACAGACACTATTTGTAGTCCAACATGTCAAAAATAGTGTTGGAGCCATATTGCTTATTATTTAAATGTTTTCTTTTTGACCATCATGTGTTGATATTTAGATTTAAACTTATTCTATATTGTGTATATATTTATAATGAAACAAAATCATTTTGGTTATTTGGAATGATTGCTCCCCCTATTGGTATGGAAATGGTAGGCCTAATGGTTAGCTGATTAATGATAATTATCAGGTGGTAATTATCAGGTGTTAAAGTGGATGTCTACCGGGAACAACGGCAGTTTTGATTTGGAAAAGACGGGGCAATCATACAGTTTTTCGACCACACCACACCACTAGCACGTTAATATTCGCAGTTTGTTTTGTAATTTGTTCATTCGCTTTCGTTTGAGTTGTGCATCCTATGTTTGGAGATCGATGGGATCGCAATTAAACAACATCTGAACTCGATACGACTCAACTGAATTAATTGTTTGCCGGAAAAGGTGCGTCTGAAAAGTTTTACCCCATTTTGATTGCGGCTGATGAGGTTTGGGATTTGCAGATACAAATAGTAAATTCTTTTGATTGAATTGATTGATTGATTGAAAACTTTATTAACAGATTGCAGAATGGGTACAGTACAGTACAGCTCAATACATACAAGGGGATGCAGACCAGAGAAAGACTTTCATCTTGTTTACATCAGGGTCCCCCATTTTCAATTCATCATAACATATATGACATACACGACTTACAGATAGACAGTACTGCTATATCTATACATTTATGACATACCAGATTTGCAAATACAGTACTGTTTGTGATATAAAAATAGTCTAGAAAAGGGAGTATATACATTTGACGTAGAAACTGTACATTGGAGGAGGTTGGGTAGGTTGACGTCATATAGGGGTGTAAAATCCACGGTTCGGTACGTACCTCGGTTTTGAAGTCACGGTTCGGTATTATTTTCAGTACAGTGGGTGGGGGGGGGGGGGGGTGAAGAAATAAAAAGAAATTGCTTTTCATTTATCTATTTATTTATTTAACTGTATTAAACAATATAAAACGAATTGGCCATAATTTACTGAGCAAACTAATGCTTACTGCTGTAACCTACTAATAACACTTAAAGTAAATCTGAAGATTATTCTATAGCAGATGCCTTGGACAACTGTAGCGTGTGCTTGTTTATACAGAGCCCCTTTCATGACTGATGCAAGCCCTGCTTGAATACAGGGGCAGGGATTGCATCACAGTCACGAAAGGGGCATGTTTATACAGAGCTGGTATGACTTGCTGGCTGAAATACGGACGAGAGGGAACTAGGTAGCGGGGCTCTATTACTTTTAACATGTGCTTAAACCCAGTATTCTCGACAACGGAGTATGGTCGCAGATCTGCTGCTATAAAAACACCTATGGCGTTTGTTATTGCTTTGGCCCGGTCTGAATTAATAGCGAGATGCTGCTTGAATGTCACGGGGAGCTGGGTTTGCTTCTTCCGTGTACCAGTGATATTCACATTCGGGTGATGCCATTTCAAATTAGTGATAAAGTCTTGCATCACAAGTGTGCATCACAGTCACGAAAGGGGCTAGCCGGCACGTGGCTTTAGTGCGATCCACCAGTCTTTGTCCATTATTGTGGTTAACTGGGAATCCGAAATGATCCCAAACGGGAGACTTGAATGTTGTGGGAGCATCTTCTAGCTCTGGCTTGTTAGTATTGCACCCGCCATACTAAGACTAATATGCTATGCTGAATTACAGCTCTCGTTCAGTGTAGCTGCGTGCTGCGTGGGATGAACAAACAACATCCTGTTAGTTGTGCACGTTATATTAGGGCCGGGGGGATTTAAGTTCAGTAAAAAAAGGTTCCGTACCGTTGAAAATCGTTTGTTGCACAGCGCGTACTGTACCGGAGGACCACATTGAGGCGGTACAGTACGTATTCGCGTACCGTTACACCCCTAACGTCATATAGTCCTTACCTTTGCTAGGAGGTATTCCAAAATGAATATTCCAATTACAAAATATTCCAAGTTGCTCAAATGAAGCCTTTCACTTGCCCGGGTCCAAATTCTCCGCCCGGACCATATAAAATATAACACACAGTGTGAAATAAGGTTTGAAAGGGTAGGCGATACTGCCACCTAGCAGGATTCGGCCGGCATTGCACACTCTGTCTTTGAATGAGTTCCAATGATAACACTGAGGTCCGTGAGTGTATAGAACATAGGTGTCAAACTCACGGCCCGCGGGCCAAATCTGGCCCGCCACGTCATTTGATGTGGCCCCCCAAGAGCTCAGGTAAAAAAAAAAAAAAAAAAAAGTTTTTTTTTTTTTTTTTTTTACATTAATATTGGGTTAAAAAATACCAGTGTTAAAATAATTGTGGGTTAATGCGTTAATAAAGCTTTAACTTTGACAGCCTTAGTTATTACACATACATGTATGTTGAACATTTGTTTTTGTAACATCTGCTACATCTGTCCCACGTGTTCTTTGCAGCTCACAGTTGTTAGTTCTGCCCCTCTTGACTGTGACAAAAAGGTTTTGAACAAACTTAATGTCATAGCTTGTATTTGATGATATTCTTCTTTGTTATTTACTTGAATGGTTTGATCATTGATTGGTGGAGTAATATGGGGTTCTGATAAACTAAAATTATTTGTTAAAATAACATAAGCTAACATATATTTTTACATTTATGCAAATGAATATGCAATATGTATAACTTGAATAAGTAATAAATACAGAAACACCATGTTTAACAATATGTAAATGTGTAGCTACATTTATTTTACATTACATTAACATTTATACGGTCTTTGGCCCTTTGAGGGCAACCATAATGCTGATGTGGCCCTCTGTGAAAATGAGTTTGACACCCCTGGTATAGAATATTCAAATCTAAAAAACGATCTAAAAACGTAATATACCGTGATTGGCGCTGAATGAGTTAAGGCTGATGGCGTGACAAGGACATTTGTCTATCAGAGAGGAAAAGATGACTACTTCCATGTTTCATAAACTGATATTTTGTTTGTTCTACAGTATAAATACAGTATGGCTGTTGCTGTAACCTCATTGTCATCCTCCTACTGCCTACGATGACACAAGCTTGTTTGCTTATTAAATGCCTAAATTAAAATCCTTTAATCATCCTTGAATTATTTCGATTATAAAATGATTTGAGTGTTATAGATATCAGCATCATCATTAGAGAAATCATCATAACAGAAGGGTATCTTCCTAGGCAGTGGTAGCATTCAGCCAATGATCTAGGGATCCTGTGACATATGCACTGACAATTCATCACAGAATAGGTGGTAAGCGATGGCTGATTAGTGTTGCCTTTTCGACTTCAAACTACTCCCTGCAACGACTGCTCCTAGCCATGCTGCTTGTGTCGCTACCCATGAAACTGATCGACTATAAATGGGAGGGAATAGCATGATCCCTACTCCTACAGTATCTGATTCAATACTTTGTTGCCATATCAACATGATTGATTGGAATTTGTCTTAGTTCCATAACTGTATTGCATGGTCATTTGGCAATAAATCTGTCTGTGTGCAAAACATATCTCGTGTGTGAGTATGTATGCGTGTGTGTGTGTGTGTGTGTGTGTGTGTGTGTGTGTGTGTGTGTGTGTGTGTGTGTGTGTGTGTGTGTGTGTGTGTGTGTGTGTGAGAGAGAGAGAGACTGAGTGAGAGAAGGTTACCTGGGTCTATTCCCACAGGGCCAAATAGTTCTGTGAGTTGTATTGCCAGCTCCGTGGGCAGTTTCAGCTCCAAACTCTGAATGTCCAGATGTCTGCTCCTTCTCTCCTCCCTCAGTTCTCCCTCTCTCCTCTCCATCTCCTCCAGCTGAGCCAGGAGGGAGCGGGTCACTTCGTCCACCATGGCGATTTCATCTCCCCCGTTCTCCCGCCTGACATCCACACTCGCCTCACAAGCTACACCCTCCGAGTCGAGTCCCCAGTTGCGCGTCTCTGCTGTCACCTCCTGTTCACTGACCTCACCTCCTTCTTCTTCTCCTTCTCGCACAGCTCTAAGCAGACTGAGTAGTGGTTGAGGGGGTTTATCGGAGCACAATTTTTCATGAGAATCATCCGCTTTCCTGAATACAAGTTCAGAAAGTGAAAGACTTCCAAAACCACCCAGGCCCTTCTCCATCATCCCTGGTGCCCTCAACGGCTTCTCGTCTTCAACTGACCCTTCCGTTGACCCAGTGTAACGATCAGAGCCCCCAGCGGGCACACTAACCAGTCTACTGGAGGAGCCTGGATCAGATGGCTCATGTATTTTGACATTCTCACCACCAGGTGGCTCTGCATTCGCCCCATCCTCAGAGTGAATCTTGTGTAGCGTCCTAGAAAACATCTCAGTGTGGTCTACGCTCCCGCACAGTGAGAGTGTATTAAAATATTCTTCATCCCCAGCACCATCTTCTTCTTCTTCTTCTTCTTCTTCTTCCTCCTCCTCCTCCTCCTCCTCACCACCGTCATCCCGGAAGAGCTTCTCTCCAGAGTCCAGCAGCAGATTGGTGGTCCATTCCAAGTCCTGGTGGCATTTGTCATACAGGTCCTCCAATGTATCAAAACACACCAGCTTAAAGTGTCGGCTGAGGATGCGCAGGCTCTCCAGCTTGCTTTTAGCGCCTCCTAGCTCTTCCTCCTCCAACTGTGTGCCTTTCTCATGCACCACGCGGTAGTGCACCTCGCTGCAGCCTGAAGGCTGAACTGCGACCGCTGCATAGACGACACAGGACAGCGCTGGGAGAAACCGGAAGGGGTTGCCCGATACGACATTGACGTTCTCAAGGAGATCCTCACTGGGAGCGACAACCGTCTCGTCAGGGTGGTCAAGGCGCCAGAGGAGGGCGAAGTCTCTGGGTTCCGTCTGGGTGGAGCAGCCAGCGTCAACCATAGGGGTAGGGGACTGAGAGTTGGGTTCTGGGATAGAGCCGAGGTCTGCTTTGGTCTCGGGGTTAGAATCAAGTTTGGTGTCTTTGGGATCAGTGTGAAGACTTTGGACCGCGGTTTGGGGCTCGTCTTTGGGTGAAGAGGAGAGGCAGTTTTGAGTGAAGGTGAGGGCCAGCTTGCACTGTTTCCCAGACCTGCGACTCTGGCGTTGCTTTCGCTCCTGACTGCCTCCGATAAGAGAGCCGCTGCTATCTGCCTCCACACTGACCTGACAGACAGGACTCTGACTGAGCTCACCAATATGGCTGACATCCGCTTCTGCACGGGCCCTAATAAGAGAGTCCTCGCCAGTATGACCCCCATTGGCCTCACTGTTATTCCGACTGCCCTCAGTATCATGACTGACCTTTGCCTCCAATATATCAAAGCTATCTGGTGAGTCAGCAGTGAGGTAAGACCCACTGAAGGTCTTAGACCCTAAACCCACAGAGACAGCTTCCATATCGACCCCTGAGGTGTGATGGTCACTGCACTCTCTATTAAGCCCTTCTGTGCTTCTACTTTCACCCGCTCCAGATTCAAACGTTACACTTTGAGGGGATTTATCAGCTGCCCTCCAGTCTAAGACACAGTCTGGTAATTCGGCTCTATTGTTGCTGTTACCCCCGTCTATATCTTGGTCTCTCTCAGTACTGTTCAGTCTATTGCTATGGGACTCCTCCTGAATGTCCACCGTTCCCATCTCTCCTTCCTCCCCGGAGCTGTGCGAGATGGCGGAGGACATGGAATCTACGCCTGTCTGAATGAGATCAAGAAGCTTCTGGAACTCAGTCACATCGGGTCCTGGAAGCATTTCTGATCCGTCGTCACGTTTACCTGCTTCCTCTGCCACCTCTACCTCTTGCTCACCCTTCTGATCGCAGGGCCTGCTCCTGCTCCTCCTCCTCCCCTCCTCCCGTTGCTCCAGTCCCCCTTCGGAAGGCCAGTCCCCTACAAAATCCAACAGCTCCGGCCTCCCTCGCTCTCCTCCAGCCCTCCCTGTCTCTCCCACAGGCTCCACCCCCTCCATTCTGACTTCTACCTGTGCCTCTCTGTCTGATTGGGTAGTATCTTTCACTAGATCAGAAGGCTCCAGCCTATTAAAGTCCGACCTCCTGCTTCGCCTCTCTCTCTTCGCAATAGACATGGAGAAAGCCACTGGCAGCTCATCGTCGACATGGTGATCCTCGTTCAACACTGATTCCACGATACAGTCTGGAATTCCCTGATCTATACCTGGACAACCCAGTTCTAACTGAGCATCCAGTTCAGAATCTAGCTCCCCAAAATCCATCTCCTCATCCTGATCAGGGAGCGAGGGGCGTTCCTGGCCCCTTTCCCTAAGGAGGAGATGGAGGGATTCAGTAGAGTTGTGGCTGCTGTGTCCTGGACCTCCCATCTCCCCAGAACGCCCCACAGATGAAACGTCAGGAAGAGAGGAGAGGAGCTGGGGGTGGGACATCTCAGATCCCTGGACCGATCCGGGCTCTCCGACTAGGTCAGGACAAGCAGTTTCAGAGGAAAGTGATCTAGAGAAAGCAAGAAGGGACTAACTGTTACAGCTGACACACCTGGTTGATGTGTAAATGTTTAGCACTTGAAATGGGGAACAGTACAGAATTACAGCTTTGAATGTTATCCCAATGTCCTAGGACAGTCTGATCTATAATAGTGAAGAATAACCAACTCAGTCAGAAATGAGACAGAACCGTCTGTCCTGCCCCCCCAATCTGTGATATCTAGCTTTATAGGGAATACCTGGTTTGGAACCGATATCATTACCATAATATACAGTATAGCTACAATTTTGAATAAGATTTAATGAGTTTGCAAGCTCCAGGCTTTACACTGGTGTGACATCAAAGATTAGTTGATCTGATTTAAATTCAAATGACCCTATAGGCAAATTACCCATTTACACTCTGGTTGGATGCCAAACTTATGTGCTGTATAATGACAATAAATTAGAATCTAATCTAAAACTTTCTCTCCATGCCTTCTTCTTAAGTCTGATTACATTATTGATCAGTATATCTGCTAAGTGTTGTGTTGCTGTTCTTAGTTTTCCGTGTTTGTGTGTATGCATGCGTGCGTGTGTGTGTGTGTGTGTGTGTGTGTGTGTGTGTGTGTGTGTGTGTGTGTGTGTGTGTGTGTGTGTGTGTGTGTGTGTGTGTGTGTGTGTGTGTGAGCATGTGTGTATGTGAACATGTGTATACATGAGTGTTAGGAGGGGAGGGATTGTGATGGTTGGGAGGGACGGCTGTGGCAGGCGGGTAGTAAATTGTCTTTATATTATATGAACAGAGGCGTTTTCTTTATATTATATAAACTGCTGTACAAGGGAAAGCCACCAACAAGCCCCTGGAGTTTTTCGGGACTTTTCCTGCATGTACAGTCATTTATGCGTACATTGTTTTTGCCTGATTTGTCTTTGTAATTGTGCTAAAGTCAAGGAATCAAATCACATCATGTGCCATGGCCATAAAGGTAATAGACATACATAACAGTCACTGATGAAGTGGGGGAGATGGAGGTCGGGAGGACAGACCGATCGCAGTAAATAACCTTTGCTTCACAGTAGGGCTGTCTTATTAAATACTTCGAAGCTTCGTTCGATGGCACAAGCTTCGAACATTAAAAAAAAAATCGAAGTTTAAAAAACTCTGAGCAGACAGAAGGCTGGTAGGACTCACTGTGAGGGAGTTCGGTCCTGGTGAAGCAGCCGTTTCCGCTCAGGTGGCTGTGAACCCATGATGGACTGGACCGAGACAAAGCGCTCATAGCCGTCCAGCATGCGCCGGATCCTCTCTACTGGCACGGCATGCTTGGTTCTTCTACACATGCGGACACAAAAACACACGCACACATAATACCGGGATAAAAACAAACCATATTCTACTGTACATTTCAAAAACGATCTCCGTCCCATTGCAAGCCACTAACTCCCCTACCTCTGGAGATCTCTGGGTTTGCTCTTCCACCACGTGTCAGGCTCTCTGAACAACACCTTGTACTTGTGCTTCACAGCCTAGAGGACACAGTGTTACATGATAAGATGCTTTAAAAAATAAACAAAAAAACACTGGTGCAAATGTTAGCCTAGCTACTGTACAACCACTGGTCAGTGTAGAATGCATTTGGTTACATTGCTATACAATACCCTGAACCATCCTGCCATCCATCATGGCTAAATGTTTCCATGTAATAACAATGTTGTACCATATACCACAAGTCCTATAAAGTCTTGTGACATCTTGAAGTTTAACATTTGAATTCATGTTTGCTCGAGTGTACAAATCTCCATACGCTTGTTTGGTTGAGTGTATAGAGCCATACTGGCCACACTGTGTTAGCTAAACAGAACAAACTGAATAGGACTATTTACAATTTAAAGGGGAACACTTTTCAAATTCTAATGATATTTCCACAACTCAAGGCAGTTCAATCAGAAACCGGGGAAGAAAGAATGAAACTTGTGATGTCATCAAGTATCAAGTCTGGAGCCACTCCATTGACAATGAATGGGAGACTGATTTAGTGGATTTTGTTTTTTTTTATATCCAAATGAGCTTTATTCTATAGTAGTGTTCTCAGTTCTGAAAGAGAAAATGTACCTATGAACTAAGAATGTTCTCTCATTGTCATCTATGAACTCTTTCCAAATTAATTGTCTATGGAGCAACTTCAGGCTTTATACTTTATGACATCAAAGGTTTTAGCACTCTTAGATTTTGGAGTTAGGAGAGAGTTGTTCATTTTCACTAATATTTTTGTAGAGCACATAGTGAGCTTACCATGTGTGATGCTGGTTAGCTGACTCACCTGAGCTGCATAAGGTTTCATCTCCCAGCCCTGCATGTTGGTGTTGTCGATTATGATTGGATTAGTGCCACTCTCAAAAGCCTCCTTGGCTAAGAAAGAGGGAGAGAGATTGGGGGGGAAAGAGAGATTGACATCATTCTCTGATCAAAGAAAATGTACTGAACTTGTATTGAAGAAAATGTTTTTTTCCTTTTGAATGCATCTGCAGAGTCATGACAAATGTTGTCACAATACCAGAATGTTTACTTCGACACGATACCAAGAGATACCATGATTCTCAATACCAGAATTGTGCCACAACAATAAAGACATGTTCATTATAATATATACATGATATATTTACAGCATATATACATATACATATCTGTCTGAATATACCTGCATATAATCCTCCTATATACCTACTTATACACCTGCATATAATGTATGATAGCACAAGAATGCTGTATATACTGTATATATATTATGCAACCATATATATTATTAATATATATACAGTATATACAGCATTCTTATACATGCTATCATACAGAGTACTATCCACCTGTCTGTACATACCGGCACATAATTATTTTGCATATCTGTAGATATACTATCTATATCTGTACATATCCCTTACCTACTCTAACTAGTTATACTGCTGACCAGTATGACTATGACCATAGTGTCTTTATATTTGCATCACTGTACATTAATATTACAACTCTGTACATACTCACATCTACTCAGTAGTACTTATTTATATATTGTATACCCAGTTTAATCACCTGTACATTGTATATTACTATTGCACTTTACTGTTACATTTGCACTCTGGTTGAATGCCAAACTTTTTTGTTGTACTGTACTTGTGCTGTATAATGACAACACATTTGTATCTAATCTTATAACAGAAGAAATCAGAAGAAAAGCAACAATCGTAACACTCTCAAAACATGTGTGTTCACCTCTACTGTGGTTCCATTCGTGGGCTTCTCCGATAGCAGATTTGTCAAAGCGATATTCTCCATGGCGACTGAAGTAGTCGTCAGTGCTCAACACCACCCCACCTGGGTTATGCTCCAGCATAGCCCTACACACACACACACACACACACACACACACACACACAACACACAACTGGTTCTTAACTGTAACTTGATAATAGTATACTACTGAAGAGTACACACCATCCTATGCCAGCATCTATACCTGGCTAAAGTGGACTTGCCGGATCCTGGAGGGCCTCGCAGAAGCACCAAGACCCTTCCTTCCAAACGGAGCCTACTGTGGACTGGGCCCCGGGTGGCAGGAGGCACAGCCCAAGACTTAGGAATAGTAGCAAATGGTTTGAGAGGCGCCTGACTGACAGGTCTGTGGGCCAGCCAGGTAGAGGCGGGCCTGGCTTGAGTGTTCCAGGAGGAGGGGTTTAATGCCACAGGGGTGATGAAGGCCGGCACCTGGCTTCCATGGACACGGGGACAGAATGCTGGAGCATCAGTGTTCCATGTCAGGTTGCTAGGTGGCTCCTGACTTGTGGTGCTCACCTTTGACCTTGCCCCTCCTACTATCCTACTTGATGCTGTGACCCAAGCCTCCTCTGTGGGGGTGGATGATTGGCTTTGCTTTTTATAAAGCTGGAAGGCAGAGGGGCGGCCGGAGGCTCCCAGGTCCAGAGGAGGGTTGGATATGGTTGCAGGTGTTTCTGAGGTCAGGTGACTGAAGTCCATTACAGTGTGTTGCGTCTTTAATTCCTCCTCTCCCCAGAAGCTGAGTTGGTCAAGCGAGGAAAGAGCTTCAGATGTCCGCCCCACCAAGGCCAGTCCTGGGCGTAGCTGTCCCTCACAGGCCTGTGTCACTCCGGGCTCCAAGCTGGACTGGAGCAGCTCAGGGAGGGCTTGCTGCAGGATTGGGGGTGGAGGGAGGGAGGACAGGGGGGCAGCAGCTGAGAGATACAGACCACTACCTCGCTCTTCTTTAACTTGTGACTGCCGAGTGGTCAGTGTCTCTAGCTCTTGGTCAATCAGCTGGTCAAACTCCTCTGACAGAGGGGGGGTAGGGTTAGGGGAGGAGGAGAGTACTAGAGGTTCATGATACTGGGGGTTGAGCAGGACTGCAGCGGTGAGCTCAAAGCCAGACACACGGGGAGGGAGGGGGGCTGCACCTTCAGCAGCCACCGAGAGCTCCAGCAGAGAGTCCATTGCATTTTCAACTAGATGAGGAACAGAGAGACATAGAAAGAGAGGGAGGGAGAGGGAGATTAACTATATTCTGTTTGGTGGAAAATATGTACATAATGTCATAAATGCATCTACAGTACTGCACTGAAGAGTCAGTTCAGGGTCAAAATACTTTCACATGCACTAAGTCCACATTGTGTAATACGTGACACTGAAATAGTAGCTGTTGCCTGGTAGTAGCTGCTGCCTGCAGCATGGTGTGTTGAGGAGTACTTATTGTTTAACTCGTGCCCTTCAATGTTATGTTCTGGGGGGGGGGGGGAGTGTCAGGTCAAATGTTATATGAAACAACGACCACAATTGCGGTGCAACTGTTTATGAGTAAGTTTCTACATGTATCAATAAGATAGGCCATTGATCATCATGGTGGGACCTGTCAGTTGCAGCACCCAAGCAAATCCAGTGCCAAAAAGTTAAATAAACCCCACCCTCTCTCCAATCGCACCCAATCTGGTAACTTATCAAAAGTATCTGCCAACAAACTAGCTAGCTGGTTAGCTAGTATTCACAATCCGAAAATTGGCTAGCAGCAAGCCGAGACGAGCGGCCCCCCCGGATTCCAATGTTTTCGCTCATCGCTGGCGGGTTAACGTTACCTTTAAAATCGCATTCGGAAAGCACTATGTAAATGACCTCGGGGTCCAAATGCGAGAACATCTCCTCCATGCTTCGGAAGACCGTCTCCTTCTCAGAATCTGGTAAAGTCTGGGGCAAGGTCCTGGAGGTAAAGTGACTCGCCATGGTGCCGACACTTCCCTGGGGTCGGTAACCCGTGGAGACGTTAATAACGTTATTATTAGCCGTCTCGTTTGACAGCCCCGGTCCTCCTCTCGCTGGACTCAGTCCGTTTTTCTTTTTCCGTGGCATCGTGTCGTGGTGTGCCCGACGCCTAGCCTTGTTGTTGCTTTCATCAGCAGACGCGCAGTTTGTGAAGCTAGCCAGAAAGCTAAAAACAACTTGCGGTCTGCCTGTCTGACACTAGTAGGACAGCGAAAGCAAAACAGGGTACATGAATGTACTTAACTAACAGCACTCCAAGCGGTAGAACAGCTCAGACGTTCAATAGGGTATATCTGCAGAGCCGCAAGCCCAACGTCTGGGCGGGGCTTCGGGGCTTGTACTCGGGTTTACTGTGCGTGGGCGGGGCGTCGGTGTCCGTACCTTGTCTCTGCAGATATACCCTACTCCAGACGTTACGCCCTTTAAGGTTCCGGAAGTGTTTTCTCTACACAAGAACGTTCTGCTTTTGGTTCTCCTCTCAGACAGTTCTAGTTTCAAGTTTTGTTTTATTTGTCACATATAATGTACATTACAGTGAACTGCTTGGTTCTGTATGAGCCCCTGAGATTGTGCTCCATACAGTAAAAATAATAAAGAACACTGAACACTAACAGCCTAAGACCCAAACTGGCTGAAATAAGACAATATTGTTTATTAAGGCAAACATACTATGTTTCTCTGAAACAAAACTTGACGAATCAGTGAAAGATCCAGAGATAGAAATAGAAAACTACTCAATAGTCAGAAATGATAGGAACCGAACAAGTATGGAGGTGGTGTCTGCGTGTATATACATAAAGATACCAAATTCATTAACCGTAGGCCTACTGACCTGAATCATGAGGCAATTGAAACTGTATGGGTTGAAATTTTGTTCGGAAGGGCTAAATCTGTACTAGTCGGCACAATCTATAGACCGCCAGAACAGTGGCTTTTATGATACACTTGATTATGGGTGTTTAGCTGGGGTTGAAGATGTAGAAAACATTCGTATTGGGGACTGGAACACGGATATGCTATGTAAAGAAGCACCCATCTTCAAGGCATTCAGTAGGTTGTGATCTGCACAGTTTCAGCCAGCTAATCACCTAACCCACAAGAGTGTGTGATTCAACACAAACTACAATTGATCTCATTCTGACCTCTGACAAATCCAGGATCTCCAACAAAGGGGTGATAGCATGCAGGTTGAGCGATCATTATATGATATTCTGTACCCGCAAAAAGCTAAAACAAAAGGCCGGCTGTCACAAAACAGTCACATCTAGGGACCTCAAAACCTACTCTAGCGAGGCCTAACTGGAGAGCCTGGACTTGTCAGATGAGCTCAGTGGTACACTAGTTGAGAAGAAACATGGCTTGGATTTAAAACCAGATTCAAAACATTACAACATGGCCCCCCTAAGAACCACCAGGGTTAAAAAACACGCTGAGACATGGATGCACTCAGAAATACTGACCGCTATGAAAAACACAAAAAAAATTCTGAACTTCATAAAAGTTAGTCAAAGCTTGCCAAACGCTCAGACAGTGATCTCCAAGCCCACGTGGTTGAACTAAAATTACAAAGAAACAGACTAAGAAACGATGTAAACACCATGATCAAATCCGCAAAAGAAAATGTCATCAATGACAAAACTGAGGAAAACAAAAACAAACCCTGTGAACTTTGGAAATTACTCAACAACCAACTAGGCTGCAGCAAAAAACGAAAAACCAGATTTACAAACATAAACATAAAGACAGAAAACACTCTCATCACAGACAAGCTGGATGTGGGCACATACTTAAACATTTTCTTTACAAACATAGCCACAACACTGGTTAATAAACTACCCTCCCACTCGGGCCATTTTGGGGCAGAACACATCCTAGCCTACTACAAAAACCTAGGGGTCCACAAAGACGACTTCAAACTTGAAATGGTAACAACAGTTGAGGTACTCAAAAAACTGAGTGCCCTCCAACCTAACAAGGCCACTGGCCATGACAATATATCCCCTCCAAATTCCTCAGAGACTCAGCAGCCGCCATCACCCTAGTCATCACACGCATAATAAACCTCTCCATAAAACAGGGACACGTCTCCAAAGACTTCAAAATTGCGAGAGTGACCCCCCTGCACAAAAAAGGCAGCAAATTTGACCCAGGCAACTACCGCCCTGTTTCTATTCTTACCTCCATCTCGAAAGTCATGGAAAAAAAAATCTACGAACTGGTCGAAAAGTACCTTGCAGAAAAAAATCTAATCTATGAATTCCAATCTGGCTTCAGAACATCCCACTCCACTGACACATGCCTTCTTCTCTATTTGAATGACCACATCAAACATGAGGTGGACGCGGACAAATACTGCGGCATGGTCATGCTGGACCTCCAAAAAGGCTTTCGACACTGTCAATCACTCCATTCTGATTGACAAGCTAAAAGCAATTGGTTTTGATAGTTTATCAGTGAGCTGGAAGCAATCATACCTGGAGGGGAGAGAACAGATGGTGGAGGTAAACGGTACACTACCCCCCCCCCCCTCCCAGTGAGCTGTGGTGTTCCACAAGGAAGCATATACTGTTCCTAATTTATGCAAATAGCATGTCATCAGCTTGTGACTGCAACTTGTTCCTGTTCGCGGACGACTCAGCCCTGCTGGTCTCTGACAGGAACAAGCTCTGCAGGTTGAAAAAGCCCTCAGCTCTGAACTCTGCAGAATCTGCACCTGGCTCGCTGATAACAAACTATTACACCTGGGTAAAACAGAGTCCATTCTCTTCGGTTCAAATAACAAACTCAGCAAGGCCGACGGCTTCTCTGTTACAGTGGGTGACAATATTGTCACAGGGAAAGATGAAATTACATACCTGGGTTCCATCCTAGAGACCTAGAGGCAAATCTTTCCTGTGACAAAATGGCAACCAATGTAATAAAAAAAAGTCAACCAACGAACAAGATTCTTGTACCGGATCTCGTCTCTGGTAAACAAGAATACCCTGAAGACTCTAACAGGAGCACTCATTCAAGGGTACTACGACTATGCTTGCACCTCATGGTACCAAAGCACCTCAAAGGCACTAAAAACAAGATTACAAACATCACAAAACAAACTGGTCAGACTACTGCTTGTATTGACCTTACTCCTAAAACCCACCTCACCCCTGCCCATTTTGACAACCTAGGATGGCTTAGAGTAGACAACAGAGTACAGCAACTTGCAATGGGCCTGGTCTACAAGATGCACTACACTACTAAGGTACCCATGTACATGTCGAAATACTTCCCAAAGGTCAGTGAATACCATGACCACAACACCAGAGGGAGTTCCACAAATCATGTTCAACCCAGATTCGGCTCAAACAAGGGACTAAACACGTTTTGCAATTATGCCACATCAATGTGGAACGCCCTACCCAAAGCTGTAAAGGAATGTGAATCACTACCCACTTTCAAAAACACTCTCAAAAAACACCTAAGGGAGACTGCAACTCGAAACTGGCCCCTGTAAATGTCCGAACACAACCCCCGCCAATGTACAGTAAATTACCAAGTATGGTCTTGTCAATAATCCAATGTACAGTGTTGTTTGTACAGTTGTACAGTGTCCCCCACCCACCCCTCCTACCCACCCACCCCCCCCCCCCCACCCAACCACCTCCAATGTACAGTCCCCACCCACCCCTCCTACCCAACCCCCCCCCCCCACTCCCACCCAACCCCCCCCCCCCCCCACTCCTACCCCCCCCCCCCCCCCCCCCCCCCCCCCAACCACCTCCAATGTACAGTCCCACCCCCACCTACCCAATCCAATGTACAGTTTCTACGCCTAATGTATATACTCTTTTCTTTCTGGACTCTTTTTGTATCACAAATACAGTACTGTAATTGCAAATCTGGTATGTCATAAATGTATAGATGTAGCAGTACTGTCTATCTGTATGTCATGTATGTCATATATGTTACGATGAATTGGAAATGGGGGACCCTGGTGGAAACAAGACGAAAGTCTTTCTCTGGTCTGCATCCCCTTAACAATTGTATGTATTGAGCTGTACTGCACTGTACCCATTCTGCAATCTGTTAATAAAGTTTTCATTCATTCATTCATTCATTCATTCAAGGTAAGGAGTCTATGTTACCAGTCTTGGGGTAATCGGAGCTGTTTTCACTGAGATAACGGCGTGTCCCCTATGTGCCATGTGTGTGTGTGTGTGTGATCTTGCGGGAACGAGAGAATCGATTTTTCAGCTCGCGTCTATAGCGTGCATACGTACACATATACTATCGATAATCTAGCGTTTATTTGAAAACTATTCATAAATAGGCCGACAAATGACAATGTGTATTCGAGAATATTCCAATAAATGGCGTTTATGAGGGAATCTTTCTATCTTCCCGGAAATTTTCGAGAGAACAATAGCTTTTCGAAATGCTATAAAAAGGATATGAACCGATTAAAAAACAATCCGTTTCGACAATGTTGACTGCAAACGAGTCATTGATAAGCGACGGGCAGATTAGACACATAGCCATAATTTAAAACATAGATTAGGCGTTTTTAATGCTAACATTGAAGTGGATGGTGGCATTCAACGGGGTAAATCAATGTTAATCAAAGGCGCTGAAAGTGTTGATTGATTGATTGATTGAAAACTTTATTAACAGATTGCAGAATGGGTACAGTACAGTACAGCTCAATACATACAATTGTTAAGGGGATGCAGACCAGAGAAAGACTTTCGTCTTGTTTACATCAGGGTCCCCCATTTTCAATTCATCATAACATATATGACATACACGACATACAGATAGACAGTACTGCTACATCTATACATTTATGACATATCAGATTTGCAAATACAGTACTGTTTGTGATACCAAAAGAGTCCAGAAAAGAGAGTATATACATTTGACGTAGAAACTGTACATTGGAGGGTAGGTGGGGGTGGGGGGGGGGGGACTGTACGGAGGTGGTTGGGTGGGTGGGGTGGGACACTGTACAACTGTACAAGCAAAACTGTACACTGTAAAATGTTTTGACGTATACTATGGTAGTATGTGTCTTGTGGCTCATCGCAGACCTAGTTATATGTACACGACTACTTAAAACCACTGTGCACTGGACATGTTCCACCCACACCGAGGCACTGACTGACTGGCCGAGATGCTGGTTGGCTCTCCAGTCTGATCCCGCTCCCGCCACATCCATTTTACGTTGCAGTGCCTTTGCCAGACCGAGGGGGGCGCTCTGCATCCAGTCTTCACGCAGACATAGAGAGAGCATTCGAACTGCACACAGTGGAGAGAGAGAGCTTTGTGTCGAAACTAGACACCCAACCTGTGTGTCATACTAATGAATTAAACGGCCCACTTGAGAGGTAAATACTGAACCGGATTGCGCATCAATTGCCTGGAGATTTTACTTGTAGTTTGTGTATGAAAATAGGGTCCTTTGGCATTCATTAGGATGTTCAAAATCATCCGTGTGGGGGCAAGTTCGTGGTGAGAGAGGAGCAGCTCTGGTAGCAGCCCTTTGCCTGTAAACTAGCGGCAGAGGGGAGCGATGTGTTGAAGTTGGAAAAGATAGAAACAAGTAAAACAGCTTGATTTGACTACTTCACAAAGTTGGTGTGTCTGTTTAGAAAATGCAGGAATTGACCCACGAGAAGAGCTATTTTAAACTAACGACTTTTGGGTCATTCCTTTCTGGTTCTTTGTAGCTCGGGCATTGCTTGATGTGATCTGTGTATCTGTGACTAGTTTGCGGCCTAGAGGCCAGCACTGTATGCTAACCAGTTAGCTTAGCATGCCGCTAGCTTAGCTAGCATCCCCTTGCTGCTGCCCTCCCGCAAAATTGCTAGTGATGTATGCACTGCAGTTAGCTAACAAGCTACCTATATAGCAGGGGTATGTAACGACTGGACTCAGGATTCACAAAGTATTTCCATAATGGTTGTATTATTCGCGTGGTTCTGCTGGAAAACGTAGTCGTGCCCCCACACACATTAGATTTAGTAAGACATGATGAATGTGGAGCGTATGTTTAGCTGCCTAGCATCCAAGCTAATGTGCACAATGCTGGATTTTATTTGGGTTACTGTCGAATAACTCTCTCTGGGTGGAATATCGCTATATGTACCAATGTGCCGTTGTTGTTCTCTCAGTTTGTTGCTCGGAAATTAACACTGAAAGCTTGAGAATCGTGCTTAAAATGTGGCTTTTGAGAAGTAACCGTAGAATGGTTGTGTTGAACTTTTGTTTTCTCACCTATAGAGGCCAGTAGAGGACCGTGTGGGTTATTCGACGAGTATGGAGTTCCCGCAACAGCAGAAACCGGCGGGGGACGGCAAGATCGTCTATCCGCCAGGGGTGAAGGAGATCACGGACAAGATCAGTAACGATGAGGTGGTCAAACGGTTGAAGGTAGGAGAATGGATCTCTAGCTGTCAGTCTGTCCCCGGCTCTCAAGCATCAACCCCACCATAATCTCTTCTGCCTCTCTATACATAGTTACCTCTTGAACATCATCACAGATCAATGTCCAGCCCCTGGTACGTTGCCAACACCTCCTGACTTTGTAAACATGTAAACAGACGAGGGGGGACAGGAAGCAAGGTGGATGAAGTCTGTCTGCTCTGGATTTTCTCATAGTCTCCCACAGATTCGAGGTGTTGTTATAGATACTGTCAACAACATCTCCAATCCGTGGGGCTAGCTCTTATGCTGCTTATAACATAGGTGCTTTCTGTAATGGCTATGTTATTCTTCTCACACTATGACTTTGTAAACAGAACGGAGCTGCCATATTTATGACAGTATTGTTCCTTAGTATTGGCGCACTGTCCCTCGCAATGCACATAGTAAAGTAAAAAGCAGATATCCTTTTAAGAATCTATTGGTCTCTTTTGATGCAATTTAACTGCTCATGTCACAATGTTTTGGCACCATTGATCTAGGGTACTTTTAGTTTTTTTGCAGGTGAAAAATCTCAGGCACACGAAAACGTTGTTCATTGGGATCCGTACCAATGTTAACTTTTAAGTACAAAACACTGTTTCTTTCCCAACGGGGGGGGGGGGTTCTGTTAACTACTCTATAGCAGTTGAGCTTAGACAGGCTTGAATAGTGGTGGTGTGACAGGTTCTTCTAACCAGAGCACATTATTTCTTTGCAGAAAAGCCATTGGCTGTATTGTTTCTTAATAAAATGACAGGTAGTAAATAGTAATGGCATGGATAATATTGCAGTCATTTAAGTTCCGTTGTATTTTTTTTAAGAACCCCTATTTTCATCACGGGACTCGCCCCAAATCTGAAGTTAAGAGACAAGTAAACACAGATCTACCCTGAAGCTAACATTGGTTTCATCATTCTTGAACATAACACAATGTATTTACCATTTCCTTTTTCAACTGTATGGACTCAATTATAGCAATTGCCCTCGTACAGTCTCACCACCATTGACTGTCCTGCATTCTTTTGCCAACGAGTGCTCACATCTTTCCTCACTAAATTAGCCTACATGTGGTAACGTTGTATACAGGGTCAGAACATAGGCTCACATACGTTACCTCTTTTGATAGGTGCTTAACCGGTGAAGCGAAAGGGAAAGAGAAACTGACTATAGCACAAGATTCACAACAGGGGTTGAGTAATTGTTATTGTTGACATGTGAGGGCCATGGTCGTGGCCACATGCACCATACGATAATATCGTCCTATGGCCCCAAGCCTAGTCATGCCATATTCATTCACTTGCATTTTGCCTACTCAAATACCTGCTGGCCCTTCAGCGTTTCCTCTTGTGATTATGGAATGGAGGGGAGGCAGGTCCCTTGAGAGTTAAAGGTACGAGTACCGTAGAATTATTGGTCTTGGTAAACATGCATTAAGCAGTTTCTACTACTGGGCTAAACAGTATTTTCTCATTACTCATGGAAGTATACCCGAAACATGCTAGTACAGAGCCAGAGTACTAATAGCGTAGCAACCAATATGGAGCAATGGCCCGGTGCATTATCTTTACACAGTATAGAGTTTAGGGCTGCAACGATTAGTCGACATAATCGACGACGTCGATTATAAAAAATCGTCGACGAGAAATTGTTGCGTCGATTAGTCATTAAAAAAAAAAAAAAATTATTTAGTTTTTTTTTTTTTTTTTTTTTTGTGCACTACCTATCTTTGTGAGAGTGGCTTCTCAGGGTTCCAGACAACATCATAACATGATGATCCCATAGCAAATTTTGGACATTGAAAACATTGTTCCCCTGCAGGAGATGATGATCAGACTAGACACACAATACATTACACACGCACTCCTCTCACTCACACACAGCGATCAGAGTAAGACACACACATACACACTCCTCTCACTCACACACAGCGATCAGAGTAAGACACACACACACACATACACACTCCTCTCACTCACACACAGCGATCAGAGTAAGACACACACACATTCACACTCCTCTTTCTCACACACAGCGATCAGAGTAAGACACACACATTCACACTCCTCTCACTCACACACAGCGATCAGAGTAAGACACACACGCATACACAAATTACACAGTACACACCTCTCACTCACACAGCGATCAGAGTAAGACACACACATACACACACACACGGACTCCTCTCACACACAGCAAACAAAAGTTATTTAAAGTACACTTCCACTTTAATTTGTATTATTTAATTTATTTATCTTGTTATGAGTGATTGCTGTATTGTTCTTCAAATACATTTTCATTTAAAGTGGCTTAAAGATCCAAATTCAAATGTTTCATGAGTCATTATTTTAATTTGCTATGGGATCATCATGTTATGATGTTGTTGTTTGGTCCTGACAAGAGTCTCAAAGTCTGGGGTGATGGTAGACAAGCAACTCTGAGGTCATGCTCAATGTCCAATCTGTTCCTCTGCTCTGTCTTCAGCTGGACCAGAGCTGAGAAGCCACTTTCACAAAGATAGGTAATTAAAAAAAAAAAAAAAATCTTTTTTTGTTTGTTGTTGTTTACATTGGTTTTCGATTAGTCGACTAATCGAAAAAATAATCGGCAGATTAGTCGACTACCAAATTAGTCATTAGTTGCAGCCCTAATAGAGTTACACCATTCCTTTGGGTCAAACGATTGAGATATAAATATTTTTAGCTGTGACCACCAGCTCTATAGATCACTCTTATCGATTGATTCATAAAAATGTCCCCGGCACCCTAGGAGGCTGAAATTGGGCATGGAGGTGTGTCTTCATGCCCAATTGGTTAAAAGGGGGCGTGGTGATGGGACTGGCCTATTAAAAAGGATTGTTGTGTTTCTGTATTAAAACAAACCCTACTTCCCCTCCTCTGGGTATGAAAAGGGCTTCTTGTTCTGTTGTGTTACTTGTGGCTTTTGGTATTGAATTGTATCGTTCAGGAAGTTCTCATGAAACAATACCCTATTTTAGCCTGATATTGGCAGTTTTTGAATATCTAAAAACATTGAGTTAGCCGTGGCACTGGCAAACCCCATTTGTTCCTTCTGTGTGGAAGTATTTTTAAATATATATATTTTAAAAACTTTTATTCATGAAGGAATTCTGATAAGGTTAGCTCTTTTTCAACAATGCCCTGCCCCTGCTACACATTCTGCCTCAGTACAGCCACATTACTATTGTTGACCATAAGTTGTGCTTTAAGTCACTTGCTCTGTTGGCCAGTTGTCTTCTCTGTTGTGGAATTTGATTAAAACATCCCAGCCTGATCATGTATTGGATATGTTATGAAATTAATCACACAAGTGAAGCTGCTTAAAGACACCACAAGTAGAATTTGTGAAATTATCACACAAGTGAAGCGCCATAAAGCCACCAAGTACAATTTATTAAATGATTCACGCAAGTGAAGCCCCTTTAAAGGGATATTTCACTTGAGTAGAACTTCTTAGTTTCAACAATCTTACCTATAAGTAAGCTAGCAACCACTGCTGTCCCTGTCATCCGCTGTCAACACCACCATTCCTCCCAGGTGTCAGGCTGCTCAGCAGCCTTTCATTTTGGGGACCTAGTCTAGATATCATAGTTCTGAAGCATAAACTGCTGTACCGATTTCAACAAAACAGACAATTCTGAGTCACAGGTACATGTTTGTTTTTAGCATTTCATGTGTCTACCTTTTGAGAAATAAAAGCAAATCCGGTCAAGTTGTTTACATTTATATTTTGTAATTTAGCTGACGCTTTTATCCAAAGCGACTTACAAGTTCTGTACAACAGGTCAGCAGAGGGTTACAACTCTTTCAGCTGAGTAACAATGTTCGTCAAACAGTGTTGAAACTTGAGTGCTACAGTCTTGAGTGCATAGTAGTAAAGACATAATAGTATTAGTTGGTAGTAATGTAGACAAGGAAGGTTATTTAGTGGTAAAGTGCATGATAGTAAAAGACAGTACGAAGGTTTGTATCCCCCCCCCCTTCATTTCAGATATTGATTGAAGAAGTGTGTTTTTAGTTGACTGTGGAAAATTGGTAACTTTTGGCCTGTCGTAACTGGTAGGAAGTTTGTTCCACCATTGTGAAGCAAGGACTGAGAAATAGCTTCTCTTTGATGACCCCCCCCCCCCCCCCCCCGGAGCTCGGATAAGAGTGGGTCTGAGGCGGCCAGAGGATGTAGAGCGGAGGGTGTAGTTAGACTAGTGACTATTGACCGGAGGTAGGTGGGAGCCGTTCCCTTCGCTGCACGATATGCCAGGTCAAGGACCTTGAAGCGGATTTGTGCGGCGATGGGGAGCCAGTGCCGCTATCTAAGAAGTGGGGTTACATGGGCTGACTCTGGTAGGTTGGAGATCAGATGAGCCGCTGCGTTCTGTATGATGTTTCCCCTAGGATTTTTTTCAGGGGGGGTGGTAGGCCCCCCAAAACTACTAGTGTTATCGCGGGACTCGCATGTCACGGATACGTGGTGTCAACAGTGTTGTCATAGATGCACGCAGTAAAGTTTAAATATCAACATTGTCTGGCCATCCTCAGTAAATATCAAACTTTCCAAAGACCAGAGTTGGGTCGGGCATGCACATACACACACAGAAAGGGAGAATGGCTTATATGAACTATCCAGTTCATATATCAACTATCCAGTTCGTTTTTATATAATTTAGCTAGCTCGCCAACATTACTGTGATTATAATTTTTTTCAGGGGGGGCGGGGGGTCCCGTTGGCGGGGCAATGGTAGGGGAAACACTGAGTTGGAGTGGCTTGGTGGCGGTAGACCTGATAGAGCCATATGAAATCCGTTTAATTTTTTCCAAATCACATTACATCTTTTTCCAAATTACTAATGCTTTTTACGCTCATTTTACCATCAAAATTAGTGTCTAATAAGTGGGAATGATATTTTTAATGTTCTGCAACTCAGAAATACAGTTAAATTGTACAAAATTTTTCAAATAATATTGTGACAATAAAAATACACATTTCAAGTGAAAACAATAGATACAGCTAGCTACTACTGACATTATCACAATGTAAGTAGCCTAGCTATATCTATTCTATTGTGATGAAATATAGTAATGCATAATTTAGGCACCTTTTTAGTTTATTTCGTTTATAAAGGACAGTGTGTGTACTGACAATAATTTGCATTAAACAAATAGATGGGTGCACCAGATTTAGCAAGAAGCTATCATTTCTATCTATAGTCCTATGTACTGTAACGTTACATAGCTATTTAATCACAATAGTGTCAGTCAGTGATTAGCCTCTCCCTCTAGCTGTATCTATTGTGATCACCAGGGATCATCGTTAGAGAGCTGGTGTGTTTTCCGTGTTCCTGACATGGCTTTTGGAGAGTGATCTTCGCCCGTGTTTTGCGAGTCCAGTCCACGGTATGTTGACAGAATTAGCAAAACACCTTATCGCCGGTCATATAAAAGTCATTAGGATACTGCACTGCTCTGAATTTAGGGCTTAGTGTGGAATTAATTCCGACGCTAACGTTAACACCGAAGCGGCTAGACGCTTGGACATTGCTGCGTGTTGTGTGTAACATGCTGTAGCATCCCCGGTCGTGTTTGCTTTCTCCTGAACACGGTATTTCAGTCCAGATTACGGCAAATTCTGTAATATTCCACGTTTACAGTTGATTCCATTTTTATTGGTCAATTCCGTCCGCAATTCCGTGATCGCGGATTTCATATGGCTCTAGTAGACCAGTTAGCAGTGCATTGCAGTAGTTGAGGCGAGACATGACTGTTGATTGCACAATGAATTGAGTGACTTCCTTTGTCAGGAAGGGGAGCATCCTTTTAACGTTGCTCAGGAGGAATTGGCAGGTTCTGATTGTTGCGGCGAAGTTCAGCCGGTTGTCAAGGACTACACCTAGGTTCTTGGTGGTCAGAGACGAAGCCACGGCTACATTCTCCACTGTGATGGAAAGGTCGTCAGTGGGGAGGATTTGGCTGGCGGGTGAAGTAACTCTGTTAATTTGTGGGAAGTATGTCTTGGTATAGTGGGCAGGTTGTTAAGAAGTGGAGCTCGTTTTCCACCTCATCTTGTGTGCAGTGGGTCTGTCTTCGCTTGGGAGCCAGGGCCCTCATTCATCAACGTGACGTAGAAGATGTTCTATTTCCACACGTAAGCACATAATTTAGAATGCGTGCACGCACAAAAGAAACAGGATTTACCACACGTGCATACGCAGGTTCTACGCACACCTGTCATGATAAATATCACCATGGCCCTGCGCCGAGGCTCATGCACACTTTCACGTATTTGCATACCAAAACCGCCCCGATTAACCATATACGGTAATGGACACCCCCATGAAATGTGGAAGAATGGACTAAACCGAGGGAAGCGTGTTATGAGACAGGCTGACAGACGTGTACACGTACGGTGATGTCGGATATGATATCTATTAACCATTGCTGCCTGGGCAGAGCAAACACTAATAAAGACCGTGCTGGAATATGACTGCCTTTTTCCGTTTTGTTTGATTAATACCCAGGGATTAAAGTTCTCCTCAATTCTATTCCAAATCGCGACGGGTTTTCCCTAAATTTTCTACCTGCTGCATATGATTTCTAGAGGCATACAATCTATTTTGATGTAAATAAAAAGTATCCGTTTTATTTAATGAATTGAAAACATTCAGCATCGCCTTCCTCCCGGCATGCAGCAACAACATGTATCAGGCAAATGCGCATCGCAACATTGACTGAGTGGAATCCCTTTCTATTTACATAACTGCATTTGTGATGGGGCTTAGACAGCTACAGTAACAGTCTATTGCTCGATCCATCTCCAATATCACGATGGACCGTGCCGGTGGCAAAGACCCGAGGGTGGAGAGGACTTGAATGAATTCCATCATCATATTTATATGTTGTGTCTGTCCACTATGTTTGTTACTTTGTTATTCCCCCCCCCCTATCTATGTAAAGCGACCTATAAAAAATGCGCTATATAAAATGAAGCTATTGTTATTGTTATTGTTATTGTTATTATTATTATTATTATCACATCTGTGCGGGAGCTCACAAATAGACTGTTAGTCTCAGTGAAGTTTCAACGGAGGTCATCTATTCTAACCAACAAATTGAAGTAGAAAGCATTTCGTGACCAATCTTATTTGGAAACATGACACACAAAATAATTCGCTTTTTATTTGAAACAACATTTAATCGCGTTTGGAGGTTGGTGTTTTGCGTCTGCCCCCCCCCGTGCCAAACAAGCAGGCCAACCTCTTGTTCGCGTGTGAGCCCGTTATAATTACACTACTGTCGCTATTTTACAATGAACTATAATGAATTACGGGTCATACAGAAGTTGAACACTAATGCACGGAAGCTTATTTCCGCGTTGAAACTAATGCAGAACTGAGGAGCGCTTATGCCGTAGTAACGATGTTCTACCACTGGGCGTCAGCTACGCATGCTCCGAGCTGTGCGTAAATCAGGGTTTCCGTTAGATTTTTTTTTTGCAGGTCTGAGTGTCCGGTAGATTTCAATCTACCGGACAAATGGGATAAATTCCGGTCAGAGTTTATTGAGCTTAAAAACAATTGATATGCCTATATAAAGAATGACATCATCAAGGCATTTATAATATTTTAACTTAAAACTAGGCTACTTTTGCGTATATACAGTCATTAATATATTCCAAATAAAATAAGTCCCTCGAGACTTCGTGCTGCTGCCGACTTGAGGTGTCGGTGGGCAGTCTGCCCGACCTTAATAAACAGCAGTCTGTTATAATCACATTTTTATGAGCTAACGAATTCCGTTATATTGGACATTTGTATTAATTATATCAAGCGAAGAACTGAGAAATTTGGCAGAGAGAGACGGCAACATTATCATGGGTTTGCGTGATGTATATCTCCACCTCCCAACGAGGTGGTGCTGGTCATAATGTCCTGTGAAAATAATTCCCTCTAAACACAATTTGATTATTTGAATTGTATTAAAATAGGCTACAATTAAATAGCCTATGCGATGAACGAAACAATCATTTGTTTCATCGTTGCTTCACCAAGCAGCCGGTCTAATAATGACATCCTGTTGTCAGCGCGAGCTGGCTGCTGATATATTTACGTGAAGCATGAAGCAGCAGTGTTTTTAGGTCCGGTCTGGAAACCGCTCAGCAGCGCCCCCACCCAACAGCTGAATTGCCAATGGCTGAATTGGAGTACTGCACCCTGCCGGCCGGCAGATGGATGCTTCTCGCAAATATATCAGCAGCCAGCTCGCGCTGACAACAGGATGTCATTATTAGACCGGCTGTTTGGTGAAGCAACGATGAAACAAATGTAATGATTGTTTGTTTCGTTCATCGCATAGGCTATTTAATTTTAGCCTATTTTAATACAATTCAAATAATCAAATTGTGTTTAGAGGGAATTATTTTCACCGGACATTATGACCGGAGAGATTAAATATGTCGGACTTCAACAGATTTTGCCGGTCAAATACCGGTAATTACCGGCTAACGGAAACGCTGGCGTAAATATAAGCACGAAGTCAAGTTCAAGTTGAAATTGATGAATCCCACACTTTGCTTAGAAATGGTCGTACGCACAGGTTAAGCACATATCTGTGCGTAAGTCACGTTGATGAATGAGGGCCCAGGTCTGCCTATGGCGGCCTTTCTCGATGGCTAGGCTGTGCTCGCTGAGTCTGTACCTAGTCAAGGATATTCTTAGTATTGGGCCAGTCACAGTGCTCAGGTATTCTGCCACTGTGTACTCTCTGTTTAGGGTCAAATAGCATTTCAATTTGCTCTGGTTTTGGGTTGTTTCTTTCCAATGTGTCTCTCTCTCTCTCTCTCTCTCTCTGGCCTTGCTCTGGTGGAGGGTCAGGGGCATTGCCGGGTCTGTGCAGCGATAACACTGTATATTGACTGTAGAACGGGAGCTCTCTCTCGCTCTCTCTCTTGGTATATGTTGACTGTATCATGCCTAGCCTCGGGCAGCGCTATTATTTAAGAATATGTTGACTGTATGAAGGGAAAAAAAAATATATATATATATTTTTTTACCTTTTAGGGGGGGGGGGGGGGGCTCACGTTTAAATCTCGCACAGGGCCTCGCATTTCTCCCAGGCGGCCCTGATTATACCTATATCAGTATTTACCCATACCAATACCACAAAAACTATTCAGAGAATGGGACAGACTGATATCGAGATTAATTTGGGCAGGGAAGAGGCCGAGGATCAGATATGTTACTAGTCTACAACTACCAAAGGAGAAGGGGGGAATCATGGCAGTACCCAGTCTGAGAGACTATTACTACGCAGCACAGCTCAGAGCAGTGACATGCTGGTGAAATGTAAATTATGAAGCCAGATGGAAAGACATTGAAAAGGAAGGGGAGGGATACAATGTACAGGCACTAATAGGCGATAGGGAACTATTTAAGAGACAGGAACAATTGCTAGATCCAATCACTAAATTCACTTTAAATATATGGAACACAGTAGTAAAAACACACAAGTTAGAAAAAGAATCCAAGGTCTTGAGATGGGTAACACACGACAATAGATTCAAGCCGGGGAGGGGAGACCATGGATTAAAAAGATGGGAAGGGGGGGGGGGGGGGTTAACAGCGATATGTACAATGATAGAAAAGGGAGAAATACAGACCCTACAAACACTGAAAGAAAGATTTGGACTAGAGAATAAAGACCACTTTAGATATCTACAGATTAGAGACTATTACAACAAAGAAATAAGAGGAGACAAGGATGAAGAACAGAATGGAATAATTAGGATGATAGTAAGGGTATATGAAGGGAATAAAGGGAGGGTCATATCAGCAATGTACCAAGCAATAATGGACAGTAAGGGGGATACAACCAAATACATAAAAGAAAGATGGGAGAAGGAACTAGAGATCGAGATTACAGAGGAGGAATGGTACAACATATGCAAAGTACAGCACTCAACAACTGGTTCAAGGGTATGGAGGGAATTTGGATGGAAGAACATAGTTAGATTATTTATAACACCAGGGATAAAAGGCAAATATGCACCAGCACAGACATTTTGTTGGAGAATGTGTGGAAAAGAGGGTGCGAACCACACACACATATTCTGGGAATGTCAGAAAATAAGAAATTATTGGGAAGGAATAGGAGAGACTATAAACGAAATAATAGGATACGAAATACCCCAGACAGGCTTAAGTGCTGTATCTAGGAAATCTGACGCAGGAAGATATACAGGGGGAAGACAAATATCTGTTAAAGATACTATTAGTGGCAACCAGGAAAGCTATAACCAGACTTTGGTACAAGGAAGATACACCGACTAAGGACCAATGGGTAGGAATAGTAGAGGAGATACAAGAAATGGAGAGAATAACACATATGCTGAGGTTACAGGAGGAGAAATTCATATCAAGATGGGAAAAATGGGAAGACTATAGGACAATTAGGAACGACACCACAGAAGAAGGACAGGAACTAAGAGAAGAGACTGAAATGTAAATACTCAATGTACCGATGACCCCATGCCACAATATGTTTACTTTTATTTATAATTTATGTCCTTTTTTACTTGATTTTGATGTTATTTTCTTATAATTTTGTCTGTCAACTGTAATGTCGTAATGTTGCTGATTTGGATGTTTTGAGGTACCTTCAATTATCTGTAAATAATACATACATACTCTATCTAAATAGATTAAATATTATTGTCCCCGAGTGAGGGCAAGTTGTGTTGTTGTCTTGATATAATAACCGGTTGCCTCTGGATCAATGAATGTCTAATATTGAATAATATTATTAGATATTTTATTTTTAACATCCCTAATTCCAACAGTCAAGAGGCTTGTTTCAAATTGATGAAAAACCCCACACACGCAACGTTTGTGAGTATAGGCTCTGGCCAGATCGATCAATGAAATACGTTGCGCGCTCAGCGCTGTGGAATGAAGGAAATGCGCATCGGGATCGGATTTGGATGTTATTCTTTTGGAGTTGTGTTACAAATGGAATGGTCTTTCCCCGCCGAACACAAGTTACTTAACGTTACACAGGTCGCGCTATGCAGATGCTTAGCTTGCTAACGTTAAGATAGCAGTGTAATGCTTGATGAGAGCAGAGCGCGCTCTCTGTGTTCGCAGCACCTCTCAAGTGCCTGTAACACGCAGCGGGCCCCGCCTCCCTCCTCCTTGGAACAAACATTCCACCCAAACTGAATTTCAGTCCAGTTTCAATCTGAACTATTAACAGCGGAGCTGTTTTGTAATCTTCACAATCACTCGTCTGTCTCGCACACTGCAAGTAAATGATTTTTCCGGTTTGCACACACATATTATTAGGGGCAATACGAGGGAAATGCTCGCACTGTAGAGCATATATATAATTATATATATAATTAGTAAACTGTCGGGGGCTTTTTTTGCCCCCCTTAACTGAATTTCGAGGGCATTTGGTCAATTTTCGAGGGCATTTTGCCCCAAGCCCCTGTTAATTTCGAACCCTGGTGTGTGTGTGTGTGAGAGAGAGATAAGAGAGGGGGGGTGAGAGATGAGGAAGGGGAAAGAGAGCTGGGAGCAGGGGAGGAAATTAGGCCACTTTACTCGCCAATTGCGAGTATTTTTTACGTTTGGCGAGTAATTCATGAAGAGCACTCGCCAGTCTGGCGAGTATTAGTAATTACAAAACAAAACAAAAAAATCATTCTGCAATCTGCTGATTCGCTCACTGGCACAAACCGAACTCTGACTCCCCCCTTGATTCCTCCCATTTGCGCCACATAATAATCAGACCATAACCAATGAACATCATCGTTGTACAGATGCGCTCTAAGCTCCTCCAATGAACACTCATTTTCTAGAAGATGCCGCCCATCTAGGGGAAGTGGACAGACCACTGCGCGCAGACCTACAAACTCCTGCCACCGGCAGCCGGCTTGACAACGTAGACAAACTTACAAAAACACATCAGTGGATGAAAATAATTGCATGTAGAGTCGTCGCTTTCGGATATCAGTGCGGTCTGACATGGGGGCGAACAACAGCACGCGACGCGTCTCCTTCGAGTCGGATGAGAATGACAAGTCAACCAGCATTAGCCGGCTAGCTACCTAGCATGTAACAAGCTACCATAACGCGCGTTCAACATAGTGGACTATACTGAGCGGCTTTGCTTAAATGCAGCTGAGTGACATTTTATTATTACCGGGGTTCCCCCCATATCACCACTCGCCCATATGCCCTTCACAACGGTGATGTTGTCATACTTGGCATTCAGAATACACCTGCTGAACCCCTAGCGTTGTCGATTCGGTTCCAATGTATTGTCATCTTACAGCACAAGTACAGTACAACCAGAATACATTTGGCATACAACCAGAGTGCAAATGTAACAAGTCAAGTTCAAGTTGTTTTATTTAGCTATTACATTACAGTGAAATGCTTGGTTCTTTCACTGCCCAACTCAGTCCAACCTAAACCAGTCCAACCCAGTATTGATTGATTGATTGATTGAAAACTTTATTAACAGATTGCAGAATGGGTACAATACAGTACAGCTCAATACACACAATTGTTAAGGGGATGCAGACCAGAGAAGGACTTTCGTCTTGTTTACATCAGGGTCCCCCATTTCAGTCCTGTTTGCTTTATGCCTTGTCCACTTCCTCCACACTCCAATATGCCCTTCAACCCTGCTCCTGTCAAACCTGCTCTTTCCATTCCCTCCATCATGTCCCCCCTTTCTGATGAATATTTCCTGCACTTAAGAGTCAGACACACATTCCTAGTAGTTGAGCTGTGATGAATGAAAACTTTATTTAACAGATTGCAGAATGGGTACAGTACAGTACGGCTCAATACATGCAATTGTTAAGGGGATGCAGACCAGAGAGACTTTCGTCTTGTTTACATCAGGGTCCCCCATTTTCAATTCATCATTCAGTATAACCTAGACCAGCCCAACCCAGCATCTTTCACTGCCCAGTTCAGCCCAACCCAGTCCAGAATAGTTCCCTCTTTCATGTTAATGTGATTTAATGATGTAATATTTTGAAGAGTAGAGACAGTGTGATTAATTTACTATGATTGAAAATCAATTTAGACGAAGACGTACAAAGAAGTAATTATCACAATTAGCGATTTTTTATGTCTGGTAAAAAATCTATTTGGCTGGTAAAAAAAATCAGATACTCGCCAGTTGGCTGGTAAGCCAAAAAGTTAGTTTCCTCCCCTGGCTGGGAGAGTGTGTGTGTGTGTGTGTGAGAGAGAGAGCGAGAGAGGGGGGGGGGGTTGAGTTCTCAGTCCTTGTGTGGGTTAATGTAACGTTTTCTTTCCACTATTATTTCATGCACTTTATTCATTGTTTTAAAGGTCCCATGCATTATAAATGTCATTTTTCAGTCTCTAGCATTGTATTATAGTAATAGGAGTTCGCATCAATGTGTTTTAGGGTCTAAATACCATATTGGCGGATTGCTCCGTTTCAGCCCAGCCCCTCTGTTCCTCTAGTAAATCGGGTCATTTTGATTTGAAGTCCCGAGTCACGTCACTGGGCGCTGTGGATAGCGCACAGTGATGCGATTGGCTCTGTGGTTGGAGCTAATGCCCGCCCCCATTCTAGAGAAAGGAAGAGAGCCGAGAGGGAGAGAAAGGAGAGAGAGGGAGGGAGGGAGAGAGAGGGGGCACTTGGTGGGGGGGGGGGTGTACCTGCCGGCCGCGCGCCACACGGGAGATTGAAAGAAAGAAAAGAAAAAAGTTGCCCCGTCTCATCAGCGAGAGCCGAGTGGGAGAGAAAGGAGAGAGAGGGAGGGAGGGAGAGAGAGGGGGCACTTGGGGGGGGGGGGGGTACCTGCCGGCCGCGCGCCACACGGGAGATTGAAAGAAAAGAAAAAAGTTGCCCCGTCTCATCAGCGAGTGGAGCTGCGGGGCCGTGCGCTTTGGAGGGAGAGAAAGGAAGAGAGAGCCACTCACTCACTCACTCACTCACTCACTCACTCACTCACTCACTCACTCACTCACACACACACACACACACACACACACACATATATATGGTATAAATGATTATTTGTGTAAATAAGGTTATACGCCGACCATTAAGAAAATACATGTTAGTTTAGGAATAAGGGGCAGGTAACTATATGATTTATTCTTCTTCCTGCTCCTGTGGTCTGACTGTCACTCAAAGTGCTTATGGGCGGAGCCAGGCCATAACAGCCTGATTTCTTGAGGCTGAAAAATGATGGTTTCGAGTACTTGATTAGAAATATAAAACAATGAATTTTTTTGAAAAAAACCTTACAAATGTCTTCAATAGACTAACAGGAATTGTGTAAAGTTGCCCAAATAGTGCTAGGAATAGCAGTGCATAACCCCTTTAAATTATTATTTTCTTATTTTGTGCATCACTCTGTTTTGAATTTGATGCAAAATTGCAATGGGTCATCCTTTTGTGTTAAGTGGCTCCTTAAAGCAAGCATTTGTTGACTCATGTTGATAACTTGAAAAAAAAGAAAATGCGATTAAATTGCGATTAATCGTGAGTTAAATATTTTAATCGATTGACAGCACTAGGTTTGTTATTATCCTTCCACACACTAAATGTGTCCCGACGTAACAGATGTTCTCTAATCTCTACACCGATTATATTTTAGGATTTGAAGGCTCTGGCTAACTTTGTATGTTAAGCCAGAGAGTAACATTATGACATTTAAGGGAAATAAACCCCCAAAATGATTTATACAGCGTTTTTCTCCCCTGGTGAGGTGAAAATTGTCTTTACTGTTTGTTGAATGCTTTCAGAGCCCCTTGCAAATAAAAACCTTTTGTTTGTTTGTTTAAATGAACCACATGCACAAATCATACAAAATCTGGTTTGGAGAAATGGTTAAACCAGTGTGGGTTTCCAATTTGCAAGTAGAAAGATTATAAAATTATTGAAATCATCTGACTTCAACTGCAGCTGAACTGAAACTCAATTCAAATACACTTCAATGAAATGAGCGTGTACACACACACACACACATACACACAAAACAAGGCCTATATCCACAGACAGACATGTCTCTGTAGGACGCTTGCAACGGCTGGTGGAGTGTGGCTGTCTCGGTTCAGAATGACTGTATGTGGGAAGCAGAGGAGCTGTGTGTGTGTGTGTGTGGAGGGGGAGAGTGAGTGAGTGCTCAGCGCTCTACAGCCTGTTGGAGCTGTGTGCCCATCCCCCACTCCTCTGTCTCACTGGCTGTTCAGGGAGCTACACTGTTCCCCTGCCTGAAAGCCCACACACACTCCCTCCCTCTTTTTCCCTCTCACTTTCTCGCACACACACACAGGCTAACTGGCCAGGAAGTGGTAGCTCTAGTAGTGTTGAGTCCTGGTGCCTGTACTGAAAAGTTTGCTGTGTGACATGTGCAGGACACGAAATTAGAGCCCGCCACCCGCCATTGGCAGGCAGATTTTAGGTTTGGCGAGTGAGACTGAGAGGTCTGTCCGCCATGTGGCGGGCAACCAAATAGTCATGTAAAATTATTAAAACTGCCGTGTGTTTTGGTCTTACGACAGGCCTAATTTGTGGCTTGTTTAATACCTATGTCACATCCACTACTCTTCTGTCCTGACTGCCCGTGGTGCCTGCTTGCACTGTAGGCAGCTAACGTTAGCTTAATAACTTTAAATGGGTTACAAATAATGTGGAACTATGGAAAGAGTAAGCCGACCGCTAAAAAGAAAACCCACTGCGGCAGCGAGAGCGGGACCACCTAACAAAAGAGCGTTTCGCATAGCTTTTCCTATAATTTCATTATAGACACAGACAGACCACAGACCATGAGCTGACTAAGCTAAGCTAATTAGCGTTAGCTGCCTGCTAACCCTGGAAACGCTCAAAGCACCGTCAGTGAGTCCACAAAACCAGTTCCATTAGTGAGGAAAGGGGTTATATTAATGAGGCTTGACAACAGGGGTTCAAAGATAACTTCACATTTATTGGCTATTGGTTTCTTTATATCTCTTCATGCATCGGGCATCCAGGTTCCGTGTTGACATCCTGACAGTCTAGTAGTGTGTGTGACATCATCAACTGTCTACGGCAACTCAGACGGGGGGGCTCGCTCGCTCTCTCTCGCTCTCTCGCTCGCTCTCTCTCTCTCGCTCTCTCTCTCTCTCTCTACGTTCAATATGATTTAAAGTAGGGGTGCACGATATAGATTTTGACCCCGATACCGATAACTTTCTGCGCCTCAAGGCCGATACCGATAACCGATATTTATTGTATTATAATTTTTTTTTTTAATGTTTATTCCTTTTTTTGTACAAATGTTTTTTATTTTCCCTTTTTTAGCATGAAATTAGACAAACAATACAGTAACAGTAATAATCAATGATAAATCACAGGACAATGACAGAAATAATAATAACATAAAATGTATATTCCTGTAGTTTTGACCTAACCAGATTTATCATGACATGAGCGTTACTACTATGAACAAAACAAAGCCGAGACAACAGTTTTGACTGATAAAGTGACTATTTATTTTTACAAATAAATATAATTTGAATCAGAAAATTCACAATCCGTCAACAACTTATAATACATCCAACCTAACAAGTCACCTGCAACATCACCACCGCTACGATGGTGTGTTAAAAGCCTACGACGACGCGCGAGCAGCTAACGCTGCTGTGAATCCAAAGCCAGCTACAAAGGAACGCGCTGCGTTTGTACCTATTGACGAGGCGTTTGCTAAATTAAAGAAGTTTGACAGAAATGACCCAAGGGCTCAAGCCGCTAGCTTTTAAGCAGTGCTTGGTGGTGCAAATTAACCTGGCTACTACGGAGCAATACGCTTTAGTTGCTCACGCGTCGTGGTAGGCTTTTAACACACCATCGTAGCGGTGGTGATGTTGCAGGTGACTTGTTAGGTTGGATGTATTATAAGTTGTTACCCTTTTCCCTCCTGCATTTGTTACAAATAGCAAGCGAACTTTTTTCCTCTGAAACTATTCCCACACTACTGACGCCATATTTGTTTACATCCGCGCTGCTCTGAAACTTACGTGGCTACGTCACAGCCAAGAAAGGGAGCGCTGGATTTGTGTAAAACGCCCTCTTCCTAAACCACACGCTATCAGTCGTACCACTGTACTGGCAAAACGGGAGGAGCCTACAGTAAAAACAAACGCCCTTCATCCCAATTCACCCACACCGCATTTATTTTTACCAAAAAATATATTCTATTATCGGAGCTATCAATAACTATCGGGATGACGTCATAATTGCTGATATCGGCCCGATAATTATCGGCCTGATAATTATCGTGCATCCCTAATTTAAAGCCAAACGTTACACTATAAATACTAACTGGATAGTTGATGACCATTTCATTATCTGAAATATTCTAAAATCATTAAGTCTGCTATAAGCCATTATCCCTTTGTGTGTGATTATTATTTTCTCAGTCAAAGTCAAAAAGAAAAACAGAAACAACACGTTTGTCATCGGTAGTAAATCAATGACATTGTGGACTCTGAGGACATGATTGAGGAGGTTTAAGTTAGGTTTATAAAACCTTCATATTTTATTATGTTCTGTTAAATCCTGCAAAGAGGGTAGAGTGAGGAGTCTGATGTTTAACAGTAGGTTACAATTTAAGCTTAAGATTGAATTGACATGTATTGATTAATCAATCATCAATAAATATATTAAAATAATTTGCTTAAAATTTTACTCTGGCCTCTTATTTAAGTGTATTCTTCAACATAATACACTATCTAAATTTACAGATTTTTTATATATGTGTATATATATGTGACACAAAAATGTGTTTTTTTGGGCTGGTAAGAAATATGCTTGGCGGGTCGATTTTTCCCATCTACCCGCCACTGGCCGGTGAGTCAAAAAGTTAATTTCGTGCCCTGGACATGTGACGTGTGTGTGTGTGTGTGTGTGTGTGTGTGTGTGTGCACGCACATGGTCACGCTTGCTTCAACCAGAATGAGGGCACCCCTCCTGTTCAATCTTGCGCAACTCTGTAGATTAAATATTAACACTTTGAGTCAGGGCTGTACGTTAACTTTTTTTGCACATAGCACTGGTGCTACAGAGGTTGATAGTTTTGTAGCACAGGCCAAAATCTTGTAGCACAAGTATAAAATGTGTTATATTTGTAACAGTCACAAATGTGCCTATTGTATTTGTGTTATTTAGTTGCAGTGCCATGTTTGGCTGTCATTTAGTATATCGCCATGTGTTATTATTACTATGATACTCTCATATGCTATTTTCAATTAATATCATAAACAACATAAGGAATATTAGCATAATTTTGAGTGGACTGAAGGAATGAGTCAGCGTTAATAGTTTTTTTTTTAACTTTGACCAGTCAGCTGGTTCTTTTAGCGTTTATCGCTTTTTCATCGCATTCATACTTGGTCAAGTTCGACCGACAGAAGCAGGCTGAAAGGGTTCAGATGGGGGGGAAGACACTCTGGGAAAGGCACGGCTGCCGTCCGGGATTCGAACGCGCTCAGCCCCAGATCCGTGACGAGCACGGTTGTCCACGGCGCTGAAATAGCACTCGCGGTACGTGGTGAGCTACTGGAGCTCCCCAGCGTTAATAGTTTTAAATGCAAATAATTGATTGAAACATAGAAGTGGGGTCGGTTGGGACACACACACACACACAATGGGGGACCCTGATCTGCATCCCCTTAACAATTGTGTGTATTGAGCCGTACTGTACCCATTCTGCAATCTGTTAAATAAAGTTTTCATTCATTCATTCACACACACTGTTTCAACTCACCACCCCCGCATCATATTGTAGTCTAGTCTGTCTTCAAACTTCCACTCCTCTCGAAACTTGTTTATATTTGAATATCATCATTATCTGTCCATCCTCAGTTTACTATAATATACTCCTGTCCTGAGTCCTGACTAGTGACTTCATCGTCTTTCCAAACGCACGCACGCCACGCACACACACACGGGGAAGGGGAGAGAGTGCCCCCCATTTCCCTTTCCACACTGTCTGCTGGCTCTGCGCCTCTGATCAGGATTAGCTTGTTAGCTTGCTAACGTTGTAGTGATTGTAATGGTACATAAACGTTAATTTCGGGCGATGTGCGCATAAAGGAATGGCGACGGTGCAAAGCATGTAGATGCATTTGACCCGTTGCGAGAAAGAAAAAACACCACGGACTTATTTCGGGACGTGTAGGCGCACTGCTGTGTTAACGCAGCAGTGCGCACCAACTGACCAACGCGCTGCTCTGCTTGCAGATAATGCAGAAGCACGGATAGGGCGGATACGACTCGTCGAGTTGTCACAAGAGTTTTTTCAAAATAAGTATCATATGCACCTGAACGTTGCTAGCTTTCGGAGCCTAGCTGGAGCTGCGCGTGGGCAGAAATGAGACCCGCTACAGGATTTTCAAAATAAGATTATCTATATGAACCGAATCCCTATCGCACCAGTGCTACTGAAGTAAATCCATCCATCGCACAGACAGCTGTTGCTGTAGCACGTGCGATATATATGTCGCACTGTACACCCCTGCTTTGAGTGCAGGGAGCGAAATTAACTTTTTGACTCACCGGCCAGTGGCGGGTAGATGGGAAGAGTCTACCCGCCAAGCATATTTCTTACCTGCCAAAATTTTTTTGATTAAAAAAAAATATATATTTTATATAAAAAAAAGTTTTTTTAAATAAAATATATATTATATAGTTGTAGTTGTATTATCTGCGAGACATCGCCACCACGCAATAAGTCAAAATGCTTGCTATCTGCAAACAGCTCCACTGTCTGTGTGTATACTTGAGTAGCCTCCAGCTCCAGCAAGGATTCTCCGGCCCTGCAGCTAGACCCTATATTCAGCTAGACCCTACATTCAGCATGCAAGGATTCTCCGGCGATGCAGCTGGACCCTATTTATAACGTTACGTTACGGTTCTTTTGTCAAATCACATTCAACATGCCCTCAGCTAGAATACGCATTCAATCAATGTTATAAGACATTGATATCAGGAGCTATCTGTAGCTACTGCTAGCCCGGTAGATAACGTTAAGACAATTTAGTTTACTGGGACAGATCGATCTATCGTGAGCTAGCTAACGCGAGCTAACGAGGGAACGGAGGTATTATGCACTCGAGTAGACTATTGCTGGAGCATTTGTTGATATCAGTAGCTAGCCAGCTAGATACCGTTAGACAATGCCTCGTCATGTATTAAACTAAAAGTGAATAGTTGACTGGGTCATTGTTTAAACAGTAACGGTAGCTCATGGAAGTCCGCTCTTCTAGAGCAGACTGCCTGTGTTGACATGAGCACTGCGAGCAGAAGCCCTTAGCCAATAGTATCCCGCTGCAGGGCTGGGCGGATATGACTCGTTGCCACGGTTCTTTTCAAAATAAGAGTATCATACAAACCTAATTGTTGCTAACTGCCAGAGCCATCGATATTATGACTGGAGATGCGCTTGGGGCGGAAATGAGACCCGCACAGATTTTCAAAATAAGAGTATCGTTATGAACTTGATTGATTACACGACACACGGCGGGCAGCCCTCTAAGTGTCAAGCGCCAAAGGTAAAAACTGACCGCCCCTGGCCGGGCGGCGGGCTTTAGTTTCGGTCCCTGTTTGAGTGCCAGCCTTTTTAGACAAGATTTTCTGATATTTCATGATTTTCACAGAGCTATTTCTATATTCTATATTATTATGTGTCTAATACGTCCATCGCTTATCAATTACTTGCTTGCAGTCAACATGTACGAAACGGATTGTTTTTTCATCAGTACATTTCCGTTTTATACCATTTTGAAAAACGCTTGTTTTTGGAAATTTCCAGAAAAAAAAGATACTGCAGGAATCGCCCTTTAGTGGAATACACAAAACAAACACATTGTCATTTTTCTGCCTATTTATTAATCGTTTTCAAATAAACGCAGGTAGGGATGCCCCGATCACGTTTTTTGCCACCGATACCGATCACCGATCGTCGTGAGCCATATCGGCCGATACCGATCCGATACCGATTGTTTTTGATTAAAAAGAAATTAAACATTATTTTATATAAATTTTTTTTTTTTTTATATAAAATATATATATTATATAATTAGACTTGTACTTGTATTATCTGCGACTGCGAGACATCGCCACCACGCAACAAGTCAAAATGCTCACTATCTGCAAACAGCTCCACTGTCTGTGTGTACTCTAGTAGCCCAGCTCAAAAGGATTCTCCGGCGCTGCAGCGGGACCCCATTGGTAACGTTAAGTGCTTTGGTCATTTCACATTCAGCAAGCCCTCAGCTCGAATACGCATTAAATCAATGTTATAAGCCATTGATATCAAGAGCTATCTGTAGCTACTGCTAGCCGGCTAGATGACGTTAAGACAGAACTTTAGTTCAATGGGACATTTAGTTTTGAACAGTAAACGAACGTCAGCTAACGCAAGCTAACTGAGGTATGAACATGAACTACTAGACTTTCTGGATCATTTGTTGATATCAGGAGCTATCGGTAGCTAGCCGGCTAAATACCGTTAGACAATGCCTACTAAACGTGAATAGTTGACTGGGTAATTTTGTTTAAACAGTAACGATAGCTAGGTAGCTAACGTTAGCGCAGGTCGAATGCAGTGCACTACAGACTCGAGCAGAGGAGCCGCACCTCTTTGTTTACAAACTCTACACGGGGGCGGGCGGGGCTAGGGAGGAGGAGCAGCGGCAGTTTGCAGGTCGTGTGTGTCTGAGACAGACAGCGAGTGAGAGCTTCGCTTGATCGGTTTCCGCTATCGGCGAATATGACTAATTATCGGAATTCACAGATTGCATATTTATACTGAGTATCGGCCGATAACGATCGGTGGCCGATCGATCGGGGCATCCCTAAACGCAGGCATTAAAGCGTTCCGTCTGGAGACAGATTTCCGTCAATTTGATTATACTTGTCCTCTTTCTCCCCATAGCAATGGTGTCTCTCTCTCTGACCAAATCTTCCCCACCAGTGGCCTGCTATCTCCTCTGTTGATGTCAACAACTCGGCCGACGACCTTGGCACCCAAACACCCTGCTCTGTGGCTCTGTCCCCGTGGAAACACACACTGGCTTTTAAGATCTATAGATCCGTCTGAGTAGATGCTGTCATCTACAGATAGTGTTTCCCACAGGATTTTCAGAGACTATGGGGGGTGAACGTCAGAGCCTCTAGGGGGGTCCATGGGCATGCCCCCCCGGAACCTTTTTTTTGGTACATTTTAAAGTTAAATGCATCAATCTGGTGCACTTTGAGAGCAAAATAAAAAGGCCAGATCTATGATGAACTTTGTGCTCAAAACACAAAATCGACTAGACTAGTGCTTCCCAATCCTCTCCTCGAAGCACCCCAGCCGTTCCATGTATTTGTTAAATTCCACCACCAACACACCTGATTCAACTTAACTAGCCCTTTATTAGTTGAATCAAGGTGTGCTGGTGGTGGACTGTGGTGGGCCGCCACAGTCTAGGTAATTAATGGGAAACCCTGATATATTTACATTATGTACACATTGAAAAACAAGTGCTATTCTTTCAATTCTTTCAGTGTGGTAGTCCTTGATCCAGGCCACCAAGCCGTGCTCCAGCTGCATCACAGAGAGCTTCTCCGCTAGCAGTGATAGTATATGTATATTGAATATTCCTCTTTACTTACTTTTTACTTACTACTTATAGGCAGGGAACAAAATAAGTACCCCGCCAACTGCCAATGGCGGGCAGATTTAAGGTTTGGCGACTAACAATGAGAGGTCTGCCCGCCACCTGGCGTGTAGTTCATATCGATACTCTTTTGAAAATCCTGTGAGTCTCATTTCCGCCCCAAGCGCAGCTCCAGTCATAATATCCATGGCTCCGGCAGTTAGCAACGTTCGGTTCATACGATACTCTTATTTTGAAAAAACCCGTGGCAACTCCGCGAGTCATATCCGCCCCAGTCCGTGCTTCTGCTCGCATTAAAGCCGAGCAGCGCTACACAGCAGTGCCCCTATTTTGCGAGCCGAAATAAGTCTGTGGTGTTTTTTTTCTCTCACAACGGGTCAAATGCATCTAACATGCGTTGCATCGTCGCCATTCCTTTATGCCCACATCACCCGAAATTAACGTTACGTTAGCGTAAGCTAACAAGCTAATCCTGATCAGCGGCAGAGCCATAGAGAACAGCAGACAGTGTGGACTGAGGAAAGGGAAATGGGGGGGGGGGCACTCTCCCTTTCTCTGTGTGTGCGTGCGTTTGGAAAGACGATGAAGTCACTAGTCAGGACTCAGGACAGGAGTATATTATAGTAAACTGAGGATTACTGAGGATGGACAGATAATGTTGATATTCAAATATAAAAAAGTTTCGAGAGGAGTGGAAGTTTGAAGACAGACTAGACTACAATATGATGCAGGGGTGGTGAGTTGAAACTGTGTGTCCCAACTAGTGGTCTGCAAGGGCCTTGAAATAAAGCCTGAGCCCTGCCCGAGCCCGTGAACTTCAGGCCCTGCCCGAAAATAAGCCTGACTGTAAATAATATTTTAAGCCCTAGCCCGTGTGAAAACCTGAAAAAAATTATTATTATTATTATTAAAATATAATTTATTTTGTATTTGTTTTAAATATTCGAAACACGGTTTTATATGAACGTAATAAATAAACAAAACCAAGAAGCATTTACATAGCCTGTTTCGCAATGCCGTCTCTCCCAGTGCTCGCTTATATAGACTGACTCACACATCAGCCTCGTAAAACGTATTGAAGGCTATAGAATCTTCTTTGACACACACACACACACACACACACACACGACACACAATAGCCTACTCAGTCAAACAAACAAACAGAAAACAGAAATCAGATTTCGAGCAGAGCAACGTAATGAAAATCACAACAAAACAGGTAGCCAGTCGCGACCCAGCAAATAATAAACATATCACTCACCACGACATCAGCAACGCGTTGAACACCGTTAACAAAACCGGCTACATACATCCCAAGAACAAATTAAAACGTTCGCCAACTGGCTATATTCCAACACAACCAATCGAGTTGAACTTGTCCCCTGAGTTCTCCCTGCGCGCTGCAGTAATTACATCCAAATGTTTCTCTGGCGCAAAAGAGAAAGCGAATCTTAAAACGAAGGTTATCCTATAACCCTAGTTATATGAAAAAAAAAGCAATAAAATAATAATAAAAAAAAAAACGGCGGTGCCCGGGCCCGGCCGAGCCCGAATGATTTATTAAAAAAAAAGCCCTACCCAGCCCGAACCCGCCGGGCCCCGTCGGGCCTGGGCAAGGTTGCAGTGCACTAGTCCCAACCCCACTTCTATGTTTCAATAAATTATTTGCATTTAAAACTGACGCTGACTCATTCCTTCAGTCCACTCAAAATTATGCTAATATTCCTTATGTTGTTTATGATATTAATTGAAAATAGCATATGAGAGTATTATATAGTAATAATAACACATGGCGATATACTAAAAAGCTATTTATAATTTTTGGCTGGTAAAAAATCTCCCTGGCTGGTAGTTTTTAAAATCTACCAGCCAAATGGCTGGTAAGTCAAAAAAGTTAATTTTGTTCCCTGCTTATAGGGCTGGGCGATATGGCAAAAAAAGTTCACAATACAAATTTTCATATAGTTCGATATCGATATTTTTATTAGTATTAAAAAAAAGATATATATTTTTTAAATGATTATTTAAACAACAAATATGTTTATTTTGCAGCAATTCTTTGGGTTGTGAAGTTTAGACTTCAGAGAGAGAGAGTAAAGTACAGAAAAAAGGTACCGTTGGGTACCGGTATCGATTCCCAGGTAAAAAGTTACATTTCCAGGCTTGGTGTCCCAAGCAGACTCAGTGCGTAGGCCAGAGGCCCAGATCGATGCAAGCTGTATTTTAATAAATAAACCTCCTAGGGGTGGACGGTATATACGGTATAAACCTCCTCATCCATCACTCTCAACATAGGGGCCCCCCAGGGCTGTGTTCTGAGTCCCCTCCTCTACTCCCTGTACACACATGACTGTGTGGCACAGCGGAACAACAACACTAGGGCTGGGCGATATGGAAAAAAAATCATATCGCGATAATGATATGATAATGTTATCATATTTCTCGATATCGATAATTATCGAAGTTTTTTTTTCTTTTTTTTAAACAACCGATGTATGTTTATTTTGCAGCAATTCTTTGTCATTGCCGCCATCTTTAGTGTTACATCCCCTCACACTCCAGTTCTCAGGCTGCAGCTGGTTTAAAAGCGAAAGTAAACCGGCTTCTCTGCTGGCTGTGGCTCCAGGGGAGTTGAACAGTTCTGGCTCTGCTAGTTTATTTTTGATCTTTTGGCGCTTTTTTGGTGGACAAACCACCGCACATGTGCACCGCAGCGTTTCCGTTAGCCGGTAATTACCGGTATTTGACCGGCAAAATCTGTTGAAGTCCGACATATTTAATCTCTCCGGTCATAATGTCCGGTGAAAATAATTCCCTCTAAGCACAATTTGATTATTTGAATTGTATTCAAATAGGCTCAAATTAAATAGCCTATGCGATGAACGAAACAATCATTACATTTGTTATCGTTGCTTCACCAAGCAGCCGGTCTAATAATGACGACGCTGTGTCAGCGAGAGCTTGCTGCTAGATTTGCGAAAAGCATGCAGCTGCAGACCCACAGAACCCACCAGCTTTGCTGGCACAGTGCGGTCCCCAGACCTGGAAAGCTGCTCTGCGGGTCTGCAGCTGGATGCTTCTTGCAAATCTAACTGCAGCCAGCTCGCGCTGACAACGGCTTTCATTATTAGACCGGCTGCTTGGTGAAGCAACGATGAAACGAATGTAATGAATCGTTCATCGCATAGGCTATTTAATTTTAGCCTATTTTAATACAATTCAAATAATCAAATTGTGCTTAGAGGGAATTATTTTCACCGGACATTATGACCAGCACCAAGTCGTTGGGAGGTGGAGATATACATCACGCAAACCCACGATAATGTTGCCGTCTCTCTCTGCCAAATTTCTCAGTTCTTCGCTTGATATAATTAATATAAATGTCCAATATAACGGAATTCGTTAGCTCATAAAAATGTGATTATAACAGACTGCTGTTTATTAATGTCGGGCAGACTGCCCACAGACACCTCAAGTCGGCAGCAGCATGAAGTCTCGAGGGACTTATTTTATTTGGAATATATTAATGACTGTATATACGCAAAAGTAGCCTAGTTTTAAGTTAAAATATTGTTTTTAAGCTCAATAAACTCTGACCAGAATTTATCCCATTTGTCCGGTAGAGTGAAATCTACCGGACACTCAGACCTGCAAAAAAAAATTCTAACGGAAACCCTGGTGCACCGTGACTCGTGACTGGAGTCTAGTTCTGCTAGCACACATAGCCTACTGTGTACAGACGGTTTCAAACTGTATTTTAAATTAGAAAGCAAACAAAATAAATGGACAAGAGAAAAATAAATCTCAATTTGGTCAGTATTGTCATTTGGACAAGCAAAGCCATTACTTTAAGTTGCAGGCAAAGACAAGTCTGTCCACTGTCTCTGGTTTTAAAACTGCCCTGTTGCAGGTCACAAAAAAAAAAAAAAAACGATTTTTCAATTTTTTTTTATTTCGATATTCGATATCGATTATTAAAATATATCGCGCTATTTATCGTTATATCGCCCATCCCTAAACAACACAATCATCAAATTTGCTGATGACACAGTAGTGGTGGGCCTGATCTCTGCAAACGACGAGAGGGCCTACCTGGAGGAGGTCAAGGTTCTAGCGGGATTGTGTCAAGAGAACAGCCTCTCCCTGAACGTCAGCAAAACAAAGGAGATGATTGTGGACTTTAGGAGGTCGGGGGTCAGGGACTACAGCCCCCTCGGCATCGACGGGGCACCGGTTGAGAGAGTGAACAGTTTTAAGTACCTCTGAGTCCACATATCCGAGGACTTGACATGGACCCAGGGTTAGAAATTAACATTTTTTTTCAAGGGCTTTTTTTGCCCCCCTTAATTGATTTTCGGGGGCTTTTTTTTGTATTTCGGGGGCACTGCATTTTTATGATAAACGGTAGGGGTGGGACGGTTCACAAAATGGGACGGTTTGGTTCGTATCACGATTTTGGTGTCACGGTTTTCAGTTCGATATATGTTAATTTTTATTAAAAAAAAATTTAACACTCAAATCTAAACATGCTTCTCATTTATTAAAAATAAAATAAAAGGTTTACAGTGTTTACAGCCTTAAATAATGTTTGGCACACAAAGACCGAACTGACTGAAAAATATAGGCTACATTTGTCAAAGTATTAACTTAGTGCAAACAAACAATATGCTCAGCCAGCACTAGACTTTCCTTTCTTTAATATAAACACACAAAAACAATGTCAACCATGTTTAAATTCCCTGATCGTCAGTTCTTAATGGAAAGATTCGTTTTCTGCTTGAAATTATTATGTTTCCGTCTACATTTATTTAGACTAACATTATTTAAATATTGAGTGCAACTGTGGTGGATTACGTAATTCGGTGAGTTGGAACTATCTATGGGTTGGCGCCGGGTCCCCACGGACATTTTAGCGTCACGGAACACCAGCCCAGACAATGTTATCAGCTCCGGTAACGTTAGGAGGAGACGTTCTAACATCAACATGCAGTGGAAAAGCGGCAATAGTCCCGGTTGGAGTTAGTAAAACACAGTTGTATGTTAAGTTAGCCTTCTTGGATGTTGAATAAACGCCTATCATTGTCTTTAAACACCCCGCCTCTCAGACTCCCATTTCCTCCTCTGCTACAGTAGCTAGTAGCTACGGTGACATTTCATTGACTACAGTATTAGCTTGCGGGCTGCGTCGGGCTACCATAGTTAAAACGTGCGTTGTGTTTACAAACTCCTAACGCTATGGCAAGATGTGTGTAGGCATATGTAATGTTAATGGCTATGTTTTTAAAGTCGTAATGAAGATTGATTTATATTGTGCGTGCCATTTTTACACAAACTGACTAGCACCTGGCAGCTGGCTGCTGCTGCCTGCAGCCAGTGCAGAACACCGGCTCCGCCAAATGAATTTTTTTTATTTGCGCGTCATCTGAACCGTACTCCCACAGACGCTCCATTACCGGATAAATATATATATATAATTAGTAAACTGTCGGGGGCATTAAGTGCCCTCCTTAACTAATTTTCAAGGGCATTTTGTCCATTTTCAAGGGCATTATGCCCCAAGCCCCCGTTAATTTCGAACCCTGCATGGACCACACCAGGGCTCCAGACTAACTTTTTTCACCACCGTCCCAGAATCGTCCCGAAATACAGTTTTAACCGTCCCAAAGTGAATGTAAACCGTCCCATTTTTTTTTTATATATAATATATCAACGTCAATTTGATCATATGGGGACATATTTTGTGCTGATAATGGCACAGAGGGTGAGACCAACTGTGTACCGTACCTTTTGATTATTGTAAGCACAAAGATAATAAGCAGCTATAACTAGAACGTGTCGATAATATACAGTTCCAATAATAATAATAGATCAAATTTATATAGCGCCTTTCATAGAACCCAAGGTCGCTTCACAATCAGGACAAAAAATAGGGCTAAGGAAATAGGGGGGAAAAAGGGGATGAGGGAAGGTTAGGGATAATGGATAATGGACCTAATCTAATCTAAACTAACTGATGGGGAAAAGCCTTGGTCAAGAGGTGTGTTTTTAGAGCAGTTTTGAAGGTGTCCAGGGTTGGGGCGTTGCGGATAACATTACACTTCTGTTATTTAAATGTGTCCTTACGTTAGAGTCAGGGGTTGTATTGTTGGATGCAGTTCCCTGTTGGTCAGTGTGTGTCTGTTCTCCATCTTCTGCTGTGTTTATCCTCTTCAAATAGCGCAGCATATTTGTGGTGCTCTCTTCACTGAGAGGATGCCAGTATAGCGTTTATTTTTATTTTTATAACATTCTGATATTTTCACGGTTCTTGTATAGTGGTCTCGTGCGACTGTCAACTATAATAAATATGGGCTGTTTTAAATTGTGTGAATAGTTGTTGTGAGTGCCCGCACGGCGCACTATGTTTCAATATAATCCGTTTTACCATTCATTCATTATAAACACAGACGTAAGGTGTCCACCGCGCGTCCACTGTGTCCACCATGCTTTTTTAAGCTCCGGCCAAAATGCATGGTGACGTGTTGACCAATTTCGGAGGGGGATCCCAATGATATATCAATAAAAACGTACCGTCAGTTCATGTCCAAGGGATTATGTTCACGCACACAGCAAGTATCACCAGTTCCTGGCATTTTTTAACCTCTTTCTTTTTCGATGTCGAGATAAATTTGGGGCTGCTGCAGCGCGACCTGTGGTTTGCTGATCAGAATGGTGGGCGGGAGCTTGATGCTGGATTAGCGTATCGCTGCGTTGGGACGGCGGAGATAGTCATTGGATTCGGCAAATCATGCAACATTTAGACTTCAGTGAACCCCACATGATAATGTTGCCATCTCTCTGTCAACTAAGTCGGCACGAGACACGCACCGTTTGACAGCAATATGTGCGCGCACTGACAGTCGGCTAATTGACATTTCCTGTGAAAAAAGAAAAAAAAATCCTCTTCGTCCCGTTTGTGTCCCGGCAATGATTTCTGTTCATCCCAAATCAATATTTGATCGTCCCCGGGACGACGGGACATCGTTAGTCTCGAGCCCTGGGACCACACACATTGACAGTGTTGTGAAGAAGGCACGGCAACGCCTCTACTTCCTCAGGCGCCTAAGGAAGTTCTAAGTCAGTCAGAAGATCCTTAAGACCTTCTACTCATGCACAATAGAGAGCATCCTGACTGGCAATATCACCTCCTGGTTTGGGAATAGCACCGCACAAGACCGTAGCAGACTACAGAGAGTGGCCCGTGCAGCCGAACGCACAATTGGAAGGGGGCTTCCCACTCTCCAGGGCATTTACAACAAGCGGTGCATGGGCAAGGCTAAGAGAATTATCAAAGACTCGAGCCACCCAAACTGCCTCTTTGAACTGCTGCGGTCAGGCAAGCGATACCGGAGTCTCATGGCAAGCACAGAGAGACTCAGAAGAAGCTTCTATCCCCAGGCCATCAGGATGCTCAACGAACAATAACACTATGTAACAACCATCAAAGGCACTCACAGCACACACTCACTTTAAACATACAACTCACTGCAGCACCCACTTTAACCACTTTAGAACACCTAAGCACACTTTATATTTATTGGTAAAGAATTTGCACTACAACCCATACCTCATTACACCTTACTGTAAATTGTACCTAAATTGTACCTCATCCTTTGCACTGTATAGTATATTGTATGGTAACTCGGTTACTTCTACTCTACATTGAGCATTGTATATATGTATATACTGAAAATGTTTGTCTACGTACTTGATTTCTATTTTATACTTGCTATACTTATTTTATACTTATCTTTTTTGCCTAGCACAGTCTCTGGTGCGTAACAGAAAGAAGCATTTTGTATAAAAGTATTCTGTACTTCTGTATGACAACTAATAAAGAAACTTGAACTTGATAAACGGTATGAATTTGCGCTACGGTATGGATTGTGACTATACCTTGTGACCGGTAGACTAGAGCAGCTAGTCACAGCAGTAGCAATGACGTTAACGTTGACTATTCACTCGACGTTTGCAGTGGTCGTTGCATAGTGTTTAATTGTACTGAGTTTTTCTCCACTTGTTCAAGGACCTTGCCATATAGTTTTGGCATTTCAATTTGGCTAAGGAGGCTGAGAGGAGACTTGCTTTAGCACAGCAACAGGCTAACGTTAGCCGCTAAGCTAACATTCTAACGTGACTCTGCGGCACAAGTTCCATTTGTGAGGAAAGGGAGGGGGGGGGGGGGGTTATATTTACAAGGCTTGACAACAGAGGTTCAAAGATAACTTCACATTTATTTGGCTATTTGTTTCTTTATATCGCTTTATCCATCGGGGCTGCTCCCGTTTCCAACTGTGTTGACAATAGGGCTGACCTTCGAATTTTTTTTTGGCAATCGAAGCTTCGGGGCCGAGCTTCGATTTTAATTCGAAGCTTCGAATGATTTTTTTTTTTTTTTTATAAATAAATATAATAATATATATATAATTTTTTTTTTATAATTTTTTTTTTTATCTTATGTTGTGGGACTTGTACAGCACTTTGGTAAACTTTGTTGTTTTTAAATGTGCTCTATAAATAAAGTGGATTGGATTAATGAATTAAGTAGCCCCTTTCGTGACTGTGACGCAGCCCACAGTGTGATTTAATTCAAGGTGGATCGCTGTTGTCGTTTGAACAACTCCAGATTTCATGGGAACTACCAATCCCCCAAATCAAGAATGTTTAAGATGAATGAAGTAAGATTTTGATTATTTGAAATATGGCCTGTGTAGACTAAACTATGCACAGAATTATGTCAGTCTACAAGGTCCGGATTCTACATGGTCCGGCAATGTAGACCTTGTAGACTCCACTACAGACTAATTATCAGTGAATGTTCATGCATTTTTAAGAAGGGCTACTTCCACAAAAAAACAAAGAACCCACCAAAACATCTCAGTAGCACCTTATCTAAATGTTCTATTTCATATATGGAGATTCATATTTATTTATGTATTGCATGCATTTCTACATTTTATTTCCTATTTTGTTTATTCATCCCAGTATCTTTCTTTCTTATGTGTGGAATTCTACAAGGCATTTACATTCACATTTACATTTAGTCATTTAGCTGACGCTTTTATCCAAAGCGACTTACAAGTTCTGTACGACAGGTCATCAGGAAGGATACAACTCTATCAGCTGAGTAACAATATTCATCAAAGTGTTGCGTGTTACAGTGTAGGTTAGTTTATTAGGACAAGTGCATGACAGTAAGGTTAGTTAGGGTTAGATATTTTTTATTTTATTTTTTAAATTTTATTTCAGATACTGGTTGAAGAAGTGCGTCTTTAGTCGACGGCGAAAGATTGGATGGGATTCGGCTGTCCTAACTGGGGTGGGTAGTTCATTCCACCATTGTGGGGCAAGGACTGAGAATAGGCGTGTAGGTGGTGTAATAGGTATATGTGTTTGAGGATGATATCCTTCAAACAGGCAATAGTGATGATATAATTTGGGCAGTGCTGATCTGGGTTACTTTCCTCCAGTGTATTTGTCCCCCGGCCCCACCCAATGGCCCCATGCACACACACACACACACACACACACACACACACACACACACACACACACACACACACACACACACACACACACACACCGAAGTAAAAATAAAAATAAAATAAAAAATTTGAAAAAAAGAAATTTGAGAAAATTTTTTTTTTTTTAAACTTCGATTTTTTTTAATGTTCGAAGCTTGTGCCATCGAACGAAGCTTCGAAGTATTTAAGACAGCCCTAGTTGACAATCCTGGTGTGACATCATCACCTACGGCATCTTAGGAAGCACAAACCTATTACGTCACACTCTCGCTCTCTCTCCGTTGTCAAACATGTACACTAAAGTTAAGTTATGTTGTATTGTGTTTGAGGGAAAGAAACCTCCTGTCCTGCTGTAGTTTTTATTTTCACTTTGTGCCGCTTGATTTGATTGTAATTCACAGGGCTCTACGCTAACCTTTTTCCCAAGGAGCACATGTGTTCCTAAATGAAATTATTTTGGAGCACACAAAGAGATTTAGGAGCACCCAAAAATATTTAGGAGCACAGTGAAAATATTTCAAGTAACAGAGTTTTTTTTCTTCTTTTTTTTTATAAATAAATGTGTATTTGTACTGTGCATGCATGTGCAAACGGGAACGGGACACACATCTGTGCAATAGCACATACCACCAAAGTCACTGGCCCACTGTGTGTGTGTATCTGCGTGTGCAAACGGGAATGGGACACAGACATTTGAACTATTAAGTGATTAATGCCTACTGTGGCAAAGTTGTAGCCAACAACTAGGCCTAATAAGAAAGGCAGTGACATTGAACAAAAAGGAGACACTGGCATTACCACCAGGGCCATCAGTAGAGGGGACTGTAAGGTGCCCTTTCGGTATACTACCTTTGCTAAAACTGTGTTCTCTGTTAAAGGTGGTAACTACTGGAATAGCCTACCAGTTGTGATTAGAGAGTGACCCACATACTCCATGTTCAAGACTCATCTTAAACTGCATCTTAAGGCAAACCAGAACTGTGATCATTTTTTATCTGATTTAGTTTATGTAACTTGTTTCTTGTTTTTATCATTGATTGTCAACATGCTTTTACCCTAAGCAGGCTATTTATTTATTGAAAGAGTTTTGCTGTCTCCTGGTGTAAATTAGCTCTTGCTACAACCCTGCATGTTTACATTTAGTATTTTGTACTTTATGTTCATTAACATGTGCTGTCCCTATCAAATAAACTATCAAATCAAACTACTGCTACAAAAGTAACAGTCACTTAACTTTAGCTTTTGCCCCTTTTATGCATACAATGCCTATGTTTTGGCTGTGTTGCTCTTCTAGAAAAATAATCCTTTCAAAAAAAAAAAAAAAAAGAACCCACCAAAACATCTCAGTAGCACCTTATCTAAATGTTCTATTTCATATATGGAGATTCATATTTATTTATTTATGTATTGCATGCATTTCTACATTTTATTTCCTATTTTGTTTATTGATCCCAGTATCTTTCTTTCTTATGTGTGGAATTCTACAAGGCATTTACATTCACATTTACATTTAGTCATTTAGCTCACGCTTTTATCCAAAGCGACTTACAAGTTCTGTACGACAGGTCATCAGGAAGGATACAACTCTATCAGCTGAGTAACAATATTCATCAAAGTGTTGCGTGTTACAGTGTAGGTTAGTTTATTAGGACAAGTGCATGGCAGTAAGGTTAGTTAGGGTTAGATATTTTTTATTTTATTTTTTAAATTTTATTTCAGATAATGGTTGAAGAAGTGCGTCTTTAGTCGACGGCGAAAGATTGGATGGGATTCGGCTGTCCTAACTGGGGTGGGTAGTTCATTCCACCATTGTGGGGCAAGGACTGAGAATAGGCGTGTAGGTGGTGTATATGTGTTTGAGGATGATATCCTTCAAACAGGCAATAGTGATGTAGAGCCTAGAGCCATATGAAATCCGTTTTATTTTTTTCCAAATTCCATTAAATTTTTTTCCAAATTCCGTTTTTTCCGTTTTAATATTTCAGAATTCTGTATTTTGCTTTGTACGCTCATTTTACCATCAGAAATAGATAATAAATCTATTATATTAATAAAATGGAATTTGGAAAATAATCAAACGGATTGCATATGGCTCTAGTGATGATATAATTTGGGCAGTGCTGATCTGGGTTACTTTCCTCCAGTGTATTTGTCCCCCGGCCCCACCCAATGGCCCCATGCACACACACACACACACACACACACACACACACACACACACACACACACACACACACACACACCGAAGTAAAAATAAAATAAAAAAATTTGAATTTTCTTTTTTTTAACTTCGATTTTTTTTAATGTTCGAAGCTTGTGCCATCGAACAAAGCTTCGAAGCTTGTGCCATCGAACGAAGCTTTGAAGTATTTAAGACAGCGCCCTAGTTGACAATCCTGGTGTGACATCACCTACGGCATCTTAGGAAGCACAAACTTATTACGTCACACTCTCTCGCTCTCTCTCCGTTGTCAAACATGTACACTAAAGTTAAGTTATGTTGTATTGTGTTTGAGGGAAAGAAACCTCCTGTCCTGCTGTAGTTTTTATTTTCACTTTGTGCCGCTTGATTTGATTGTAATTCACAGGGCTCTACGCTAACCTTTTTCCCAAGGAGCACATGTGCTCCTAAATTAAAATTTTTTGGAGCGCACAAAGAGATTTAGGAGCACCCAAAAATATTTAGGAGCACAGTGAAAATATTTCAAGTAACAGAGTTTTTTTTTTTTTTTTTTTTTTTTATAAATAAATGTGTATTTGTACTGTGCGTGCATGTGCAAACGGGAACGGGACACACATCTGTGCAATAGCACATACCACCAAAGTCACTGGCCCACTGTGTGTGTGTATCTGCGTTAGTGATGTGACGATTCATCGATTTGCATCGGTGCGCCGGCATACACGTTCACGATGCACGTGCACCGGTGGAATACGTGCGCACCGGCTAGAACTCAGGTTGAACTCGCGATGCATCTTGTTGTAGCGTCTTTGCGTCGGTCAAAACCGATGCATTAATATAATTTCCTCTCATCCACTTCTGTCAGCAGTGCACTGTGACTGCACACAGCTGATACTATACTACTAATACAGAAGGCGAGAGCCGCGTCACAGTTAACAACAACAAACAGTGGAAGTCGAGGACATGAATAGAATTGGGCTTCCTCTGGCTAACGCCAGTTAGCCGTTCAGCTAACGCTAAACTAAACTACAGTGTCTAACTAACTAACTAACGCAACACCAGTTCCATTAGTGAGGAGGGGGGGGGGGGGGGGGGTATATTGAAGACGCTTGACAACAGGTTCAAAGATAACTTCACATTTATTGGCTATTGGTTTCTTTATATCGCTTCATGCAGCAGGCTATCCAGGCTCTGTGTGTTCTGTTGACATCCGATCCTAGCCTAGTGTGTGACATCATCAACTACGCGACTCAGACGGTCTCTCTCTCTCTCTCTCTCTCTCTCTCTCTCTCTCTCTCTCTCTCTCTCTCTCTCTGTTCAATGATTTAACGTGGCCAAACGTTACAATATAAATACTAATTGGATAGTTGATGATAAACATTTAATTTCATTATCTGAAATATTATAAAATCATTTAAGTCTGCTATAAGCCATTATCCCTTTGTGTATGATTATTATTGTCTCACAGTAGTACATTGTGTGTGTGTTTTTAGCTAAAGTGGATAGAAAAGACAGTTTATGCAAAAGTCTTCTTAGGCACCCAAGAGTTTTTATATAAATTGTCTTACAGTAGATTATTTTATTTTTAATAATAATATAAGCTGCATATAAGGAATACAACCAAATCCTCTGTCATACCATAAAATTGTATCATTATTTTGCATCGTGTTGAATCGCATCGTATCGCCCCGAATCGCATTATGTTGAATCAAATCGTATCGTATCGTATCGTATCTCAACAGGGGGTGAATCGTATCGCATCGCCCGGTGCTTCAAATGTATCGTTAATGTATCGTATCGTTGGCACCGTATCGAGATGCGCATCGCATCGGCCTCAGTGAGGAGATGCACATCCCTAATCTGCGTGTGCAAACGGGAATGGGACACAGACATTTGAACTATTAAGTGATTAATGCCTACTGTGGCAAAGTTGTAGCCAACAACTAGGCCTAATAAGAAAGGCAGTGACATTGAACAAAAAGGAGACACTGGCACAGTAGAGGGGACTGTAAGGTGCCCTTTCGGTATACTACCTTTGCTAAAACTGTGTTCTCTGTTAAAGGTGGTAACTACTAGGGGTGGGAATCACCAGTTTCATCACGATACGATACGATATCGATTCTTTGGACAACGATACGATATTTGCCGATATCACAAAGTCTGCCACGATACGATACGATTCAATTCAGGTGCCTGCGATCGATATGAGGCGATATTATGTGCCCATTTAACACAATCAGTCACATTTAGATCAACTAAAAAAAGGCTACGGAAATATCAATTGATGTATTTATTTTTGAGCTCTTCCAGACATTTAAATGAAAAACAATCTATTGTTTTTAATACAAATAGACCTCCTGTTCACTTTTGTTTTTATATATTGAGCTTTAACACACACACAGACACACACACACACACACACACACACAGTCCCCCACAGCCCCCACCCCTCCTCCTTCCAAGTCCCCTCTCTCCTCTCCTGTTCTCTCTCACGGTTAGCTGCTTAGCTTTTAAGCAGCCAACGCGACGTTCATTTAGATATTTAACGCGACGTTGGCATAAAGGAATGGCGACGATGCAACGCCTGTTATATGCATTTGACCCGTTGCGGGGAAAAAACTGCACAGACTTATATCGGCTCGCAAAATAGACGCTCTGAGTGCTTTACAGCAGACGCAAACACTGCTGTAATGTCTACACGGAGTTTCACAATACTGGGCGCCGGCGGATATGACTCGCGGGGATTTTCAAAATAAGAGTATCGCAATATGAATCGATCTTTTTACGTTGCGTCGATCCTATTTGATTATTGATAATAGATCGATATATCGATCTGGATCGATGTATTGTCCCACCCCTAGTAACTACTGGAATAGCCTACCAGTTGTGATTAGAGAGTGACCCACATACTAAATGCATTATATACCATAGGTTGCCGGCTCTATTTGTCTATGGAGAAATTCCCCTTCTTTGCAGGGCTATAACTTTTTAAATTCTATTTCTACATTGCCATTATTAGGGCCCATTCAAAGTCCTATATGTATTGTTCATTGTGTAGCAACGTTAAACTTTTTCATTCACATATTCATAGTAAAGTATGGTCTAATGTATAAGTATGTTTTCATCTCTTTCTGCAGCTTTCTCCAGAACGTGATCTATAGCCCCAAATGCATTATATTGATGATGAAATACAGCAATCGGGGCGATATAAAAAAATTCAATTGGACGTACTTCTAGAATGATTTACGTATGATCTGATGATGACCGGATGGGCGGGGGATCGTTTATAATTCCGTGGGCAGCGTTATATCATTCATCTAGTGTGGGTCATATGTTCATCATAACAGTTTATATGGAACACGTTCAAAAATAACGCTGAATCTTACCGTATCTTCCTCGCGCCGTTGGACGATCAGCGTGGTGTAGACCGTTTTCGATTATGGGATGTTTATCCTGATGAACCATTTCCAGCTTGTATAATACTATATACGTCCAAATAACGTTGTTTATTGAGTTAGGGCGAGCGATTGATCATCCAGAACTGTGATAATTTTTTATCTGATTTAGTTTATGTAACTTGTTTCTTGTTTTTATCATTGATTGTCAACATGCTTTTACCCTATTGCAGGCTATTTATTTATTGAAAGAGTTTTGCTGTCTCCTGGTGTAAATTAGCTCTTGCTACAACCCTGCATGTTTACATTTAGTATTTTGTACTTGATGTTCATTAACATTCTCTCAATGGCGAGGAGTAACGCGTGGGAGGCTCACGCTGCCCCCGACACTTCCTGATTCTACTGCACAGGCGCACCAACCGACCTGTAGGAGTCAGGGTTTCCGTTAGATTTTTTTTTTGCAGGTCTGAGTGTCCGGTAGATTTCAATCTACCGGACAAATGGGATACATTCCGGTCAGAGTTTATTGAGCTTAAAAACAATTGATAGGCCTATATAAAGAATGACATCATCAAGGCATTTATAATATTTTAACTTAAAACTAGACTACTTTTGCGTATATGCAGTCATTAATATATTCCAAATAAAATAAGTCCCTCGAGACTGCGTGCTGCTGCCGACTTGAGGTGTCGGTGGGCAGTCTGCCCGACCTTAATAAACAGCAGTCTGTTATAATCACATTTTTATGAGCTAACGAATTCCGTTATATTGGACATTTGTATTAATTATATCAAGCGAAGAACTGAGAAATTTGGCAGAGAGACGGCAACATTATCGTGGGTTTGCGCCGTGATGTATATCTCCACCTCCCAACGACTTGGTGCTGCTGCTCATAATGTCCGGTGAAAATAATTCCCTCTAAGCACAATTTGATTATTTGAATTGTATTAAAATAGGCTAAAATTAAATAGCCTATGCGATGAACGAAACAATCATTACATTTGTCGTTGCTTCACCAAGCAGCCGGTCAATGACATCCTGTGTCAGCGAGCTGGCAGCTGATATATTTACGTGAAGCATGGAGCAGGAGCAGACAGAGCAGAGCAGCGGTGTCAGCAGCGCCCCCACCCAACAGCTGAATTGCCAATGGCTGAATTGGAGTACTGCACCCTGCCAAGCCATGCTTCACGTAAATATATCAGCTGCCAGCTCGCTGACACAGGATGTCATTGACCGGCTGCTTGGTGAAGCAACGACAAATGTAATGATTGTTTCGTTCATCGCATAGGCTATTTAATTTTAGCCTATTTTAATACAATTCAAATAATCTAATTGTGTTTAGAGGGAATTATTTTCACCGGACATTATGACCGGAGAGATTAGATATGTCGGACTTCACCAGATTTTGCCGGTCAAATACCGGTAATTACCGGCTAACGGAAACGCTGGTAGGAGTCGCTGTCCACAACGCCCGATCCCCACCCATCAGTTTCCCACCCCCTAATACGGCCAATGTGTATTAGTATGAACGACCAGCTAAACTGAAAGCAATGTGGAGCGCTGGGCTCGAACAGGCAAGCCCAGCGTCTCCGTCATTCGTGGCGAGCGCCTTGCCCACTACGCCACGTAGCCGCCCTCAGTACAGAAACATTGTTTATGCGTTTGCGTGTCAGGTAGACCATTGATTTGACAGTCTATTCTGCCAAATACGTCACACCGCTTGCACTCCGGCTGTCCGGCGCTGCAGCTGGACCCTATTGCCCACCTCTGCTGTTGTTAACGCTAGCAAAGTTAGCTGTACACACATACACAGTGGGCCAGTTACTTTGGTGTAGGGGTGTAACAATAATCCTAAGGGGAAAATTCAACTGCATCGATTTGAAAATGTTAGAATCGATTATTGCAATTTGAATGTGTACACGGTGTTATGTTGTTATGTCCGTTACAGTCAACACAACGACATACGCTACTGCATCAACGTTATGATTAACAAAGCAAGGCATTCGTTTTGTTGCATTAACGTTATATTAGTATTGCTATCCCTAAATCTAGGTGTTCTAAAATCTATTGCTATTGGTAAGACTATAATAAAGGTGCTCCCATAGTCGAGCGGACTGTACTCGGACTGGACTCCACGGAATTCTGCTGCTCGGAAAACGCTTGCATATCGCAATGGCAGACTTGCAGGAAGTAAACAAGCAAAATGAGAGCTTCCGATTGGTCATTTGCTTTATTTCCCCAGTCACGTTACTCTACTGTGATTGGACCGCTTGAGTGCAATGTGGGACTTGTAGTTTTTTAACGATTCTCAGCGAAGAAATAAAAAGAACGACTGAGGCTGTAATCTGCACTCGCACACCGTGCGAGTAATTTATTTTTCAGGTTCGCACACACATATTTTTAGGGGCATATGCAAGCAATATGGTCGCACTGTAGAGCCCTGTTTCATGAAAAAAGTGTTTTTCAGAGATGGAAGTAACTTGAGAAAAGGTTTTGCATTTTTCTATTGCAGTTTTGCACAATACATTTTCTTAAAATACCTCTGTACTATGTGAAATATGTCCTAGTAATACAAGAGTACAGTAATAGCTGCCATACCAGTGTTTTACCCCTTCAGAAGCATTTATATAGACATTTTAAGATAAATGAATATACTGTGATATATACCGTTACCGTCTATGCTTCAAATTATACCGTGATATACATTTTAGACCATACCGTCCAGCCCTAAAACCGCCATTGGGCTGCTTAGAAAAATATATATAATAATCTCAAATTTTATCGCAATCGCAATATCTGTCAGAAAAATCGCAATTACATTATTTCCCAAAATCGAGCAGCCCTACCACGGAGCATGTGAAATGTCTCTGTCCAGACACATTCGGTGTCATAACGAATATAATCGTAACGAAAACCAGTCATATCTTTCAATGGATACGTTTATAAAATAGGCAAAGTATGAGCACAGGTCGTGTTTGTCCACAATGAAAATAAAAGATGGGATAACTACAGACTGCCTGCTGGACGCTGGTAGCGTGGGTTGTTTGAGTAGGATGACCATGAGACCTTCTGATAGCAGGTGGTGGTCATAAGAGTTTTGAAAATGTGAAATACTTACTGCAGCTTTAACCTATTTTAAAATTGGATATACTTCTGTTTTACTTCATTTTTGATCATATATTTTTTTTATTCAGCACAAAATCAAAACAGTACAGATATGCAGATATACTTTACATCACGTTCTCAGTCAACATCATGTCTGTACCGTATCATTAAGAGACAGCTATGCTTGGGGAAGGGGAAGGGGCGTGGGGGACACACACAAAAACCAACAACAAAACAAAATAAATAAATAAATGTTTTCATTTTACAGACATTACCAATGTAAACAAACCTTTTGACGGTCATAACTGATTCGGCCTTTAAATTATTATTTGTTGGATGTCCAAGCTCGTCCGTCCCTCATTTCCTACTCGGCCTCAGACCCACTGTCTCATTGTCAGTCATCCAGGTGAAGACGAGCATGGGTAGCTTTAGCAATGTAAGCAAAGTTGGTTATCATCTCGCAATCAACATGCAACATTATTTAATTGTCAGCCAGTGCTTCATGGCTCTGTTGCCATGAGTAGCATGTAAGCGTTCTGCTATTTGAGTGATGAGTCAGTCACCTAACTCACACCATCCCCTCTTTCCCCTCCTACCCAGATGGTGGTGAAGACCTACATGGACATGGACCAGGACTCGGAGGAGGAGAAGCAGCAGTACCTGGGGCTGGCGCTCCACCTGGCCTCAGAGTTCTTCCTCAGGAACCCCAACAAGGACGTGCGTCTGCTGGTGGCCTGCTGTCTGGCAGACATCTTCAGGATATATGCCCCTGAGGCTCCTTACACCTCCCACGATAAACTCAAGGTGAGGAGAGATATAACGCTCTGCATTAGTGTTGGGAGTTAGGTCTGGGCGACATGACCAAAATATATCACAATATTTTACGGTATAGATTTACACTGCAAATTACAACATACATCTTCATCCTGTAATACAATTGTCATGGTCCTATTTCATTCAAAATGGTCTATTTTCTTCTACTTTTTAAATACTAATAGTGTATATATATTCTTTTTGTGGACACCGATGTAGTAAAACCCATACCTTTGCATGGATGGATCCATGACTGTATACCTTCATATTCGGTATACTTTCCAGTAGGGGTGGGGGAAAAAATCGATATGTAGTAGAGTAGTAGGGGTGGACGGTATGGTCTAAAATTTATATCACGGTATAATTTGAAACATAGACGGTAACGGTATATATCACGGTATCAGTGTTTCCGTTAGAATAATTTTTTTTGCCCGATAGGCAGGCTATATAAAGAATGACATCCTCAAGGCATGTAGATTTATAAAAAACGATAGGTAAGATCTCTTACCTTTCTCCACTGGTTAAAAATGCCAGGAACTGAAATTGAAACTTGCTGTGCGCCGCGGTGATATGTGTTTATTATGAAATGACAATTGCGTGTTGACACGCCCAGTGCGCCCACTGCGCGAAGCCTCCTAAATAACTTTTTCCAGTTTGCACATATCTATTATCTATGACTAATTCGATCTATTTTTAGGGGAAAATGCGATTGAAATAGTCGCGCTGTGGTTACATGACGTCATTGCTATTTTAGAGCTGCCCTACCGGTTACACGGTATAGTCAAAATCCATACCGTAGAGCAAATTCATACCGTTTATACCGTATACCGTTTATACCGTCCACCCCTACGTAGTAGTATCGCGATACTTTGCGTGGCGATACTGTATCGATACAGGGACGCCAAGTATTGATATTTAATTATTATTATTATAATTTTTATAAGGAAGTTGCATTGTTCATTTCAATAAAGTATTGCGATAGTATCGTATCGCGAGGTCTCTGGCGATTCCCACCCCTACTTTCCAGCCCTAGTTAGTTGGGACTCTCACTGACACACAAACTGGGAACCATACTCTATGCTTGGGCCAGTGGTTCTCAACCTGGGGGCCAGGAACCCCCAAAGGGGTACAAATGCATTATCACTTTGTAATCTTTGGTATAGATGCATTCTCGTGAAATTATGAAGTCTAAAGACCCCCCCCCCCCCCCCCCCATCACGAATCGCCTGAAGGCGTAAGTATTCTGTCCCAAAACCTTTATTTTGAAGGCAAAAAACACTCGCGCCTTTTATTTTGAAGGCAAAATCGCTATATTTTCACCGAAAGTGAAACTGCTGCTGTGTGCGGTGCTGCTGCCCTGACAGAGATTTGTGATAGCTGGTTAACAGGCTACACGCTAATGTAAGGCAGGCAGCTGTTTATTGGACTAAACATTAGGCTTGCAGTGTTTCCCACAGGATTTTCAGAGACTATGGGGGGTGAAACTCTGACCCTTTAGGGGGGTCCGGGGCATGCACCCCCTCGGAACTTTTTGTTGTTGTACATTTTAAAGTTAAATGCATCAATCTGGTGCACTTCGAGAGCAAAATAAAGAGGCTAGATCTATGATGAACTTTGTGCTCAAAACACAAAATCAACTAGACTAGTGCTTCCCAATCCTCTCCTCGAAGCACCCCAGCCGTTCAATGTATGTTAAATTCCACCACCAGCACACCTGATTCAACTTAACTAGCCCTTTATTAGTTGAATCAAGGTGTGCTGGTGGTGGAATTTAACAAATACATGGAATGGCTGGGGTGTCTCGAGGAGAGGTTTGGGAACCACTGGACTAGAGCATACATTTGAGCTATCAAAGAAATGAAGCAAAAGTGTTTGAATTGGTTTATTTTTTTAGTAAATAAAAAAATATAGTGGATTACTATTACGACTACTACCACTGCCAATACTACGGATACATCCCTATTGGAAAACTTTATATAAAAAAAAAAAAAAAATAGAGAAAATATAAACTTTTTTTAAATATTTTTTTTAATATTTTTATTTTTTTTGGTTCATTATACAACTGTGGCGGGACTAATTACACTGTGGCGGGCCACCACAGTCTAGGTGATTAATGGGAAACCCTGGCTTGGAGCTATGGAGCTTTGGACCTATATGGCAAGTTATTTTCCCTCTACAAGCTCCTATCTTGCAACCAAAAAAAGTATGCACTTGAGATTTGTTAACTTGCCAGCTACCTTAGTTAGGAGTTGTGGCTAATGTTAGTAATTAGTGACTGATCAGTGATCAGTGTAATGCATTTACAGTTGCTGTTACACAGAACAGTCTGCTAACAGTCTAAAGCAGGGATGTCAGACTCATATCAGGCAGTGGGCCGGATTAGCCTACTCTTTGTTAAAAAGCACATTTGACTCGACACATGGATACTGTATTTACTAGGCTATATTTGAAATCATTCAGGCCTACAGATCAATGAGAAATTGCATGTGGCACAAAACATAACACACACTGTACAATTACATAAAGCAGAAGAGCCCTCCAATAGAAGTGGAACAGAAAGCATTTTTCTATCCATGCAAATAGCCGGATTCGTGAAACATGTGTTTACCTGAGGCCGGGCGGAACCAGGAGTTTCATTGAAACCTACCAAGCAACCCGGGTAGACCGCCGCGACCGAGGTTATCGGACTACCAGGTCAGACGGGCCGACTTAGTCTTGCTGTACGAGGCCAACATTTCAAGTAGAAGAGAGAAGTGCAACAAAATAGATCAAGTGCCATAGAAAACATGTTTCTTATTCATACATATAACAATAACTAGGCTACAGTGTATTGATTAATTATATATTTGAAAGAATGCAAGTTATAGCTATAAAACACCAAATGTCTCTTCCATTGTACCATCAGGGTTGCATGTTGGCTATAACCTGCATTCTTTCAAATGTATAAATAATCAATAAAAAAGATATTTAACAAATAAGAAATGCAAATGCCACAGAAGGCATTTAATAATTATTATTTTCATGAATTCAATCATTTCACAATAATTGCATTATTGTGTTTGAATATCTGAGTTATTAAGTAATTATACATTTGTCCAATATAGCTGGTTCAGATATGGTTAATCCAGCTGCCCTGTGATCAGATGAATCCAGTGCACTATAGTCGGCATAGAAAAGGGAACAAAATAAGACAGAGGGGGTGGGAGGGAGTGAGTCATTCTACCAATGGACTTAGTGGTCTGCAATATAAGTGCAATTGAGTGTGGAAAAGGAAGAGGCTACTTACATTGTCACTTTCTGGTCGACACCTGACACTTTTTGGCTTTTACCAGCCTGTCGACATCGGGGACCAGTTTCTGGAGAGTTGTGATTTTCATTATGTTGTTTAGATGTCCGTGTGTCAGACAATTGCACAGTTTGGACTTGTTAATGTTCATCACAGAGAAAGCCTGCTCGCATAGATATGTTGTCCCAAACATACAAAGTATCTTGGATGCAAAGGATGTGATCTTTGTGTAATTTGGTGTCGGTCATTGATAGGATTCCAAACCAACAATTTGTCCTTCAGCGGTGCGCTACACTGCAGTTCAATCAGCTCCATTTGGAGTTCCTCTGGCACGTTGGATGTGTTGGTGGTGAACAGAGAGCGGAAAAAGTGCAAAGTCCTTCTCCAGTTGAGTGAAGACAGTGAATTTATTGTCAAACTTGCGTATAAGCCTGAGCAGCATGTTCTTGTATGTGTCCATACTCTCGTGATTGACATGGACTGCGTTGTGCTGGGATAGCTGTCTCCCACAGCCAATTTAATTTGAAAAGCATGAACGCTATCATAGTACTCTGACGAGTTTGTTGCTGCCCTGCATGCTAACATTCAACACATGTAAGTGTTCTGTAATGTTCACTAAAAAGTAGGGGTGTAACGGTACACAAAAACCACGGTTCGGTACGTACCTCGGTTTTGAAGTCGCGGTTCGGTACGGGTTTTTGGTACAGTGGGTGAAAGTTTGGCTTTCCATGTTCCACTCAGGGGTGATGTAGTGTGCAGTAACTAATTGTACTTGTAGGGCTGTCGAGGAATATTCTAATCGACTTTAAAAAAAATTATAATTATATTGGATCAAAAACAGCCCCCGTCGTTAGTGGTTAACATTAGGGCTGGGCGATATGGCCTCTAAATGATATCACGATATTTTTTTTTACCATATCACGATACACGATATATATCGTGATATTTTGACATTTCCTCTAAAGCACTTAAAAATGCTTGATTTAACCCTTTGATGCATACAATAATACATGCATTATTAAACCATGAAGATGATTTAAAAAATTATTAAATTAAAATGTACTAATAGTACAGCGGGTTAAGCCTTTGAATCAAACATAGTAAGTTTATACCATGAGGTTTATTTTGAGATGTGGAGGGAAGTCAGATTTGACCTCTGAGGCCCGGGAGAGGTCAAATCCAAGATGGCCGCCCAAAATATTCAAAAATTCAAAACTTTGGAATTGAACACAGTAGAAAAACACTTAAGACATTTCCCAACAACTTTAGGGTGCCCATTCTGTTGGTGATACTTTTGAGACCAATAGCATTCAAGAAAATAGATTTATGTTAAAGTCATTTTCACTCAGTTTGAAATTCCCAAGCACAACAACGTTATTTAGTTGGTGAGACTTTAGTTATGTAGCCTACTTATATACAGTAGTCTACCGTGGCTATCTGAAGTGAATTACATGCCATGATATAACCCACCTGTCATTCTCCCATATGTTCACACACAGCACTACTGTCACAATTGTCATTCAACAGCAGGTAAGAAAGATTTTCCTTTCAGTTCGTTTTCCTATACAAATGATTCAACCTAGGCTATTAAAAAAATATATACCTGGTGATTAACTACAAGTTATTGTGAACTTTTTGATGTGTGTTAGCTAGCCAAAACTATCTCTGTCTAGTTGCAGCAACGTCAGCTAACGTTAGCTAGCACGTTATGGGTTAAGCAAATTTTGGTCAAACTTCTAAATGGTCTAACAAGCATAATTCGCTCCCACGGGGGCACCATAGGATTCGTTTAGGACAAGACACATGTGTACTATTAAAAATACTTGAACAATGCTAAACAATGTTCAATTGTTATCCTTTCAGATTTCCATGTCGACTTGCTGGTGATTCTGATCACAATCATGTCAAAGCGTCACAGCTTGATGGACCCTACCCAGACCCCTTCATCCAAGCAAACCAAGCCTCCTCCCAGCACTAACTGGGACCTTTGTGTCCTCTGTCAAGTAGTTACAAATGAACCTTTACAGTGCCCACTCTGAAACAAAACAAAACAGTCTGTTGGTAGTGGTTATGTGTCCCTGGCAGAAGACCTTCTCCGGTTCCGTACCCTTCAGCACACACCAATGGACCCCAACCTGGAGCTACTAGATGATGGAGATGGCATAGAGTCCACTTTTAAGAGACACAATGCTGAGTGGCACAAGAAATGTAGGCTTAAATTCAACAAAAAAGCATATGATGAGCAAAGTCGGGGGAAATGAACTACAGCACAACAGGACAGTACCTCATCTGTACACACACGGTCTGCCCACAGCCATTCACAGTCCACAGAACCTACTTGCTTCTTTTGCAATGAGCCTGCAGCAGGCTCTTCAGGTTTACACAATGCATCAACCTACAACATTGACAGAAATGTGAGGAAGTGTGCTCTTGAGCTCGAGGACACTGCTCTGTTGGCCAAGCTTGCAGAGGGTGACATGATTGCCCTAGAGGCCAAGTACCATACTCTCTGTCTGTCATCATTGTATAACAGAGCTACATCTAAACGCAATGATGGAAATGAGTCTGGCCTACATGGCATAGCCTTTGCACAGTTAGTGGCATACCTGGAAGACATGAGCAGTCATGAGAACAGTGCCCCTGTCTTCAAATTGACAGACATCGCTTAGTTATACAAGACCATGCTAGAACAACTTGGTCTGACTGTGAAGGAGCGTATTCACACTACCAGACTGAAAGAACGACTGCTTTCAGAGCTTCCCCATCTGAGGGCACATGCACAAGGAAGAGACACACTACTAAGTTTCGAGACGGACATTGGACCAGCTCTGATGAAAGCCTGTCAAACTGACAGTGATGCCATGCACTTAATGCGAGCAGCACAAGTAGTGCGCAAAGAGATCTTTAATTCATCTTTCTCTTTTGATGGGTCATTCCAAGAAAACTGCCAGCAGAGTGCTGTGCCGCCATCTCTCTTGGCTCTTGTCAACATGGTACTTGATGGTACAAACATTGAGCATCAGACCACCACAAAACCTGCCCTAACAATCTCCGATTGATGGTCTTCAACAGTAAGAAGCCGGCACGGAACAAGAATTCACCAAGCTCAGCATGTACAAGGCACACCCGAGAAACTCCACTCCCTCTATATTTGTCCCTCAAGATCCATGCAGTTACAAGAAGTAGAGGGCTAGTTGACACATTTTTCAATCTGGGATTGTGTGTTTCCTATGACAGGCTGCTGCAAATCACATCAGACATTGCCAATGGTGTATGCCAGCGATTTAGGATGGCAGATGTTGTGTGCCCACCAAAGTTGTGTCATGGACTGTTCACAACAGGAGCTGTGGACAACATAGACCATAATCCAAGTTCTGCAACAGCCAAAGATTCCTTCCACGGCACCGGAATCTCACTTATGCAGCATCTGTTCCACACACAAAGCGGAACTGGTCGTGGGGTACTAGTGATTAGTCAAGATGGCTCTTCTTCCAAGTCAGTAACACCTCTGCCATCAGCCTACACAATTGTGCCACCAGCCACCATCCGGACAAAGGAATTCAGTGTGCCACCTGTACAAGGTCCTGTGAGACCTTCCACCTTCCTGGTTACTACAGCCACCACAGAGGATGAGTGTGCATGGCTCAGAAAAGTCAAGACGGCTGTTGAAATGTCTACCATTGATGGCATGATATCATGGTCTGCCTACCACGCTGATGCTCACCAAGCCGCCATCCCTCCTGCAGCAATCAACGCACTATTGCCTCTTTTTGTAGCAATGATTCGGCACTCGATGAAAATCGTCAAAAGAGCAGTTCAACATGTGAACCCTGGTCAGATTCCTGTCCTTGCTGCTGACCAACCACTGTATGCTCTCGCCAAACAAGTATACAGATCTCGGTTTCTGTTCTGGGGACGGTTAATATTTTAGATCTTTAGTTCTCGGCTTCTCCGTCCCATGATGATTTTTGTTTTGTAAAGCGACCTTATGACCAATGAAAGGTTATGTATAAATCAGTTAAAAAAATAAAAACATATTAAAAAGTTAAATAATAAATTAGTTTAAATTACTTATGATAATTATTATTATTATTGTTATAATCATTATTACTGTTATTATTTTGGAAATAAACTACCTTTTTGCACTGTTTACCTCCCTTTGTCTGCATAATTTGACCTCCACATTGATCTAAATGCATTTTCTTGAATGCTATTGGTCTCAAATGTATCACCAACAGAATGGGCACCCTGAAGTTGGTAGGAAATTATACATTAAGTGTTTTTCTACTGTGTTCGGTTCCAAAGTTATGAATTTTTGAATATTTTGGGTGGCCATCTTGGATTTGACCTCTCCCGGGCCTCAGAGGTCAAATCTGACTTCCCTCTGCATCTGAAAATAAACCTCATGGTATAAACTTACTATGGTAGAAGTTTCATGCTTTTATGAAAAAGTGCACAATTGTTCTGCTATCCGCTGTACTATAAGAGTAGTCTACTGATCTAAGACAATTTATATAAAAACTCATGGGTGCCTAAGACTTTTGCACAGTACTGTATTTTCTATCCACTTTAGCCAAACGCACACAGAGAGAGAGAGAGAGAGATAAAGGGCGGCGTCTAATGAAATTACAATTGCATGTCATTGAAGGTCCGCGCTGGTCTGTGTCTATAATGAAATGAGAGGAAAGCTCTGCGCTAAAGCAAGTCTCATCTCAGCCGCGACGTGACAACTTATATAGTAATTTACTACATCTCATGTAGAACAAGCCGCGATACATCGAGTATACTCAATATATCGCCCAGCCCTAGTTCGGTACACAGCCGTTCGGTACAGTACACACTGAAACGGTTCGGTACCTATACGTGTACCTTTACACCCCTACTGAAAAGACAAGATCCCTAAGCCAGTCTGGATCATCCAACTCGGTCACTGGCTTTCCTTTCTGCTCCGTGAATTGAGCAATCTCCATGCGTAATTTGAAGAAGTGTTTGAGCACTGCTCCTTGGCTCAACCTCAGTGTGGTAGGGCAGGCCGTGACTAATATTGCGTTCTGATAAAAGCGATGGTTAAGTAAGTCCTTTGGCTCTAATAAAATGTACAGTTTGGATAACAACACGCATTGCATTGTCCATTTTCAGGCTCTTGCTGCATAAGGCTTCTTGATGTAGGATACAGTGAAAGTTCCAGAACACCTGCTCTGGATTAGCAGTCTGAACCTGCTTTCTGAGCTTCACAACCACACCTGCCTTTTTACCGACCATTGATGGTGCGCCGTCGGTTGCCACACTGACCGCGCAATTCCAGTCCACCTCCAGTCTGTCCAGGGCCCCGACAAGGCTAGCGAACACGTCGTCAGCTGTGGTAATGTCTGTCATTGGCACGTGATACGAACTCCTCAGTGATGGTCAAAGATTCATCCACACTTTGTCTTTTAGTTGACTGTTCAAATCTCCAGCAAGTTCCCCAATTAGCTAAAGCTTGTCATTTATCAGGGCTGCCTTTAACATGCAGGTCTTCACAAATCCCCCCTCTGAGAACGTCTTGGATGCTGCAGCAATTTCTTTGGCGACGATGTAGCTGGCCTTAACTGCTCCGTCATGCGTCTCTCGACATTTGGAAAATCTAGGAGAGCTTTTTCACGTAAATTTCATGCTGATCAGGCCTTGCTTTGATAGCCAACCAGCCGATCAGCGAATGAGGCTAATACCGTTATTGGTAATCAATAATCAGAAACGACGTCCCCCGCAACCCCCCCCCCCCCCCCCTTCATGCATTCATGGTGGACCATGATACCGATAATATGCATTTTGAGTTTTAGCTCTAGCTTGTGTATAGCCGAAACGCCATTCGATGTAACGTTATTAGTTTAGCGCCCTGTATCTCGCCTTCCAGGAAATACCCCAGACCAATCCGGTATATAGTTCATATTCACGACGTTATAAAATGGGAACGAATTGATGAAAAAATTATTTATTTAAGGCATATTGAATGGACTGTTTATAGTGTCAATTGACAATGACAATTGACGGATAGCAATAATATAAAGTATAGATTTAGCTCTACAAACAGCCTCACGCACAATGAAAGGTTGTTATGATAAGCTGGCCTTATAGAGACGGATAGATTAGACTGATCCCAGTGGCCCCAAAAGTGTTAATGTATCGCGTAATTTCAATGTGGAATTAAGGAATATCAAAATAAAAGCACACGTTGTTGAACTTGATCATGCATATTTATTAGGGATGCACCGAATATTCGGCCACCGAAAATGATCGGCTGAAAATTGTTAAGGCACTTTCGGCTTTCGGCCGAAAGGGTTTTAGCACCGAAAATATATCACAGAATGTCAAAGAACAGGGTTACGTAACGTTTGTAACCTAAAGTGGTGTTGTGATGACGTAATCAAAACGCGGCTACAGACATAGCATGCGCAACGTATAACGTGAGCAGCTTGGCAGCTCTTCCTGCGTTCTGCAGCCTGTGATAACTAACTCCTCTTGGGAGTCGCGCTGTTTCTATGTAAACTCCAATAAATGCGTCTTTAACATGCTTTATATCCTCGCCATTACTATATGCCCGTCGCGGTTAAAAACCTTTAACTAACGTTAGCGTTAAGCTAGCTAACAATGCTTCCATTCCTCTTTGACCCGTCTCTCATAAGCTACATCATCCCCCGCTAAGAGTCATGGGAGATGTAGTAAATACAACAGTCCTTCCATGTAGGAACGCCGTGAATTATGACCGTAGCCACTACAGTAACATCATTAAGTCTGCTATAAGCTATTCTCCCTCTCGTGTGCGTCTTCATGCAGATCTTTATGCAGTTTTAAAGCACCATGGCTTTGTTCTGAATGCACTTTGTTGTAGTTATCCTACAGAGAAAAGAAAATGCACTTGACTTTAATGCACATTTTGTTGTATGCAAAGAGAAAATGTTTAAATTGTACAATCTTTCAGCAGTCAGTCTGGAATTAATGTATTCATTCAAAAGTGCTGAATAAATGTTTTATGTGCCCATAAGTGATTATTAATATTATTTAAGTTAAGTTTTGCCATAATCATGTCTTTTGCCATAATCGGGTAGCTGAGAAAATTATTATATTTATATTAATCATTTTCGGCATTCGGTTTTCGGCCAACTATTTCCTATTTTCGGTATCGGTTTCGGCCAAGAATTTCGGTGCATCCCTAATATTTATCATAATTTTTAACTTGCCAATGCACTTGCCCCACTGTCACCTACCCGTGACCCCAATTTGGATCGCAACCCGTAGTTTGAGAACCACTGGTGTAGTGTGATGTGTGCCTGGTGCCAGTGTATGGCAGCCATTGAGCCTGCGTAGCCCAAGGTTGGGTGCTACCGGTGGTGGTGAAGGAGGCAACTTCCACCCTACATTGTGGGGAGCACTTTGAGTGTCTAGAAAAGCACTATATAAATGTAATGAATTATTATTATTAAATATTTTGTGTTTTAAGTCGATGTTGGTAGGAAATTATGTGTGCATTGACCCGTAAGTAGGGCTGTCACTAACGATTATTTTGTTATCGATTAATCTGTCAATTATTTTATCGATTAGTCGATTAATCTAAATGATTAATTTACCAACAATTGATTCTATTTGCACTTTAATATTTTAAAATGTTTTACTAGTATCCTCGGGTCACATGGGTAGTTGCCTCTTTGACACCACCTACTGAATACCCAGAGTAGGAGATACATAAGTAGGGTGAGTAACCTACATGCCATTACTGCTTTTTATCTATTGACTCATTATAGCCACTTTATTATCTTGAAATAATAACACCCGCCCGTTACTATGACATTGTTTATCATTACGATATTGTTTTTTTTTTTACCGATATTGTCCAACTCTTAATTTCCGATATCAACCGATACTGATGTATGCAGGGTCCCCCCCCCCCCCCCCAAAAAAACTGAATAATTTCAGGTAATTACCATTACATATCTCTTGTCGTGGAATTAACACATTATGCATACTTTTCACAATAAATAAAATAAGAATTTGTTCTTACTTGCTTTCCTGGGTAAATAAAGGTTAAATAAATGTAAAAAAAAAACAAGATATATATATATTTTTTAAAACCCGATACTGATCATTTCCGATATTACATTTTAATGCCAATATCGGCCGTTAATATCGGACATCCCTACATACAATGTATCCATGCCTGTAGCTAAATGCTGAAAAACGGGGAACAAAATGTACTTTTTAGATAATAAAAAATCTACTAGCCAAAAATGATAAATAGCTTTTTAGTATATCCATGAATTATTATTATTGCACTGATGTGAAAATTGTGGCCGATACCGATAACCAATATTAATATTGCTGTTCTGGCCGATACCGATATTTACCGATGTCGATATCTCTGTAGAAAACACTTTTTTATGATAATCAAATAGCTATTTTCCAAAACGCTTTTTTTTTTTTTTATTATAAATATATACTTTTGTAACTTATTTTCAGAAATGACATATTTTAAAACTATTTAAGGCCAAAACATGTAAAAAGAAAAAAATATATTATATATAAAAATAAATTATTTATTTTTTATTTTTTTATATCTGCCCATATCGGCCCCATCTTGATATCGGACCGATACCGATGTGTAAAAAAAACTGCCATATCGGCCGATATATCGTGCATCACTAGTATTGTGTGTTATCACTCCACTCCACGCTATGGTAGTGCTTGTGCCAGCACAGGAGATACGATTAAAATAAATGTTTTATATATAGGCTATACATATTTAAATCAATATCTTCCTTTTGAATAAAATGGGATCGGGAATCGGGATTGTTAAAGCTAATTAGCTTAATCCATCTCAAAAAGAGTAGCCTATAGTAAATGTATACACACACAAGCGAGAGGGAGAATAGCTTATAGCAGACTTAATGATTTTACAATATATTTGCTAATGAATGAAGTGAAATATTGATGTAACGCTACTTCAAATCATTGAACGTACGGAGAGAGAGAGAGGGAGAGAGACAGGTTCAGAGGTGGGGGTTATTGGGCTCAGCCCCTCCCTTCCAGCTGGAGTGAAACACGGAAGTTATCAAAACGAGCAAAACGTGCACTGTCGAGTCCTGGCTCCAGATGGAATTGCGAATAGTGGTTTAAGAGAAGTTATTTGTATTTCTAACGTGATTCGACGTACTTCATCGTCGATTACGTCAACATGGTCGACGAATCGTGACAGCCCTATACCCGTAAGCAAACCATACTCTCATACTCATACATAAGCATATGGCTGAAACGCAGCCTCTCAACATAAATGCATTATACAATCAAAATACAACCAATGACAAACGCAGTACCAGACTACAATGTTATGACTTTTACACTTAATAGAACAAATGCATTACTGGTGGTTGAAAGCTGAACTGACGGCGAATGCGATGGGCTGGCGTGTTACGGCCATCATGCTACCACGGGTTGTGCCTTTTTTTTGGCACTGAAAGACCAAAAAGTCATTTTTTAATTTTTTTTTTGATTTTCTGTGCTTTTCCTCCCATCCCAATTTAGTCGTTATGCCAATTCCCCTCTCCCCTACCTGGTCATTGTGCGCATGTGCCCCCTACTGGTCTAGGGAGCTCTGAGGTCTACCACATGCTTCCTCCGACACATGTCGAGACAGCCAGCGGCTCTCTTTTCACCTGACAGCGCGGACTCTCATTGGTGAAGTGTAACGCGTGGGAGGTCACGCTGCCTTCACCACTTCCTGTCTTTTGCTGTGCAGGCGCCCAGACCTGACCTGTAGAAGTCGCTGTCCACAACGCCAGATTACCATCCACGACTTCCCTCCCGCTAACTCAGCCAAACGAGTTAGTATGACGGCTGGCCCAAGCCGGAGGCAATGCTGACACCTGGATTCGAGACCGGAGTCTCTCGCATTGGTGACGAGCGCAATCTCCGCTGCGCCACCCAGCCGCCCCTCAAAAAGCCATTCTTATAGCAGTGAATGGCGATGTTGATGTCGAGCCCTGCAGAGCTTGCAAGATTCTACATGGTGCTCAGTTTCGGCAAAATCATCCGTTTGCCTTCTAATAAATGAAAGACAAAAACATCTGTGACATATAAAGTTATGTCATGTGTGGGGTCTACCACCATTTCAATATCTGTTATGATTTGGAATATCTTCTAGTACGTGCCAGGCTTAAATCAAAAGATTGAAATGTGTTAATCGCGTTATGCTTGCACTGATTATGACCTTAAGTTCAATTATTAGGTAACTGGACTATGGTTGCTGTTAATGGTCTCTTGAGTGTTGTCCTTAATCGGGTTCAAATCTAATCTTTGTAATGTAGATGTAAATGTACTGAATGTTTCAATGTGTACACTAAACCCTTTCCTGTGCTCCGTGTCAACAGGACATCTTCCTGTTCATCACCAGACAGCTGAAAGGCCTGGAAGACACCAAGAGCCCCCAGTTCAACAGATACTTCTACCTGCTGGAGGTAAGGACTGTGGGAGGAAGGACTGGGAGAATAGGGAGGTGGGCGGAAGGACTTGAGAGAGTGGGGAGGTGGGTGGAAGGACTTGAGAGAGTGGGGAGGTGGGTGGAAGGACTTGAGAGAGTGGGGAGGTGGGTGGAAGGACCTGAGAGAGTGGGGAGGTGGGTGGAAGGACCTGAGAGAGTAGGGAGGTGGGTGGAGGGGGTAATATAATGGTACTGCTAAAGGCAAGGCAAAAGCTTTAGAGCAAAAAGGTGTTTCTCGAACAAGAGACGGATCAAAAAGGAAGGTGTGTTGAGTTGTTTTGTCGTGGTGTGTGTGCAGGCCTCCAGTGCCAACTCTAGTCGGCATCGTTGCCACTCAGTCAGATCTTGTCTGCAACTGGTCCAAATATCGCATGGGTTGTTTGCGTCGCGGTTGGTCGGCTAGGAAGGTGACAGCATGCATTTCCTTTACCGTTATACCAGCCCCCTGAATCACACTTTTTTCCATATTCCATAATTCTATGATTTCAATTCTAGCGATTCAGGGGTCTGGATCCATTATCAGCTGGAGGTGATTGGTCGGACACCCTGTGGCCAGGGATTCTGACAGTACTTCTATAGTTTTTGCCTGTAACTAGAGTTGTTCCGATACCGATACCAGTATCGGAAATGCCTCCGATACAGCCTAAAATACTGGTATCGGTATCGGCGAGTATGCCGAAGTCTAGCCTCCAATCCCATATGACGTCATTTATCAACAACACGTGCGGTCTGCTGAGAGCGAGCATTATAAAACAAACATGTTTTTAATCAACCGTGAATTAAAGTGTCAATGCCATTTGTCATTTTAACAGCAGATACTTTCTTAAATGCCATCGTCCCGGCAGAGCGGGGCTTGCTGGTGTTATTAGCATTAGCTGAAGCGCTAGCTGAAAAGCTAGTTTTAGCTTTAACGTTACCTTGGCTAAAGTTGTGGCTATTCATAATCCAGCAATAATGGCTGCAGACCTGCAAGTTGGTAAATCACTTTTTCACCAGTAAGTTACTGGCAGTAACGATACATTGTCTTTCCATCTAACGTTAGCTCACGCTAACGTGGCTAACCTAAAGTGTTGTCGCTGATCGACCTCTCGCACGCAATTAATGACAAAGTTGCGGACAGCCATACCGGTGACAATGTTTAGCTTTTAGTGCCAAAGGATAAGAGTCTGAGGTGGAGTCTCAAAAGAGAATGTTGAATATTTATTTTGCATCGAAAATCACAACATACACGTTACTACTAGCTAGATCGATCTATTATCAAATAGGATCAATGCAACGTAAAAAGATTGATATTGCGATACTCTTATTTTGAAAATCCCCTCGTGAGCATATCCGCCCGGCTGCAACAACAGTAGATCAGCGTGTGTTAAAGTTAGACAGCATTGCTTCAGAGTCCGCCTATTTTGCGACCCGAAATAAGTGCCTGTTGTTTTTTCCCCCACAAGGGGTCAAATGCATCTAACATGCTTTCCATCCTCGCCATTCCTTTATGCCCATGTCGCGTTAAATACCGAAATTAACGCTGCGTTAGCGTAAGCTAACTAAGCTAAGCTGATAGAGCGATAGAGAGAACAGCAGAGGTCCACTAGGGACTGGGAAGGAGGGGGGTTACTGCATTCTTGAGAAAGCCCCACAGGATCTGGCCGGTACTGCACCTTCTGACTCCCAATATGCCTTTTCCAGCCAAAATACAGCGCTGTGACAGTGAATAGGATATTAATATAGAAAAAAAAGAAAAACGAACCAAAAACAGCGAACAGGAGGTCTATTTGTATTAAAAACAATAGATTGTTTTTCATTTAAATGTCTGGAAGAGATCAAAAATAAAAATGTCAAATGATATTTCCATTGCCTTTTTTTTGTTGTTTTTAAATGTTACTGATTGTGTTAAATGGGCATATAATATCGTCTCATATCGATCGCAGGCACCTGAATCAAATCGTATCGTATCGTGGCAGACTTTGTGATATCGGAAAATATCGTATCGTTGTCCAAAGAATCGATATCGTATCGTATCGTGATGAAACTGGTGATTCCCACCCCTACTACTAGCCAGAGCCTCTGCAGACTGGATAGCAAGTGCAACAGCGTATAACGTCCGTGCGGAAACAATGTCCCAACAACCTTTCCGTGGGTGAACTCATTGAGCATAGTTAATGATACTAATACTAATCTATACAATCACCTGTTGTTGAATAAATACCATTACTTTTTAGTTATTACTAAAAAAAACAGTATATATAAAACATAACAATTTTTATGTATGCACTGGTATCGGATCAGTATCGGTATCGGCCGATACCCAAAGCTTAGGTATTGGAATCGGATTGGGAAGGAACAAATTGTATCGGAACATCTCTACCTGTAACCGATCCAGTCGGCTAGTAGCCAAGGTTTGTTCCTTGCCGCAGAGACAAAGTGCAGATCCTTTGTACTTTGTTAACATTACATGTGGGGACTATCAATTTACAACACAGTAAATTCATCTTCAAAACCACAACGCTCCAAAGAATTTACAGCAGCAGCAGAATGATTCAATTACCAAGCATAATATCTTACCTACATTGAAATGGTTTTACTAACTTTAACATACTTAAAGTGTATGCACTGTGCTGCTATATTATCTAGGAGAATGCAAATATCGGGACTCTGTATCGGCAGATATTATTAAATCACGACTTGGTTTTGGATCGGGGGCTTGATCCGGACATCCCTATTTGTCACATCTAACGTTTCCATGATTGTCGCATAGCTTTTCAAGTTATACCTCTTGTGATTTAAAGAGAGTAAGGGATGCCCCGATCACGTTTTTTGCCACAGATACCGATCGTCTTGAGCCATTATATCGGCCGATACCGATCTGATACAGATTGTTTTTGGTTTTATATATATATATTTTTTAAATATATATATATATATTTTAATAAAATATATATATATATTTTAATAAAATATATATATTATATACTTGTAGTTGTATTATCTGCGAGACATCGCCACCACGCAACAAGTCAAAATGCTCGCTATCTCCACTGTCTTTGTGTATACTCTGCTTTGTGTATACTCGAGTAGCCTCCAGCTCCAGCAAGGATTCTCCGGCGCTGCAGCTGGACCCTATACTCTGCCCTCATGCGATGGAAGCCAGGGGCTCGAATACGCATCGAATCAATGTTATAAGACATTGATATCAGGAGCTATCTGTAGCTACTGCTAGCTGGCTAGATAACGTTAAGACAACGCCTCAGTGAACTATTTAGCTTAATGGGACATTTCATTCTGAACAGTGAGCTAACGTGAGCTAACCGAGGTATCAACATGCACTACTAGACTATTGCTGGAGCATTTGTTGATATCAGGAGCTATCAGTAGCTAGCCAGCTAGATACTGTGGGATATTGTGGATATCCTGAAGAAGAAGGTTCTCAGTCAACCGAGGTTCAGTTAATAACAAGGTTTATTAACTGGACAGATAGAAATATACATAGTACATAGAGAGAATGGCTGAGGCTCGCGCCCCAGGTGATCAGCTGAATGACCCAGGTAGCGACCTGGAATGTTGTCGGGAGAGCCCTTTATAGTGAAAAAGGGGGAGGAGGGGGGGGACCCATTTGATAGGTCAAATGGGTGTGGGGGGGGGGACACAGGATAGGGGACAAAGGGGAGGGGAATGTCTTTACATGAGAGTTGGGGAATCATCCACAGTTACTCACTTTTCTCTTCATAATGTGGGTGAGATTAATGTATAATATACCAGGATTATTTGGAACAGGTAAAATATTGAAAAGTGAATAGATATGGTAAAAGAATGGGACCGATGTAATCCATCGGTTATCAGATAATGAATGAAATAGTAAATAATAAAATTTTGGCCATTGTGATTTGTTGGTTAACTGGATTAATGAATGAAAATCAATTCAAATCCGTGTTTGGCATAACAGTTTAAAATTGAAATATTTACATACGTGATTCATGACATGATTGACTGGACTAAAGTCTGTTATTTTGATATCAGAGATGTGGGATGTGGGGATATCACCCTTTTCTTTTATTAATAATCTCAAATACCTATATCAATGATTGGTCCTCAACTCTGATATCAAACAACAAATAACATAATCATTAGAAGCTCTGGTTGTGCCTATCTTGGCTTGGCACTTACCTCCAGTCATTCACGTTGTGAATCAGACATTTAAGTGTTAACTATGTGTCTTCATGATAATATCAATGGGAGCTAAAATCATGGTTGCACATACAGACATAGTAATAAACCAATTAAATACATGTGAACACTGTCTCTGTGTGGTACGAGTGCACAGGGTGAAAACACAAAATCGTGTGCATAATTATCAGGAATAGGATTTACAAATAGGCATTAACCTAGTGGCTAATGTATAAAAAAAAAAACATTTAAAAACCGTTAACCTAGTGGTTTGTATAAAAACTGATATAAAAGGTGATTATGATAATCGTTATGCATTGTTCTAGTATTTTGCTGTGGTGCATACCATCAATGGTCAAAACAAAACTTGGTGTCTTGGAACAAACCAACTGGTTCTGTCCTGTTTAACAATATAATTTGCAATGTGACTCTGTGATCATTCCTTATTGTTATTATAAAATTGGTTAATGCGATCTTACTGATTGTATTTCATCATATTCTTAGTTCATAATTTTCCAGATACATATGAACTTTGTGAAACAGTTCTTGTTTGTGAATCTGACAGTTGCTGCCTCGCTGTTGACCATCTGTTCTCTACCAGGGATGTGTCCTTCTGTGGTGACCTGCTGTCTGTTGAACGTATCGTACATTCAGTTGATGTTTCTGTGAGCAGTGTGGCAGTAAGACAGTAAAAAGTAATTGAATACATAACAATGTGGACAATGTATGTTAGGCGTTTCTCTTGGTCTATGGGTCTCTGATGATGTCCGTCTTCTTGACGATGATTGTGGGGTGGCCGTCCACGGGGACGCTGCAGATTCCCCTCCCGGAGCCTGTGTTGCTCTCCATCTGTCGCTGTGCTCACGCTTGGCCTTCATCAGGCCCAGAGACATGGCGGTATGGTGTTCTTAAACGTGCTGTGTTGGTCGGTCCCCCGCTCTCCGTCATCGTGGTATTATTTGGTGGAGGGCGAGGGTTTGCCGGTGTAGCGGCCAGTCAGTAGGACGCTCTCTCTAACACGGATGGTGGAGATACATGGCGTTGGCCTTGGTTTGTCGTAGGCTGTCGGGGTGGCGCAGCATGTCGTCCTTTCTGTCTCTGCTCTCCTTCCTTTGGGGACGTCTGTGTTGTGTGGGCTGGTGGTTCTCCCACGGTTGTTGTCGTCGCCCTGGTTGCGTCCGCAGCTCCTTGGCGTTGTCCTTCGTGGTTCTTTGCTGTTGTTCGTGGTTCAGGTCGCGTGTCGTCTCACTGTCAAATGGGTGTGGGGGGACACACACAGGATAGAGGGGAATGTCTTTACATGAGAGAGTTGGGGAATCATTATATTATTCCACGTTAGACAATGCCTCATGTACTAAAAGTGAATAGTTGACTGGGTCATTCTGTTTAAACAGTAACGATAGCTAGGTAGCTAACGTTAGCTCACGGTCCCATGCACTATAGACTAGAGCAGAGGAGCCTCCTCTGTGTTTACACGGGTGCGGGAGGGGCAGGAGGAGGAGGCGGAGCGGCAGTTTGCAGCTCCGTGTGTCTGAGAGCGAGTGAGATCTCCGCTAAGAATTTGATCATGTTTTTCGATCGGTTTTCACGATCGGCGAAAATAAAGCATTATCGGAATTCACCGATCTCATATTTATACTGAATATCGGCCGATACCGATCGCTGGCAGATCGATCGGGGCTTATTAAATTAAATTCAGATTGTGTTACGTTGGCTGCTTAAGCTAACTAAGCTAAGCAGCTAACCGTGAGAGAGAACAGGAGAGGGGAAGGAGGAGGGGCTGGGGCATTCTGTGTGTGTGTGTTACTGAGGATGGACAGATAATGTTGATATTTAAACATGAATACATAATAAATGTATTCATGATCATCATGCAACATAAAACAATTGTGGGAACAGTGTGGGAGAGGAAGGGGTTTTAGCTTGCGTGTTGTGAGTTTCAAAACATTTTACTTAAAGTTTAAAGCTCAATATATAAAGGTCTCTTTGTATTAAAAACAATAGATTGTTTTTCATTTAAATGTCTGGAAGAGCTCAAAAAAAAAAAAAAAAGGCAATTGATATTTCCGTAGCCTTTTTTTAGTTGGATCTAAATGTGACTGATTGTGTTAAATGGGCACATAATATCGCCTCATATCGATCGCAGGCACCTGAATCTAATCGTATCGTGGCAGACTTTGTGATATCGGAAAATATCGTATCGTTGTCCAAAGAATCTATATCGTATCGTGATGAAACTGGTGATTACTACCCCTAGTGTGCATATTTTGTAATACAATATATATATCGAATTGAAGGCTTATTTGTTGCCTGTCCATAGCGACAAAATCCGTTCAGCGGTTCTCGAGTTACATGCCGGTATTTGAGGCTTGTGCAAAGTACACAGTATTGTGCAAAATACCACTCCCGACTCTGTTCCGTCAATCTATATCCGATCTCGAAAATGATTATGGAGGGTTGTAGCCAATGAGTGTGGCTTTCCAATGATACCCCATCTGGGGATGTAGGATCTAGGTGAAAAACTAACGAGCAAAGACAGGAATAGAATGAATTGAGAACTGAGTCCATTGTACACAGTTTACCAAAATCACTCCTAATCACTCATTTCTGAATGGATCTTTATGAAATTTGGAGATGTACTGGTACTACATAAGGCTTCAGGCTATGGGTCCGTCTGGATTTGTAAGCCATTCCACTTTCTGGGGAAATACTACCTCTGGACTACTAACTACTACAGAAAAACTTGAGTAACAAGTTTTTCTACAACTCAAGTTCAGACCTATGTTACTCTATTACGTTAGCACTAAAATAAAATTTTCTTTCTGGAATCAGAAACTTCAGAATGTCATCTTTCAAACGAGACCACGCTCATGCATGTGCTATAAGTATAAAGTATGTTTTGGTTAGCAAAAAAAGTATGCAGTCCTCAAAAATGTAAACTAAAAAGGCCACTTTTGGGGGCGCAGGTTACAGACAACATAACATATCAAAGTGCTTGACTTAAACTTAAATATCTTATGTTTTAATAAAAAAAATCTTCATTTAGAAATGAATCGAGATCGCTACTTGGTACTCGTTCCGGACTGATATCCAGAACTTTACGAGGGCCTGTCCAGTGAACTTGACTTTCAGTAGCTCGTCACACGAAAGATCATTGAGCGCTTCCTGCTCAGACAGTGGTAGGCCTGCTGCGTCATGCGCTCTTTCTCTGAAATTGTTCAATGAGCCCTTCTAGTGGCTACAGATGATGGGCTTAAAAAAAAAATCAACATTCTGTTCCTACAAAAAGCCATCAAGCAGAATAATTACCCCAAAATCTCCGCTGATTATCCTGAAGTGCCACTAAGAGTTTCTTAATCCAGCTCATTATCGGCACATTTCTCTGCCAATGGGTTGTTTTTGTCTGCAAGGAAAATCTGCGCTTCTTCTGAGTTAAAAAAAGGCGATTTAATACTCGAGATAGCCACCTCACTTTAGTGTGTGGGATAGGAGCTGGTTATGCGCAGAGCCCATTTCATCGCGGGCCAACCGGCACCGCTTCTGACAGCAAATCTATCCATTGCGAGTTCAGGTTACACACAAGACCAGACCCCCCTCCCACGATTATAAATGCGCAGGATGTAGTGAGATGTGTATTGGAATACTGTGTGTCGGCCTCCGTTGATGAAGGGGCGAGACATGGCAAATACACTCAACTGCCGGGTGGAAAACTCGATCAGAGTTATATATATATTTTGCCAATGCGCACTGTCACCTTCCCGCGACCCCACTTTGGGTCGCTACCCGTAGTTTGAGAACGGCTGACTTAGACCATCAGTTTGGGGTCACTGGACAAGAACGATTGGGATTTAATAAGTTGTTTTCCATTGCATCAGATTGTAGTGTGGGGAAATGTGCTCTCACGAGATCTGATACTACAGTAGCACTGTGTGCATCCCTACGACTTGTGAATTCACCAAGACGAGTCACAAAGTAATAAAGCCATGAGAGCAAACAAGTCTTTTCTTCCCTGCCCCCCATCCAGTGCTGACGAGGCTGTATGAATGGAAAGTATGAGTACGGCTTAACCTGGTCGTGTGTATTGTGTTCTGTGTGTCTCTGTAGAACCTGGCCTGGGTAAAGTCATACAACATCTGCTTTGAACTGGAGGACTGTAATGAAATCTTCATCCAGCTCTTCAAATCGCTCTTCTCTGTCATCAAGTAAGACGCACTGCATCTGCTGCTGCAGTAAACTGTAGTGGTGGGACAAACTTTTTTTTATTCTGTGATATAAACCGCCATACACTGGCACCAAGTATCGATATTAAAAATAATAATAATAGATTTTTCTATTTGCTTGACAATCTAATTTTACGGCAATGCAAATATTGGAATGAGGTGAACCGTTATCTTATTTTTTATGGGTAAGCTTTCCTTGTCAGTTACAGATATGGTGATGTATCGTAGATTACATTTCTTGCAATATATAGATTTTTGCAGATATCGTAATATTATCATTATCGACAGTTGCTTGTATTGTCCCACCACTAATAGACTGCTCCATTCAATCTCCCTTCCTGCTGTCCTGCTTGGACATGGGTTAGAGGGGGGGTTCTGTCTGTCTCTGTCTCTGTGTCTGTCTGTCTACAATATGAGCTTCACTCAGCATTTCCATGTTGTAAACTGGGAGGGCTGATTAACAGTCTCGGAGCAATGAACGGCTTGGGCCGAGTGCGGACATCAGCCTAGGGGTCCCTCGCGGACGTGGGCAGATGGCAACATTTATGTCATGCGAACACAGAAGGTATGAAGCTTGCTTAACCCCCCCCCCCTCCCCTCTCTCCCTACAGTAACAGTCATAATCAGAAGGTGCAGATGCACATGATGGATCTGATGAGCTCCATCATCATGGAGGGAGATGGAGTCACACAGGAGCTGCTGGACACCATCCTCATCAACCTCATACCAGCACACAAGGTATATAATATATATATTAGTAGGGGTGGAACCGTACACATTCAAACCGTACACCGTTCGGCACGACCTCCACGGTTCGGGGCATGGGTGTATTGTTCGGTTATAACGGTTAGCCTCGAGCTAGGCTAACGTTACGTTAGCCACGAGCTAACGTTAACTAACTTTAGCCGCAAGCTAACCGTGGAAACAAACGTTCACAGCGAAGTGACTCCACGACACCAGTTCCATTTGGGGAAGGGGGGTATATTGACGAAGCTTGACAACAGAGGTTGTGTCTTGTCTGTGTAAAATAACGAGCCAGGAGACTAGAGCTGTGTGTGTCAACTGCGTCTGTTTACATCCTGGTCCCTGCTGGGACGTACCAACTCGACACACCACTGTGGGGGGGTTTATATAACACCCCATTCCCTTGTAACATCTCTTTTTTTGTTGATAACAACAGTTACAACATTCCTTAGTGCAAATTATTATTAATACAAGAAACCCCATAAACGTCCTTATTTAAAACCCTAATAATCTTTTCTGTGACTTTTCCTTTTTGATAAGAAAGTCTAGTGCTGGTTGAGCATATGCTAGGGTGACCAAACGTCCTCTTTTGGCCGGACTTGTCCTCTTTTCACGCCCTGTCCGGGGGGGGTTTATAAATGCATGAAAATGTCCGGCTTTCACGGACCGTTTGCATATACTTAAATTGACTGGCGCATTGCACAGAATACTACGGTAATCTGTTGCGTGTGTGACGTAATCCCTGAGAAGCTTTGTGGGCGGCTCTACAACTACACTCACACACAAACAGAGGAAGAGGGGACAGAGTGGAGCTCAGCTCACATTCAGAATGCCAAATAATGTACTTTTACAGATGAACTGCAGAAGAAATTCCAAATGTACCGACCCGTCGGAACAAATGGGAGGCGAAGTTCACTAGTGCGCGCACTAAATCCGAAGCCAATGTGTTATAGCGCCCCACTCGACTCGATTGATGTCGCACATGAAGCACTCAAATCAAATCCAGTACTGTGGTGTTTCTACAGACAGGAGTAACCACGGAGCAGTGACAATATTCCCAATCATAATAGTACTTTGACTGGAAGATGGGTGGCGTGCAAACAAAATGAATCGAGGTTAAATACACCAAATGAGACAGCAGAAACCATTGCATAATATCTCATTGAAACATGGCAAAAAAAACGATTTGTCTGAAAAAGATATTTGTTAACAGGATTTTCTATTTTCTATTATTTCATATATTTTGTTATTTATTTTTGTCCAGTAAGACTTGAAAAGAGAGCTATTATTTTGTTACAGGTTGATTTTTAAGTAATTATTGTGCCATTGAGATTTGTCAGATAATTCTAGGCATACTCATCAAGCATGCTGATTGTTAACTTTGGTTTGGTGTGTCTTTGGTTATAGAGAGATATTAATTGTATATCCATAGAGAGGAGGCATACTTTAAATATATTAAAACAATAATGCATCTTTGAGTAAACGTTGAGTATCGGCATGCGTTGCTCATGGGACGGGGTTGCACTCCGTGCAAACAGTCTGTGAGCAGAAGCACGCACATGATGCCCGACTGATGCGCCAACTCGCTAAGTACTACTTTGCATAACAATATGGCCGGTTGTCAGGTGTGTTCAAATACGTTCTCAGATACATTCACACAAAACTTGTGAATGAAATGTGTTACATTTCGTGCGGCGTCATTAAAACATAGTGCAACCAGTCGTCCCATTAGCAACGCATGCCTGAGTATCATTAAGTATCTCGAGGCTGGGGGGGCATGTCCTCTTTTTTGGAAATCAAAATATGGTCACCCTAGCATATGCATACTTTGTTGATGGCCTTTGTCTATAATGTGGCCACAAAAATAGAAAGGTTTAATTATTTAGTTTGTTTGCACTAAGTTAATACTTTGACAAATGTAGCCTATATTTTTCAGTCAGTTCGGTCTTTGTATGCCAAACATTATTTAAGGCAAACCGCTGTAAATCTTTTTTTATTTTAATTTTAAATTTTATATAAATGAGAAGCATGTTTACATGCGTTAAATTTAAAAAAAAAAACAACGTATATCGAACCGAACCAAAGACCGTGACCACAAAACTGTGATACGAACCCAACCGTTGATTTTGAGAACCGTTCCACCCCTATATATTAGGGATGTTCGATGTTGGCTTTTTTACCGATATCCGATATACCGATATTGTCCAACTCTTAATTTCCGATACCGATATATGTGAGGTTTCCCCCCCCCAAAAAACGGAATAATTTTGGGTAATTAACATTACATATCTCTTGTTGTGGAATTAACACAACATTATGCATACTTTTGACAATAAATAAAATAAGAATTTGTTCTTACTTGCTTGCCTGGGTAAATAAAGCTTAAATCAATGAAACATTTAAATGCCAATATCGGCCGATAACATCGGTAGGCCGATAATATCGGACATCCCTAATATATATACACACCATTCTCATCAACCTCATACCAGCACACAAGGTACAGGGCTCTACGCTAACCTTTTTCACTAGGGGCACAGGTGCTCCTAAATTAAAAATTTAGGAGCACACACAGAAATTTAGGAGCACCCAAAAATATTTAGGAGCACAGTGAAAATATGTCAAGTAACAGAGTTAATTTTTTTTTTTTAAATAAATGTATATTTGTACTGTGCGTGCATGTGCAAACGGGACACATCTGTGCAATAGCACATACCACCAAAGTCACTGGCCCACTGTGTCCGTGTGTGTGTATCATCTGCGTGTGCAAACGGGAATGGGACACAGACATTTGAACTATTAATTAAGTGATTAATGCCTACTATGGCAAAGTTGTAGCCAACAACTAGGCCTAATAAGAAAGGCAGTGACATTGAACAAAAAGGAGACACTGGCTTTATAACCAGGGCCATCAGTAGAGGGGGGAGCTAGTGTTGCTCTTTTAGAAAAATAATCCTTTCAGGGTTGCCTATTGAAATACTGTACACCTCCAGTACAGAAACATTGTTTGAGTTTGCGTGTCAGGTAGACCATTGGTTGACAGTCGATTCTGCCAATTACGACGTCACACCGTTCTACTCTGGCCGTCCGGCGCTGCAGCTGGACCCTATTGCCACACCGCTTGCACTCTGGCCGTCCGGCGATGCAGCTGGACCCTATTGCCCACCTCTGCGGTTGATAACGCTAGCCAAGTTAGCTGTACACACATACACAGTGGGCCAGTTGTAGGGGTGTAACAATGCATCGCAATGCATCGATCCTACTTTGCAATATTTACAAAACATGACATTGTTTTCGAACTCTAGCCATGGGGAAATGTTTAGCCAATTCATGTTAAATTTGTATGTCTTCCCTCCGGCTCCAGTGGGTGTAGCTTCGCTAGCTACAGTGGCTACATTGGGTGCTACAGTGGGTGTAGCCTCGCTAGCTTGGCCAACTTCGCTAGCATGCTGGCTAGCGTCAGTATCTTGGTTAACGTTAACCATCACCTCTGTAACATGAGCTGCCTCGCCTGACTTCTCATTCTCCGGTATCTTTCGCGCAAAATAAAAATGAATGGGCTTCGACATGGCTGTATTGTCTGACTCAGACAGACGCTGATCATTACTTTCTGTTTCCAGTCGCGTGACCACAGGAAACTACTGTGATTGGAACGTTTATGCGGCTGTGAACTGTGGGACTTGTAGTTTTTTAACGATTCTCGCAGCGGAGAAAAAAAAGGACGAATGTGAGGCTGTACTCTGCACTCGCCGGCCCCACTCGCACGCCGTGCGAGTACTTGATTTTGCAGGTTCGCACACGCATATCTTTAGGGGCATATGCGAGCAATATGGTCGCACTGTAGAGCCCTGAGGTATATAGATATACATCATCCTCATCATCTCATACCAGCACACAAGGTGTATATATATATATATATATATATATACATATACACACCATCCTCGTCAACCTCATACCAGCACACAAGGTATATATATATTAGAGCTGGGCATAGATTTTTTTTTTTAATCTAGATTAATCTACCTGCAATCCTGGAATTAATCTAGATTAATCTAGATTAAAGTGACTAAAAAAAAAAAAAAAAAAAGTGCCGAAGGCATTCAAAATATGTGTGTTCTATCCAAATAATGACCAGAAGTAAGTCCTTACTTTTTCTTTCCTCCTTACGTTTCTCAGGCCAGGTGGCCCATTACACCATGAGCCCATCTCCCATTTCCAAAATGCATTACAGACTGTTTGAAAAAGCTGTTTTGCGGGGCGCCCCAGGGGCGAACAGGCCACGTGAGCGGATGGGCGCGGGCGAGAAATCCGCTCTTCGCTCTTTAAAGCTTGGTCCGCTCCGCTAATCGCTCATGTTGACCCCGCCCCCAAGTCGCTCACCGCTCACCTTGAATCGAGCGCTCCCCGCGCCACATCGCTCGGCAGATATATATATATTTTTTTTTGAAGCATGGTGTAAATTAGCTCAAACTACAACAGTCTACACCCCCTGGGCCCCTTAACAATTGTTTGTATTGAGCCGCATTGTAATTGTACCCATTCTGCAATGTTAAATAACGTTGTTTATCCATTCACTAGCTCTATTAAGCGATGATAGCTAGCCTAGCCACACTGCTATGGTCGCTGCCATTAACGTTAGCATGTAAGCTAACGACAACAACAATGGCGTCAAAACTTTTTGTTAGTGACAAAGCCTGAACAGGATATCACAGGTTCACCCTTCTCATTGGTTGAAAATGGCCTTCATGTTTGTACATCGCCATCTGTTGCTTTGGCATTGTACTACATGTATATTACATCAGTGTTAAACCACTGTGAGCGGCCTGGAGTGGATTGTAGCGGAGGAGAACTCTCGCTCCGGACGTCGCGCCGACCCATTTTAAAACCCACTCCTCGCTCACGTCAAAACCGCCCGCTCCGCTCCCCGCGCCGCGCCGCTCACATGGCCTGGTGGCGAACCACATAGCGCGCTCAGCCGCAACACGGCCGACCCGGGTTCGACTCCCGAACCCGTCGTTATTTGCCGAATGTCTTCCCCCCACTCTGTCTCCCATTCCTCCTCTGTCTCTCTCTACTGGACTGCCCAGTAGCAATAAAGCGATAAAACACAAAAAAAAATGTATCTAAAAAAAAAAAAAAAAAAAAATAATAAAAAAACTGTTTTGCTATGATAATTGGTAATGAAATATCAAAATAATGTTCAATAAGATGTACTTGTGTTTAATAAATTGTTTTATTCAGAAGTTAACACAAATAAATAATATTACCAGTACAGTACAGTATCTAGCACACTCTCAGGAGCAAAACAGAAGCATTTCAAACTTGAACTTGAACTATGTGACATGGCTAGCCCCTTCCGTGACTGCGATGTGCAAGCCAGGGGCTGGCTTTTTAATATGCATATTAAAAAGCCAGCCCCTGGCTTGCACATCGCAGTCACGGAAGGGGCTATGACATGGCTTGACTCAATCAGTCCAATCTATATTTCTCCTTCTTCCACCAGTCACTCAGGCAGACCAGCTTGTTCACATTGGCTGGTGACAAACTAGCTCTCCTCTTCTGCACAATATGGCCTGATAAAGAGAACAGTCTCTCGCAGACTGGCTACTCACACACACTGCTGCAGAAGCAGGTTTCTCAACAAATTAAATGTCCCGGGCCCCATTACAGTCAGAAATGTGGGAACTACTTTGTCCTCTTCAATTCCATTAGCTATAATGAAGTAATCAAAACGCTCAGTGTAACAGTTCCATAACTCCACATTGTCATCAAACGGTCCAATATTTCCAATAACCCAAGCTGTTGTGAAGGATCAGATTAAACCGAATATATATTTATTTATGGATATATATTTAATAGTATTTGTATATCGTTTGATATCCCCTGTATATTCCTTGTACAATATGCACTGAATATCCCTTTAGTCTACTAAACAGCCCATAATAGTTTCATTCTACCATTGGACGAGAACCTGGCGCCAGCAGCCATACCCCTAGGTTCAAGTTCAATCGTGCCGCCCAACATGCCGAGGCAAGCCCGGTTCCGCGTAGGAATACGTCTGGCGAAATACGAATGGTACTATTTGTTCACAGCGCATATATATATGGCGCAAGTAAAGTAGAACTTTCTTTTAGTCCATTAGTTCTTTACCCTCCAACCGAGTAACAGACGCGAAGCCTCACCCACGACGCACGTGTGGTGCAGTAAGGCCTACTTGGCCTCAGAATAGGCATTGAGATATCGTGTGGATTAATAGTTGAATTGTCATAGTTTGGCACTATACCGTCGAGTTGGACGTATTTCTATTAAGCTAATAATAGTCTATTATGTATGGTGCATCGTTCGGTTAGAGTTATAAAGTTATCAGTACCCCCATCGTTCCTGACGTTATCTGGAGTCTTAACCAGGCTGGGCAGACCACTAGTGGTGCTTGCATCCGAGGAGCTCCGGGCCAGGACGAGGAGACCTGTACATTGGATTACTCTACCCGGACGACGGCGAGCCTTCCACGGCTTGGATTATGCTTTGGGTGCTTTGATTATTCCATGGATAACGGCCAACACTGCTGAGTGTTGGAACTACCCCCCGGAGAGGAGTCCAGGTGAGACGGCGCTCTACACCAGTGAGGTCGCCTCACGTCTCTCCGTTTTGGACCGGCAGCTACCGTCCACCAGAGGGTCCAGCTGTATTCATCTGCGGACCGAGGTTCTGTGGGCACCGTGTTCAAGACTTTGAATTCTCCCAAGAAATCGTCGGCCAGATGGGATACCGCCAGCGGCTTCTCTAACCCCCCCCTCCTACTGTCTTACAACCAGCGGGACCCCCCCCCCCTTAGTGTATCCAGCTATAATCATTTAAGTACCATCGCTATAGTTCCCTAAAGAACCGGGTTGTATACTTACTCCCTGCGTAACCAGAGATTGGACATTCAATGTTGATTTACCTACGAATACTCATTTGCCATACAAGTGCATTTCAAATCATAAATGTCATCAAGTGAACGTTGTATATACCTTTTGCTATATTAAATATTCGATTTGTACATTTGTGTGGACTTCGTTTCATCAGGTGGGAAAGTGTTCATCATATCTATATCATGTACTGGATGGCCAGAAGTTAAAGTACAAGAGGTAGTGGTTTAATAATACCATACTTATCAATACAGTCAGGGAATTGTACCCCTCAGTTACACAAGCCATTTCTGTTGTAAACACTCACGATAGTCCAGTCGATCCTTCCTTTAGTGTGTAAAGTGGATTTCCTCTTCTTGTAGATGTTTCGAAGCTGCCGGGCCACCACGTGAGCTAACATGCTAAATCGCTAAGCTAACATGGTAAACAAAGGTCCCGAGTCGGCGATGGACTTCTCTTGCATTGCGCAGATTCAGACATCCTCATCGCCAAATTGTGTTATATCCTGAGGACTTCTTAACCTCACCTGTATAACAATGATTACCGGACCACTACTTTAGTTATTATTATACTTTATTATTATTCAGACTACAGCTCATGTACATACGTGCAATCACTTCCGGGTAACACAGCACTACGGCAAGTATTTAAGGACAATACATCACAATCCCAGACACAACTTTGAGAATTAGATTAACGGCGTCAATTATATTATCGCGCAATACTAGTCTCGCGTTAACACAGCACGTTAACGGCCCAGCTCTAATATATATATATATATATATATATATATATATTCATCAATCTCATACCAGCACACAAGGTATATATATATATACACACACCATCCTCATCAACCTCATATTACCAGCACACAAGGGATATATATATATATATATATATATATATATTAGTGCTGTCAAACGATTAAAATATTTAACTCGATTAATCGCATGATTGTCCATAGTTAACTCGCGATTAATCGCAAATTAATCGATTTTTTTTTTTACACCTTAAACAGATCTTTTTCAAGTTCCAAGTTTTAATACTCTTATCAACATGCGAGTCAACAAATGCTTGCTTTATGCAGCCATTTAACACAAAAGGATGACCCTCATGCATTGCAAATTTGCATCAAATTCAAAACAGAGTGATGCACAAAATAACTTAAAAGAAAATAATAATTTAAAACAATGAATAAAGTGTGCATGAAATAATAGGGGAAAGAAAACGTTAGGAACTTGTTACATTCACACACACAAGGGCTGATTAATCACACACCCCCCTCTCTCCCTCACACACACACTCTCCCAGCTCTCTTTCTCTTTTGCCCCTTCCTCATCTCTCTCACCCCCCTCTCTCTCTATATCTCACACACACACACACACACACACACACACACACACACACACACACACACACACACACACACACACACACACACACACACACACTTCAGAAACAAACATAGTATCAATGAGAGCATCAATAATACACCTGAGTGAAGTCTAGTAAAAAAAAAAAAAAAAAAAAAATTAGTTAATCTTGAGTTAAAAAAATTAGTGGCATTAATAGAATCGGGAGTTAACGTGATATTAACGCGATATATTTGACAGCCTTAATATATATATATATATATATACACCATCCTCATCAATCTCATACCAGAACACAAGGTACAATACACACACACACACACACACACACACCCCCACACACAGGATCCTAAGAAGTGTTAATTTGTCTCCTATCCAGAATCTGAACAAGCAAGCGTACGACCTGGCCAAGACTCTTCTAAAGAGGACTGTCCAGACCATAGAGACGTGCATAGCTAATGTGAGTACCAGCATTCCTCTTTATCTCTCTCTATCTCTCTTCCTCTGTCTTGTCTTTCAACCTGTGTATCTCATGATCTATCATGCTCTCCTTCCCTCTTTCTTTCCATCTACCTGCCCTTTGTCTCTTTCTTTCCACCTACATGCCCTGTCTCTTTGTCTCTCTTTCTATCTCTCTCATATCAGTTCTTTAACCAGGTTCTAATACATGGCCTCTTTCTCTTGTCAGTTCTTTAACCAGGTTCTGGTGATGGGTAAGTCTTCAGTGAGTGACCTGTCAGAACACGTGTTTGACCTGATCCAGGAGCTGTTCTCCATCGACCCTCTCCTGCTCACCTCCGTCATGCCACAGCTGGAGTTCAAGCTCAAGGTTGAAAAGACACACAATCACATGTGTACACACACACACATGCACACGCACACACACACACACTGTACATGCAAACACCCATGCAGACTCACACCTAAGCTTGCATGTGTACACAGACTTATGCATAAGCATACACACACACACACACACACACACACACACACACACACACACACACACACACACACACACACACACACACACTACCTACATGCACAGACTGCCACCAACCAACAAATGCCTGCCTTACAATACACCTGTAGTCATCATAATAGTAATAGTAGTATATGTATGTGCAGTAGGAGTACATACACATTGCTGCTGACACTTCTGAAATATTATATACATTTAAAGCTATACAGCTTTACAGTATGTTTCACATTTTCAAAACTTCTTATGGCCACCTGCTATCAGAAGGTCTCGTTGAGTCATAGTGTTCTACTAAATAAACTGTGCTACCAGTGGCCAGGCTGTTATTCCATCATTTCTTGCTATATATAGCTCCACTTGTTTTATAAACCTATGCATTTAAAACAATTATTATTTCAAATCCCTTAATTACATCAATATTGTGCTGTCTGAACAGTATTGTGTTTGTAGGTGAAGTATTTACCTACCTTGTTTACCAACCAGGAAATGCCTGAGAAAGTTGTATGTATTATAGTTGAAGTCAAGTACAGTTTATGTACATTATACCTGTTATGTCTTATTCTTATTACTTGTATTATTGCACAATCGCTGCGGGCATGACCACCCGCATTTCACTGTATGCTTGTATGCCGTGACAAATAAAACTCTTGACTTGAAGTCTAGTAATCCATGCACACAAATTATTATTTTCTTCAGCAAATCTTAGTTACAACAAGAACATTTTTATGTCGATACGTGAAGAGGCTTTAATTTTGGGAAAATTTTTAGTTTGTTTATAGTGATCAGAAATTAGTTAAATGATGCTTTCAAAATAAATGATGAATATGAAGTTGCAAGGTGCCATGCCTGTTGGCTGCCACTGGGGTCAGAGTGGTTCATGAGTGAGTGACAGGGTTAGTTAGTGATATTGCTCATCTAATAAGTGCTCCCCATCTATTAAAACGGACAGACTGACAACCGGTTTTAAATATAGGTCTTTATTACATGGCGTTTTCACATTCGCCGAAATGCTTGCTTGTGATTGGTCAATAGCCCCCCGACAGCGGTCATTATCAGACAATAATGACCGCTGTGGGACAATAATGACCGCTGTGCGCAGCTGTTCGCAATCAAGCCCACTGACACACACTGTTTCAGTGCAATTAGACACTGCCGGTGTTCTGCTGCCGGCGATGACAGGGGGCGGAGCCAGAACGCAGCCAGAACCAGTGTTGCGAGTCGATGTAAAATGAATTAGGTATATTGTTAGTAAGTTAGCCATGTAATAAGCGGGATAATGTATAGCTATACTCGATCATTGTCGCAAAATAATTGACCTTCACTGACGTTTAAAACACCTCGCCGAGGCGGCTCGGTATTTTAAACTCTGTCAATTATTTTGCGACAATGACCTCGTAGCTATACATTATCCCTTACTTATTTACTTTCATTGTTCTACTTAGACAGGGTTATTCGTGAGGCAGTGGAATAATAATGCTTGTTTGTTGTTTTCCAGAGTAATGATGGCGAGGAGCGTCTAGCTGTGGTACGGCTGCTAGCTAAACTGTTTGGGGCTAAAGACTCAGAGCTGGCCACACAAAACAGACCACTGTGGCAGTGCTTTCTGGGAAGGTGGGTTAAACACACACTCATAATGTAATATTATGTAGTACGTAAATGGACTGCATTTACACTATATAGTGCTTTTATCCAAAGCGCTTTACAACTTATGCCTCACATTCACCCATTCAAATCAAATCACATTTATTTGTAAGGCCCGACAACACACGTTAATGTCCCCATGGGCCGGACACGTCTTCTTTAAACAAGTCAAGAAGAAACATCACAATAAATCAAGAACAAAACTAAAACACTATGAAGTCCAAAAAAATTTAAATACCGTAATTCCTCTAATAGTGACCGGTATTCAATTACAAACCGGGTCTCTATTAATGGCCGGGTGCGCTCTTGAGCTAAGCAATTATAAGCCGACCTCCTAATACAAGCCGGGTTACCAATATACTGAGCTGCATACTGAGCTGCTAAGGTAAAGTTACTTGATTTCACTTTGAAAACGTTGAAATGACCAGTGACCACCTGCAATTGCACTGTTTACTATTTCATACAGTACTTGGTTTCAATAAATGAACCCAGTACATTTTACTGGGTTCAAACTGACACAAAATGTTGATTTATTCATTATGATCTGTTTGAAAATTAGAAATATAGGCCTCTCTCTTATACATGCCTCCTCCTAATAAAAGCCTGGTACCCGCTACAGTTGCAAATACAAGCCTGGGTCACTATTAGAGGAATTACGTAAATGAATGCAACACTCCCAGACACCCCACGCGGAGGTAAGGAAAAACTCACTAAAACCTAGCAATAGGAAAAAAATGCACCACAGGCAATGTGGAGGAGAGAAACCTTAGAAGGGCCCTTCAAGGGGGTATCTCCCTTCTTAGATGTCGGTGATAGTTCTCATGTTTGTAGTGGGCGGAGATGGAGCAATAAATACATGTAGTGAGCAGGGGAGGAAACGAACTTTTTGGCTTACCAGCCAACTGGCGAGAAGATGATTTTTTTTACCAGCCAAAAATAAATCGCTAATTGTGATAATTACTTCTTTGTATGTCTTTGTCTAAATTGATTTCAATCATGGTAATAATCACTGTCTCTACTCTTTAAAATATGTATTAGCATAAAACATTAAACAGTGTCTCTACTCTTCACAATATTAGCATAAAACATATTACCATGAAAGAGGGAACTATTCTGGACTGGGCAGTGAAAGATGCTGGGTTGGACTGGGTTGGGCAGTGAAAGATGCTGGGCTGGACTGGGTTAGGCTGTGCTGGGTTGCACTGCACTGGGTTGGGCAGTGAAAGCTGCTGGGCTGGACTGGGTTAGGCTGTGCTGGGTTGCACTGGACTGGGTTGGGCTGGACAAGAGATGCTGGAATGGACTGGACTAACGGTAAATATTGGATTGAGCGGGGAATGGTGAGTTCATTTCCCCCCTTCCTCTCCCAAACTGTTCCTACAATTGTTTTATGTTGCATGATGATCATGAATACATTTATTATGTATTGTATTTTTTATGTTTAAATATCAACATTATCTGTCCATCCTCAGTAAATACTATCAATATAATACTCCTGACATCATCTGGTCTTTTCAAACGTGCACACACGCACGCGCACACACACACACACACACACACACACACACACACACAGAATGCCCCTCCCCCAGTCCCCAGACAGAAAGGTAGAATGCCCCCGCCCCCCCCTCCTCCTTCCCCTCTCCGTCTCCTGTTCTCTCTCAGGGTTAGCTGCTTAGCTTAGTTAGCGTAAGCAGCCAACGTAACGTTAATTTAGGCATTTAACATGGGTGGGCATAAAGGAATGGCGACGAGGGGCGCCCTCGTGGCGCATACCATAGTGCTTTGCACACCTACGCGGCCGTCCCGGGTTCGACTCCCGCTCCCGGTGGATAATTTGTCGCATGTCTTCCCCGCCTCTTCTCCCGTTCACCCTCTCCTCCTCTGTCGGTCATGTCTGACCATGAAAAATGAAACTGTAAAAATGCTAAAATATACCCTTAAAAAAAAAAAGGAATACTAAAGGGTTAACCTTCTGCAGTGTGGCAATGAAAGGGGTAACCTTCTGTCGTATCACAGTGAAAGGGTTAACCTTTTGTAGTGCGGCAGTGAAAGGGTTCATAGGTATGTATAATTGGGTGTCATCAGCGTAAAAATTGAAGTTTATGTCAAATTTGCGTGTGATATTGCCGAGGGGTAGCATGTACATCGAAAATAGCAAAGGGCCCAGAACAGAGCCTTGTGGGACACCGCATTGCACTGGGAGGGTCTCGGATGTTAAATAATTATAGACCACGCAGTGTGTTCTATCAGTTAAATAAGATTTAAACCAAGCGAGTGCGTGACTCCGAATGCCAACATGATTCTCGAGCCGACTCAGAAGAATCGAATGATCGACAGTGTCAAAGGCTGCACTGAGATAAAGCAATAAGAGCACAGAAGTTAGGTTTGAGGATGATCTTATAAGATCAATTATAGCATTATAAAATAAAACACACTTGGCATGGTGGAATACCATAAACATATTTCTTGATGTTTCCTTTTTTAAGTAAGTAAAGAGGCCTATGTTCATATCAGTGAGCACAATTTGTAACACAAAGAGAGACGTGTAGCCTATTTCTTTTATTTTTTATTTATTCATATTATTATTATTTTATTTGTTGCCATGCAACTGTTTGTTTGAACTTCTGTTAGCCTTTTGCTGTAAAACTAATTGTTTTAATAAAAAAAAAATTTATCTTACATTTGTTGTTGATTATAAAAAATCTATAATTCAGACACATTTAAAACATTGCTGCAGCTGTTGCTGCTAAAGAAATAATATTTATTTATATTATAAAGTTATATAAAAGAATAATAAAGCAATGTCGATTCTGTTCTTTAATTGTCTTTTTTTCTTGCAAAATAATCAAAAAGAACCGATAAGAGTATCGATAAGAGTAGTAGTATCGATAAAATCCTAGCGATACCCATCCCTAGTCCAGAGAGAGCAGTAAGTCATTTGTGACTTTGGTAACCGCCGTTTCGGTGGAGTGTAAGGCTCTAAAGCCAGATTGAAAAGATTCATTAAGATTATTGTTTGATAGATTGTCAGTAAGTTGCGTTGCGACAATCCGTTCTAATATTTTGGATAGGAACGGAAGATTGGAGATCAGTCTGTAGTTTTTCAAGATTAGAGGGTCGAGGTTCTGTTTTTTAAGTAGTGGTTTAATTACTGCTGATTTAAAGGCCAAGGGCACCACGCCAGTAGACAAAGAGGTGTTGAAGATATTGAGTAGGGCAGGCCCTAGAGTTGGGAAGAGTTTTTTGATGAGAGTTGTGGAAGAGGGTCAAACAAACAGGTTGAGGGTTTAGCCGCACCAACCAGTTTAGAGAGGGCACTAAGTGAGATGTTTTCAAGGCAGCATAGCCTATGGCTGGATTCAAAGTCGGGGAAAGCCCATCAGAGGTTGGGAGGGACTCTGATTGTTGAGTAAGCCAACAATTTCATCGCTTATGAGATCAATTCACTCACACATTCACACACCGACGAGAGAGGAAACCATGCAAGGTGCCAACCTGCTCATCAAGAGCAGTCGGGAGGAGCTGGAATCGAACCAGGAACCTTCTGATTACAAGATGACTGCTCTCCTTTGTTGCCCCATAACAACCAGCCAACACAGCCAACAAAGGTCTCACACACACTAGTGAAATCATCATCATCATCATCATGTGTATAAAGAATGCTTTTCTTCTTCCTCTCCAGGTTTAATGACATTCATGTCCCAGTCAGGTTGGAATGTGTCAAATTCGCCAGTCACTGCCTCATGAACCACCCAGACCTGGCCAAAGACCTCACAGGTGTGTGTCTGTCATGTCTGTACTTCTCAGTCATCCTTCTCAGTCATCCTTCTCCATCATCCTTCTTCTTACATCCTTCTCCGTCATCCTTCTCCGTCATCCTTCTTCATCCTTCTTCATCCTTCTCTCCTTCATCCTTCATCCTTCTCTTTCATCCTTCTCCATCTTTTTCCTCCTTCATCCTTCTTACATCCTTCTCCTTACATCCTTCTCCTTACACCCTTCTTCACCTTCATCCTTCTCCTTATATCCTTCTCCTTCATCCTTCTCCTTACATCCTCCTTCCTTCATCCTTCTCCTTACATCCTTCTCTGTCATCCTTCTCCTTGCATCCTTCTACTTACATGCTATAACACCTCCATCCTTCTCTTTACATGTTATAACTCACAACTCCTCCAACTCTTACCAAGCCCTCTCTGTCATGTACACTTGCTGCTACTAACGGGGTGCATACAGTCATGGAAAACCTTTGTGTGTGATATTTACGTTTGACAGAATAACAACGCAAATACCACATTTTCTGATTAGATTTTCTGAAGCCTATGGGGATAGTTGTAGCTTATCAAACCCATACCTGGAACATTGAAACCAACAGAAAATGTAACATTTGAACCTCGACACCGACAGGTCTTGATGATGTACCTCACAAAATAGTCTTGGAATTCAGGAAAAATGTGTATGAACCATGTACTGTACTAAACTTAACCACACCTCCACGCTCTGAATCGTCCAATCAGAGTTCCTGAAGGTTCGCTCCCACGACCCAGAGGAGGCCATCCGTCATGATGTCATTGTCACCATCATCAACGCTGGGAAGAAAGACCTCAACCTGGTCAATGACCAACTGCTGGGCTTTGTACGGGAAAGGACACTGGACAAGAGGGTGCGACACACACACACACACACAGTCATATATACAGTGGTACTATGCCCAATTTAAGAATGAATACATGTTATTCCGCTTGAGTAAACTGTAATGAACCAAAGGAGAATATAAGTTATTATTATTATTCTCTCCATCATTGATGGTGAATAACACCATGCTAACCAAAAGTGAGAAATTGCCACTGATCTCATTCAGCACCTTCTTGAGATCAAGTGTACAAAAAATCTAAGCAAATTAACAAAGGGCAGATGATTTACAGGTTTTTTTGTAGATACAGTACTGAAGTTTGCCATCTGGACACATGCAATTTGAAATATGAATATAGAATTACATGCCTATAAATTACCTTATTATGGCCAAGTCATACATCTATGGATCGGACCAAATCTCCTCTTTCCAATGGCAAAATCTGGATTTAAATCTGGATTTAGTACCACCAGGCACCCGTTACAGGGCAGTAAAAACTGAATGAAATCTACTGTAAGTACGGTTACTTTTGTATAATGTCCGCTAGGGCTGGGCGATATAACGATAATTATTGTGATATATTTTTATAATCGATATCGGGGGGGGGGGGGGGGGGGAAATCGACATTTATTTATTTATTTATTTATTTTGACCTGCAACAGGGCAGTTTTAAAACCAGAGACAGTGGACAGACTTGTCTTTCTTGCCTGCAACTTAAAGTAATGGCTTTGCTTGTCCAAATGACAATACTGACCAAATTGAGATTTATTTTTCTCTTTTATTTAGTTTGCTTTCTAATTTAAAATGCAGTTTGAAACCGTCTGTACACAGTAGGCTATGTGTGCTAGCAGAGCTAGTCTCCAGTCATGAGTCACGGTGCACATATGCGGTGGTTTGTCCACCAAAAAAGCGCCAAAAGATAGAAAAGAAACTAGCAGAGCCAGAACTGTTCAACTCCCCTGGAGCCACAGCCAGCAGAGAAGCCGGTTTACTTTCGCTTTCAAACCAGCTGCAGCCTGAGAACTGGAGTGTGAGGGGATGTAACACTAAAGATGGCGGCAACGACAAAGAATTGCTGCAAAATAAACATACATCTGTTGTTTATAATAAAAAATAAAAAAACGATTTAAATTTTTTTCCGATTTTTTTTGTATCGATTATTTTTGTTTATCAATATCGTTATCGCGATATCATTTTTGGCCATATCGCCCAGCCCGCCATTTTTTACCGGATTGCGACAAGTTTTTTCTTAGACGTTCATAGAAAGGTAAAGAAACAATATACGTTGTATTTTATGGCAATGCCATTCAGGTTTGTTCGACCCGTGAGATATAATCACGATTTTCACGTCAATGTTTATTTTTCACGTCAAGCGGCTGCAGATTTGACTGGGGCTGGTGTGAACTTGGTAGTGTAGTTTTATGAAACTCTCCTCTTTCTTAGGACTACAATGATTTCATGACGCCATCATGTCCTTGCGTCTAAATCATCCGGTTTCCGATGCAATGTGCTGAGATTTTTACAAGCTCATATTTCGATAATAACAAATCATTTCTAAACAAACGTAGTGCTGAAAATATCCACTTTGGCTGCTGTTTTGATAGGGTTCGGGTCTTTACTCTTGGCTACATTTGAAAAAGAAACATCACTTAATACTTAGTATTGATCTATTTGTGACATGAAATATATCTCGTATCGGGCCGATGGGGCTCAAGAGGTTAATGTCATATTTAGAGAGAAATATAATATTGGAATTCACCCTCCTAAGCTTAATGTCATGTTTATATAGAGATTTAGTATTGGAATTTAGCCTCCTAAGCTTAATATAATGTCTTCATCTCCCTCTCCTCCTCCTCTCTACTCCGTGTCCTCCGCTACTTCCACTCCTCCTCCCTCTTTTTACTCCCTGTGTCCTCCGCTACTTCCACTCCTCCCTCTTTTTACTCCGTGTCCTCCGCTACTTCCACTCCCCCCTCTTTTTACTCCCTGTGTCCTCCGCTACTTCCACTCCTCCTCCCTCTTTTTACTCCCTGTGTCCTCCGCTACTTCCACTCCTCCCTCTTTTTACTCCCTGTGTCCTCCGCTACTTCCGTTCTCCTCCTCTCTGTAGTGGCGTGTGCGTAAGGAGGCCATGATGGGCCTGGCTCAGCTGTTTAAGAAGTACTGCCTGCACCACGAGGCTGGGAAGGAGTGTGCTCAGAAGATCAGCTGGATCAAAGACAAGCTGCTTCACATCTACTATCAGAACAGTATCGACGACAAGTGAGAGAGCACACCTAACACATAGACACACACGGAGCACACCTAACACATAGACACACACGGAGCACACCTAACACATAGACACACACGGAGCACACCTAACACATAGACACACACGGAGCACACCTAACACATAGACACACACGGAGCACACCTAACACATAGACACACACAGAGCACACCTAACACATAGACACACAGAGAACACACCTTACTAACACAGACACAGACAGAGAACACACCTAACCTATAGACACACACAGAGCACACCTAACACATAGATACACACAGAGCACACCTAACACATAGACACACACAGAGCACACCTAACACATAGACACACACAGAGCACACCTAACACATAGACACACACAGAGCACACCTAACACATAGACACACACAGAGCACACCTAACACATAGACACACACAGAGCACACCTAACACATAGACACACACGGAGCACACCTAACACATAGACCCACACAGAGCACACCTAACACATAGACACATACAGAGAACACACCTTACTAACACAGACACAGACAGAGAACACACCTAACACACAGACACACACAGAGAGCACACTCAACACATAGACACACAAAGAGAGCACACCTAACACAGACATGCACAGAGAGCACACCTAACACACAGAGCACATAACACAGAGCACACAACACAGAGCACATAACACACAGAGCACATAAGACACAGAGCACATAAGACACAGAGCACATAAGACACAGAGCACATAACACACTGAGCACATAACACACTGAGCACAGAACACACTGAGCACAGAACACACTGAGCACAGAACACACTGAGCACAGAACACACTGAGCACAGAACACAGTCACTCACTGACACTTTCACACACTTGCTCTCTGCTCTTGCGACAGGCTGCCTCCTTGTGTACCGGAGGGGACACATGCTCTCCCTCCCTCCTTCAATCTATCCCTCCTTCCTTCTCTCTCCTTCCCTCCCTCCATCTATTCATTTCTCTCTCTCTCTCTCTCTCTCTCACTCACTCACTCACTCACTCACTCACTCACTCACTCACTCACTCACTCACTCACTCACTCACTCACTCACTCACTCACTCACTCACTCACTCACTCACTCACTCACTCACTCACTCACTCTCTCTCTCTCTCTCTCTCTCTCTCTCTCTCTCTCTCTCTCTCTCTCTCTCTAGGTTGTTGGTGGAGAAGATATTTGCTCAGTACATGGTACCTCACAGTTTGGACACAGAGGAGAAGATGAAATGTCTTTATTACCTCTATGCCTGCTTGGATACCAATGCTGTCAAGTAAGCACACACACACACACACACACACACACACACACACACACTGCCTCAGGTCACATAAGTGGCTTTTTCAGGGCCCATACACAGGAAAGATGTTTTACTGACATGTCAGAAGGCTCCTCCCTAGTGTGTGTGTGTGTTTGGGGGGTTAGGGGGGGTAGTAGCTGGTTTAACTGGTATGCATTCATTCCGACAGGTGTGCAGCCGTCACTGCTAACCTCAATAGATCAATACAGTCTGTGATGTTGTGTTTCTTTTTCAAATGTAGCCAAGAGTAAAGACCATAACCCTATCAAAACAGCAGTCAAAGTGTATATTTTCAGCACTACGTTTGTTTACGAATCAGTTTAAGTGTTATTAGAGAAATATGAGCTTGTAAAAATCTCCGCCCATTGCACCGGAAACCGTATGATTTAGACGCCAGGACATGACGCCAGGACATGACGCAGTCATGAAATCGGTGTAGTCCTAAGAAAGAGGAGACCCAGGGGTTTCGATGGACGTCGGAATTTCATAAAACTACACTACCCAGATCACACCAGCCGCATACAAACTTAGTCCAACCATTTTTCTTTGACAAATATTGATGTGAAAATCGCGATAATAATAATTGATATTCTCCTTTGGTTCATTACAGTTTACTCAAGCATAGTAACAGACACAATGCTGAAAATATGGCCAGGGCTTAAAGGATAACTCCACTATTTTGGGAAATTAGCTTATTTAACATCTTCCCTGGAGTTAGACAAGAAGATACATACCTTTTTTGTCTCTGTGCGTGCATTTTAGCTTTGGGAATAGACGCTCCGTTAGCATAGCTTAGCTTCATCACTGGAAGTGAGGCAGGACAGTAGCCTTACAGTACCTTACAGTGTATTGCAAGGTCTGACATTGACCAAACTTGATATGCATGACCTTGGTGGGCTCTAGGTCAACTCCTGCAAAGGGGGTCAATGTCAGACTTTGCAATCAAAAGTTAGGGGGCTAATAACCCTTGCCATAATTTCAGTGCGCCCCCTAACTTTCAAACGATCCCCACATCACACACACTCACTTTAGACCAGGGGTGGCCATTGCACAGAATGTTTGGACCAGTGGTTTATACTGTACCATCTGTGTTTAAATATGTGACTTTTACCATTTGTGAGGTTTAAATTAGGGCTGTCAGTTTATCGCGTTAATTAGATTAATTAATTACACAGCAAATAATCGCGTTTTTTTTTATAATATTTTTTTTGTATCATTCATTCCATAAGCATGTAGAATACACATTTACAGATTTTTTTTTAATATGGTCCATTTGCATGTTCTTGGTATCTGATTCTAGGGACATCTATGAATCTCAGGGAATGTATTCCCAGTGTCAGAAATACTGTGGGCTAGATCCACAAAGAATGGATTGCACGGTGCAAGTTGCACCCTTACTTACAATTCATTATGAATTGAAAATGGGGGACCCTGATGTAAACAAGACGAAAGTCTTTCTCTGGTCTGCATTCCCTTAACAATTGTGTGTATTGAGCCGTACTGTATTGTACCCATTCTGCAATCTGTTAATAACATTTTCATTCAATCAATCAATCTGCGCGGTGATTGATTGAATGAACATTTTATTTTGAGTAAATTGTAATGAACCAAATGAGAATATCAATAAAAAATTTTTTTATCTTTGACTGTGAATAACACCATGCTCAAATTGACCAGACCTGAAAAATCTAAGCAAATTAATAGATGGAAGATGATTAAACAGAAGGTTTTGTAGATACAGTACTGAATTCTGCCATCCGGACACATGCAATTTGAAATATGATTATAGAATATAGAATATGAGGCATAAAATGGTAATGCGATTAAAATGCGATTAATTAGATTAATTAATTACAAATCCTGTAATTAATTAGATTAATTTTTTTAATCGTCTGACAGCACTAGTTTAAATATATGTGACTTTATACCATCTGTGTTTAAATATGTGACTTTTACCATTTGTGAGGTTTAAATATTTGTGACTTTATACCAGCTGTGTTTTTTAAATATATTTGACTTTATACCATCTGTGTTGTTTAAATACATGTGACTTTATACAACAGTTGGTTCTGGTCAAGTAGTATTGATTGGCTGAGAGTTGTGTTATTTGCTATAATATCACGGCTAGGAATTACCTGGCATATACAGAGATTAATTAACTCTTCATCCTCTCCTATTCCTTTTGCTTTCCTTATCTCTTTCCTCTTCCCCTCTCCTTCGCCAGGGCTTTGAATGAGATGTGGAAGTGTCAGAACATGCTGAGAAGTCTGGTCAGAGAGCTGTTGGACCTACACAAGCTGCCTGTGGTGAATATACTCATAACCCTCCCCCCTCTCTCTCCAACATGTCAAAATCTCCAATATATCAGCCCATACTTTGTTGCTTACATGATGTTTATTTGTCTCTGTAGTCTGAGGCCAACAGCTCATCCATGTTTGGAAAACTGATGACTATTGCCAGTGAGTTGAAGACACATACACACACTTGCACTCACTCACACAACACATTAACCTCTTAAACCCGATGGTACCGGGCCAAGATTTATTTCACGTCACAAATGGATCAATACGTATTAAGTGATGTTGTGTTTATTTTTCAAATGTAGCTAAGAGTAAAGACCCTAACCCTATCAGCAGTCAAAAGTGTATATTTTCAGCACTAAGTTTGTTTACCAATAATTGTAAGTGTTATTAGCTAAATATGAGCTTGTCAAAAATCTCCATGCATTGCATCGGAAACCGGATGATTTAGACGTGAGGACATGACGCCGTCATGAAATCGTTGTAGTCCTAAGAAAGAGGAGACCCAGGGCTTTCGATGGACATCGAAATTTCATAAAACGACACTACGCAGGGGGCTTGGTGGCGTAGCGGAGATTGCGCTCGTCACCAATGCAAGAGACTCCGGTATCGAATCCCAGTCTTAGCATTGCCTTCGACTTGGGCCGGCCGTCGTACTGGCTCATTTGGCAGAGCCAGCGGGTGGAAGTCGATGGGTGGGGATTGGACGTTGTGGACAGCGACTCCTACAGGTGGGTTGGGTAACGCCTGCACAGCAGAGACAGGAAGTATCGAGGGCAGCGTGAGCCTCCCATACGTTACTCCTCGCCACTGAGAGTCCGCGCTGTCTGGTGAAAAGATGCGACAGGCTGCCTCCTCGTGTACCGGAGGGGACACGTGATGCAAGGCTTCTATCCTCACTACAACCGACCAGTGGGGGGCATAGTCTAGCAACGTTCAAGACAGGGGAGGGGAGAATTGGCAATACGAAAATACGAAAAAAATAGAAAATAAGGAGAAAAAGTGGATAAAAAAAATAACTACACTACACACCTCACACCAGCCACAGACATAGGAAGCCTAACTATTTTTCTTTTACAAATATTGACGTAAATTTTGTGATTATATCTCACGGATCGAACAAACCTCAATGTTATTGCCATAAAATACAACGTATATTGTTTCTTTACCTTTCTGTGAACGTCTAGGGAAAAAACGCGCCGCAAACCGGTAACAAATGGCGGAGTTATGGACATTATACAAAAGTAACTGTACTTACAGTAGATTTCATTCAGTCTTGTCTGCCCTGTACCGGGCGCCTGGTGGTACTGAATCCAAATTTAACTCTGAGGAGATTTTGGCCAATCCATAGATGTATGACTTGGCCATAAGAAGGTCATTTATACGCCTGATATTCTATATTCATATTTTATATGGCATGTGTTTGTTTTTTTAAGTACCTTTTTGCTTCATCTTATCTGACTCACACTAACCCTCTGACTCCCTGGTCTCCAGAGAACCTTCCGGATGCTGGCAAGGCCCAGGACTTCATGAAGAAGTTTAACCAGGCTCTGGGGGAGGACGAGAAGCTCCGAGTCCAGCTGGACACACTCATCAGCCCCACCTGCTCCTGTAAACAGGCTGAGCTCTGTGTGGTGAGAGGACACACACATATCACTCGCACAAACGTTATCATACTCATACACACACGCGCACACACACACACACACACAGTCTGCCCCCCGCCTCTCTCTCAATCACTCATACACACACACACACAAAAAGGTCTTTCTCACACATAAACACATTTCTCTCACTCACACACACATGCTTATATATACACCATTTGGATGGTGCTGACGGTCCCTGCGTGTGTTGCGGTTTGTGTCCAGAGGGAGATCACTCGGAAACTGACGTTCCCCAAGCAGCCCACCAACCCCTTCCTGGAGATGGTCAAGTTCCTGCTGGAGAGGATCGCCCCCGTTCACATCGACTCGGAGGCCATCAGGTCAGTAAACACACTGATTATAACGGTATACACTTTACACATCGACTCAGAGGCCATCAGGTCAGTAAACACACTGATTATAAAGGTATACACTGTTCACATCAACTCAGAGGCCATCAGGTCAGTAATGATTATAAAGGTATACACTTTACACATCGACTCAGAGGCCATCAGGTCAGTAATGATTATAAAGGTATACACTGTTCACATCAACTCGGAGGCCATCAGGTCAGTAATGATTATAAAGGTATACACTAGGGATGCTCCGATATTGGTATCGGTATCGGCCGCCGATATCAGTAAAATAGCTGGATCGGTTATCGGTAATTTTTTTGTTTTTTTTAATAATAAATCAAATAAGAAATAACCATTCAGTACATTTATATCTATGTGTTAATTTGTTACATTTAGTTTCACTAAGTTAGGAAAGTAATGTTTTAAGTCAAGCCTGATGTTGCCTTGCACAAAAGAATGATCCCAGTCTCTTCCACACAGTGACAGTGAGGCATACAGTTTATTAATTGAATGAATGAAGTTTATTTTCTGTCTTTGTTTACAACAAATCAAAAACACACTTGTGATCCTTTACAATTCTTAAAAACAAAATATATTTTAATAAATAAAAAAAACAACGTGGCCGTCTTTTTTTCTTTTTACTTTGGGGGGGGGGGGGGGGGGGGGGGGGGGGGGATTGGACGATCGGTATTGGCCGATACCCAAACCCAGGTATCTGTATCGGGACTGAAAAAGTTGGATCGGTACATCCCTAGTATACACTGTTCACATCAACTGAGAGGCCATCAGGTCAGTAATGATTATAAAGGTATACACCAGGGGAGCTCCCGTAGCTCACCGCGTATCTCGGCGCTATTTCGGCGTCGGGGACAACCGTGCTCGTCACGGATCTGGGGTACACAAGTTCGATTCCCGGACCCGCCGTATTTTCTCAGTGTCTTCCCCTACTCTACATCCCATTCAACCTGTTTCTGTCTGTCATGCTTGACCAGAAAAAGCGATAAACACTAAAAAAAAAAAAAAAAAGTATACACCAGTGGTGCCCAACCAGTCGATCGCGATTGACAGGTAGATCGCGGGCTGATTTCAAGTAGATCTCGATTAATAAAATTAGATAAAAATAAAAAAGAATACACTGTTTACATCAACTCGGAGGCCATCAGGTCAGTAAACACACTGATTATAAAGGTATACACCTACTTTTTATCAACTAATCTCACTGATCAATTTGCCATTATGAGATAAGATGATGGATGATAGTTTAATCCTTGTGTGTCCAGTAAATGTAATACTTGTGCACCCAGAATTTACTGGGCTAAATTGCATGCTAACGTTTTAGCGCACTGTACATGGTTAGTGGTAGGTACTAGCTTAGATGCATTAGCATCATCTCAAGAGGTTAACAAATTGTTAAAGAAACTACTGATGAAAATTACTTGGCAGCATCTCTACACCTTTACCCTCATTGAGAATATGCAATTTAAAAACAAGTATCCATTGATGTTTACCTGGAATTTCAAGTTTGCAGCTTTATTATTCTTTCAAGACATGTCAATACCTACTCAGCTTTCTATGTACACTGAAGCTAAATGTCTCAAGTTACCACATATTGGACCATAATAGGTTCAACCTATTAATGACATGGCACATGCAACTCAAATTCCAGGTGTCAACAATATGTTCAAAGTCGTGAAAGAGGTGTTGACACGTTTTCTTGAGTGGAGGGTATCTTTTTTTATAATTTTTTTTCCCTCCTTTTTCTGTTTTTCTCCCATCCCAATGTTAGTCCTTATGCCAATTCCCAATCCCCTTCCTGGTCATTGCGCACTCTACCCCCTACCATCGGTCTGGGAGGGCGGAGACTATCACATGCTTCCTCCGACACGTGTAGCCAGCCCACCGCTTCTTTTCACCTGGCAGCGCGGACTCTCATTGGGAGAGTGTAACGTGTGGAAGGTCACACTACCTCTCCAGATCCTTCCCTTGCTGTGCATGCGCCCCGATTGAACTGTAGGAGTCGCTGTTTACAACGACCAGGACCCACCCTCACCGGCTTCCCACCCACTGACACTGCCAATTGTGTCAGCACGGACAACTGACAAGCCGGAGGCCGCCCCGAGTGGAGGGGATCTTTAACACTTTCAGTGCCCGCCATTAACGTTGATTAATGTCCTTGGATGCCAGCATCCACTTCAATGATAGCGTTAAAAAACGCATAATCTGTTTTAAATAGGGATGTTCCGAATACGTGATCGGGATCGATCACGTGATTTTCCGAAGATCGGGATCTGCAAAAATATATTTTTTCTTTTACTTTTTTTTTTCTTCTTTTTCTCAACAAACATGACCATGTTCACGTCTTAAACTCATACTGAGGCCTTAGTTTTGGTTTTAAATTGCATATCATCATTCATTTATTTATTGTCACACAGAGCAGAAGAATTTTGCCAAAACAAACCAATAGTATCCAGCTGCAGAACGGCGGACCAGCCAAACTCTCAGACCCAAATACATTTTGATTTTGATTTTTTTAATCCCAATTTCTCACATTACATTCACCCTGAATGTTGACGTTATCCAGGTGAAAAGTTAACTTCATTCAAGCGAGGCATTGTAATCCTTGACATAAATCATTTGATGTATAATTAAATCAAAGGAAATGCGTTTGGGTCTGAGTGTGGCTGGTCTGCCGTTCTGCAGCTGGATACTATTGGTTTGTTTTGGCAGAATTCTTCTGCTCTGTGTGACAATAAATAAATGAATGATGATATGCAATTTAAAACCAAAACTAAGGCCTCAGTATGAGTTTAAGACGTGAACATGGTCATGTTTGTTGAATACAAAATAATAATAATAATAATAATTTTTAAAAAAATTATCGGTTCGGGAAAGATTGGTATCGGTAGATACTCAAAATCACATGATCGGGATCGGATTGGGAGCAAAAAAACGTGATCGGGACATCCCTAGTTTTAAATTATGGCTATGTGTCTAATCTGCCCGTCGCTTATCAATGACTTGTTTGCAGTCAACATTGTCAAAACGGATTGTTTTTTAATCGGTTCATATCCTTTTTATAGCATTTCGAAAAGCTATCGTTTTCTCAAATTTCAGGAAAATAGAAAGATTCCATCATAAACGGCATTTATTGGAATATTCTCGAATACACTAGACACGTTGTCATTTGTCAGCCTATTTATGAATCGTTTTCAAATAAACGCTAGATTATCGATAGTATATGTAATATGTGTACTTATGCACGCTATAGAAGCGAGCTGAGAAATCGATTCTCTTATTTCCTCAACAGCACACACACATATACACATACGGGACAGCTGTTATCTCAGTGAAAACAGCTCTGATTATCCTAAAACTGGTAACAGACTCCTTACCTTAGATCAGATGTTCTCCAAAAAGATTATTCCAATTCCTGATCGCCATTCCAAATATCGATCGCGTTTATTGATTGATTATTGGCTGCTGTAAATATATATTCCAGGCTGCTTTCCATCTCGCGATCACTTCCCTCTTCATCAGACGGCTCGCCAGCATAGTGGAGCCAGTAGGCCCCCCCCCCCCCCACACATCCACCAGTCTAATCGAATGGGCTGCCGTTACACAGGGATAGACGATAGGGGGCGATATTTTCCCATCGGAGCTCCTAGAGGGGCTGCTGTACCAACGGGAGACTCGGTTGATGAAATCTGAATTCAGATCGCTAAAAAATAAACTACAATTAGCGTCGTGGAGTGCAATAGCGGCCGCAAGGTGTTAGGTGGCGGTATTGGACGTTTGCGATCTCAGGCGCATTCCCAATGATCAGGCTGGATGGATGAATTATGAATGGATATAGCGAATAAAAGAAATAACGATGAAAACCCGACTTTTCTCTGGTTTGGCGCTCAAGCGATGGCGACTTAACCCGACTTATGTCGGGTCTGGCGTCCATTGTGTTAAGGAAAATAGACTAGGCTGGACTTAATCAGATTAACTAGTATTTTATTCAATTAGAGTACTGTAGTTCACAACAGAATAGAAAAATAGAATGGGATCTCCGGCCGGTTCCCCAGAAGGAAGGTCCGGTATTTCACAATAACATTGATATTTATAGACATTCAAAATCAGCTGATCACATGACCAAAATGACTAGTTTAAACAGGTGTGTCCTCCCTCAAATCATACAATCTTACATCATCGGACAAAGATCATGGGCTTTGACGAGTCCCCTCCCTGATCCTGACCCAAGATCCTGGTGACCTGGCTTCAATATTCTGGTTATGTTATCTTGACCTGCTTTGTACACATTCTACTTTGAATATTGTTTGGTGAAGACGAACACAACCCTTCCCACAGAGGTCTGTCAACGTCAGTGTTCACAGAGCTCGAAGGGAAGATAGTGTCTTTATGACTTCAATATCACTGAATTGTAGATTAATAGTAATTATGATTTTATGGTATAGAAACCATACATTTTCCACTACACACACTAGACGGATGCAATGTGACAAGCGTAATTGTGACCATGAGTAAAGTATGTGTTTGGCTGTGGTAATGGTGTGCAGACTAGACACCTGGTTGGTGACACACATCCAGATTCTATCTTCACCTAATCTAAAAAAGATTAGGGGAATTAAAATTATATATATTTTTTGTAAAATGGAGATTATTTGCAAAATAAATCAGCATTGTTTTTCGTGAAGTGCCCCTTTAAATTCAGCAATTTTCTGTCACATTTATTATTATTAAATTGTTGTATTTTATCAAATGCAAAACAAATAAAATCATTATCAGCATTATACTGGCCACCCTGCTCTCGGCCATTGGAAACCCCATATCGGTCGACCACTACTGCTAATTCAGTTATGAAATGTAAGATTCAAATATTTTGTAGTTTGAACTCGATGTAAGGACATTTAAAAATATAAAAAGGATCGTTGTCCCTGCAACAGCATTGCAGCAGCTGAATGCTAGCTCACACACACACACACACACACACAACACACACACATAAACAACATATACCAGTTGTGTAGCATACTTAATCTTTCAACATACTATAATTGGCTCTGATTTTAATATGGGCTCAGATTACATGTAACTGAAAACAGCACCTCACACAGAGCACCATGGCTGTATGATAGCCGCACACCCTCCTCTCCAATATCTCAGAGATGGAAAGCTTAATGTGCTCTCTGTGTGATTGTGTAACTGACGCTCTTACCAGCAGCAGGCTTTTCCCATTCAGTGAGACACCTACTGGTGGCAGGGTGAAACTGCAGGCCCCTGCCTCAGTACAGGGCTTAACCCTTTCTGCTCAATGGAAAAACACCACAAGGGAGAGGAAACATTCAATCTGAGTCACTGAGTGCGAGTGTTTTAATGTGTTCAGTGTAACCTGTCTTGTTGTGTACTATAAATGGTATTTTGCTGTCAGACATTTACCACTGCTAAAAGTGCTTGCTACTGAGGGGATTAGATCAATCTAGTGCATGGCTTGGGAAGCGGCTGACGTCACATTTCTGGGGCAAGCCGCTGTTTGTGTTTTTTTTGTTGGCGTATGAAAAGCCGCCGTATTTGTACATATTGCAGTTTTGGCAATTTCTCAATGCAAATTAATTTAAGAGATCCACCTAATATTGCAATTGGTGTATGTGGCAATGTCTAACTTCCCTCTCCCCAAGCGCTACACTGTCTTGTAAATATAGAGCCCTACACTGCCTTCTAAATAAAGAGCCCTACACTGCCTTCTAAATATAGAGCCCTATACTGCTTTCTAAATAAAGAGCCCTACACTGCTTTCTAAATATAGAGCCCTACACTGCTTTCTAAATAAAGAGCCCTACACTGCCTTCTAAATATAGAGCCCTATACTGCTTTCTAAATAAAGAGCCCTACACTGCTTTCTAAATATAGAGCCCTACACTGCTTTCTAAATAAAGAGCCCTACACTGCCTTCTAAATATAGAGCCCTACGCTGCTTTTTAAATATAGAGCCCTACACTGCTTTCTAAATATAGAGTCCTACACTGCCTTCTAAATATAGAGCCTTACACTGCCTTCTAAATATAGAGCCCTACACTGCCTTGTAAAGAAAGAGCCCTACACTGCCTTGTAAAGAAAGAGCCCTACACTGCCTTGTAAAGATGGATCCATACACTGTCTTGTAAAGAAAGAGCCCTACACTGTCTTGTAAAGAAAGAGCCCTACACTGTCTTGTAAAGAAAGAGCCCTACACTGCCTTTTAAAGAAAGAGCCCTACACTGTCTTGTAAAGAAAGAGCCCTACACTGCCTTTTAAAGAAAGAGCCCTACACTGCCGTATAAAGAAAGAGCCCTATACACTGTCTTGTAAAGAAAGAGCCATACACTGCCCTCTAAAGATAGAGCCATACACTGTCTTGTAAAGAAAGAGCCCTACACTGTCTTGTAAAGAAAGAGCCCTACACTGTCTTGTAAAGAAAGAGCCCTACACTGTCTTGTAAAGATAGAGCCATACACGGTCTTGTAAAGATAGAGCCATACACTGCCTTATAAAGAAAGAGCCATACACTGCCTTTTAAAGAAAGAGCCCTACACTGTCTTGTAAAGAAAGAGCCCTACACTGCCTTCTAAATATAGAGCCCTACACTGCCTTTTAAAGAAAGAGCCCTACACTGTCTTGTAAAAGAGCCCTACACTGCCTTTTAAAGAAAGAGCCCTACACTGCCTTTTAAAGAAAGAGCCCTACACTGTCTTGTAAAGAAAGAGCCCTACACTGCCCTTTAAAGAAAGAGCCCTACACTGCCTTTTAAAGAAAGAGCCCTACGCTGCCCTCTAAAGATGGAGCCCAACACTGTCTTGTAAAAGAGCCCTACACTGCCTTGTAAAGAGCCCTACACTGCCTTTTTAAAGAAAGAGCCCTACACTGCCTTGTAAAGAAAGAGCCCTACACACTGCCATCTAAAGATGGAGCCCAACACTGTCTTGTAAAAGAGCCCTACACTGCCTTGTAAAGAAAGAGCCCTACACTGCCTTTTTAAAGAAAGAGCCCTACACTGCCTTTTTAAAGAAAGAGCCATACACTGCCTTGTAAAGAAAGAGCCCTACACTGCCTTTTAAAGAAAGAGCCCTACACTGCCTTTTTTTTTTTTTTTTTTTTTTTTTTTTTTGATCTTTTTCCCCCTCCATTTTCCTCCGATTTTCTCCCATCCCAATGTTAGTCGTATGCCAATTCCCAGTCCCTTCCTGGTCGCTGCGCACTTACCCCCCACAGTCAGATCATCTGGGAGAGTGGAGGCTACCACGTGCTTCCTCCGACACACGTCCAGCCAATCACCGCTTCTTTTCACCTGGCAGCGCGGATTCTCATCGAGAGGGCGTAGCGTGTGGGAGGACCACACTATCCCCCTCAAGTCCTATCCGCGCTTAGCAGGCGCCCCGACCGAACTGTAGGAGTCCCTGTTTACAACGACCCGGACCCACCCCGCCAGCTTCTCCCACCCTCTAATACAGCCAATTGTATTAGTGCAGACGGCCAGCCAAGCTGGTGACAACCCCGGAGCTGTGAGCTGGATTCGAACAGGCGAATCCAGCTCACAGCTCCGGGGTTGGTGACGAACGCAATCTCCGCTCGGCCACCTAACCGCCTCCTACACTGCCTTTTTAAAGAAAGAGCCCTACACTGCCTTTTTAAAGAAAGAGCCCTACACTGCCTTTTTAAAGAAAGAGCCCTACACTGCCTTGTAAAGATAGAGCCCTACACTGCCTTTTAAAGAAAGAGCCCTACACTGCCTTTTAAAGAAAGAGCCCTACACTGCCTTGTAAAGATAGAGCCCTACACTGCCTTTTAAAGAAAGAGCCCTACACTGCCTTTTAAAAGAGCCCTACACTGCCCTCTAAAGATGGAGCCCAACACTGTCTTGTAAAGAAAGAGCCCTACACTGCCTTGTAAAGAAAGAGCCCTACACTGCCATGTAAAGATAGAGCTCTACACTGCCTTGTAAAGTGACTGCTCACTCCCAGAGCGTTACACTGCCTTGTAAAGAAAGAGCCCTACACTGCCCTCTAAAGATGGAGCCCTACACTGCCTTGTAAAGTGACTGCTCACTCCCAGAGCGTTACACTGCCTTGTAGAGAAAGATGGAGTAACTGTTCACTCCCACAGTGCTACACTGCCTTGTAGAGAGACTGTTACCATGACTTGCAGTTAGTTTATTTAAGTTTTTCTTGTTCTTGCAAACGCAACATACTAGAGTGATGAAACTTTATTTCAATGTAACAAAAATTACAATTGATTTTCGACAAAACATTTGAGTACGTGCGTTAGTCTTTTTTCCACAGTGGGGCGGCGTAGTAGTAGTGATGATGTTGTGTGTGTGTGTGGCGTTGTCTCCCAGTGCTCTGGTGAAGCTGCTGAACAAATCCATCGAGGGCACGGCTGATGACGACGAGGAAGGAGTCACGCCAGACACTGCCATTCGCTCCGGCCTGGAACTACTGAAGGTATGGAGCGAGGGAGGGAGGGATGGATGGATGTTAGAAGAAAGATGGAATAAGTTCAAGTTTATCACATTGTCACAATAAAATACACGTACTTTACGGTGAAATGCTTGGGACGGAGCCCACAGAGACTTGTGCCGGACGCCTGTTCCTTAATAACAAGCAAGCAGTGCAAGAATGCGGAAGCATTCGTCACCGCAGGTACCGTAGTGGCGTGCGGTAATGCGCCTTTCATTTTCCTTCGCCCAGCGCCCAGGTGCGTGCACCGGCGGCGGCGTGCTCGCTCAGGTGCGTGCGTGCGCCGGCGTGCTCGCGAGGTGCCCGCGCATGCGCATGAGATCCCGCCTTGGTTCGACACGAGCGGATGCCAGAAACCGCCCCTTATTCAGTATCCAGAAATAGCTCAATTGGCAAGACTGCATGGCTGTGGATCCTACGGCTCGTTTGCTGGCGAGTTCGAATCCCATCAAATTTTTTTTTTTAACGTGATTTTTTTTTTAACGTGTATTCTTTCGCCGGTTAAGGTTAGGCATGGTTAAGGTTAGGCATTGTTTCGGAGTTGGTTAAGGTTAGAACGGTTAAGTTTAGGCGCTGTTAAGGAGCTGGTTAAGGTTAGAGTTTGTCAAAGAGAATGGCAATAGACAGCCTATTTCCGCGCGACAGCTCCCAAAGCGGGCCTGAAAAGAAAGGCGCTTTACCGTAGTGGCGTGCGGTGACGAATGCTTCCGCATTTTTGCACTGCTTGCTTGTCATTATGCTACACGCGTGCCGGACAGTGCGGCGCCATTTTGAAGGGAGGGAACACCGGAGAGAGGATGAGATTCTAGTTTTTTGGCCTGCCCCCTTATTTGATTCAACGGTCATTAAAGGTAGAATCTGTAATGCCATCGAACAGCGACCTCTAGGCAAAATAACTCCTGTGTTGTGATCTGTTCATATTTTGTTGAACTCGTCATCATTTGTGACTAGCCGTAGACAGTAGGGACTTGTTGAGCCATCTTCTAAAAAAATTACTTATTATGAAAGTACAGATTCATACCTTCAAAATAAGTCACTTGAACATTTTGGTGGGATACTTTTCAAGCTACTTCCTATGAATCATGGTGATTATCACAAAACCTAATCAGAGAAAATGGCCTTGACATTTTTACACTGAGGGGCCTTTCTCTCTCACCAATCGGGGTCGAATCAGCGCCCCCGGGGACGGGGGGGGAGTGTTCTCACTCAGACGGACACACCCCTTTTGGGATCGAAGCGGCGCTGATTAGTACTACCCCCCGCTGAACCTGGGACGATTGAAATAGGTGGTCTCGGGTGCGGGCCAGTGGGAGCGGGGGGCGTGACACACACAACGTCGTTACTGTAATGCTTTTCATACTTGCTTGAATTTTGGGCAGATAAAACCACACAGCAACAACTGGACAATACCCACAAAAACTATATTTATGGGCAATTTGAGAGTTCAGACCTCAACCAAACAAGCATGTGGAGCCTCACAGCTCAGTGGATGAAAACATGAAGCCACGTTACAAAGCACAGCACTTCTGGCTCGCATTAGGCCTGGCAATTTTTTTTGCCATTCTATGTCTATACATTGGTTTCTTGTTTGAATGCATTTATTTCTATTAGACCAGTGGTGCCCAACCAGTTGGCCGTGGTCGACCAGTAGATCAATGACATGTAATATAATTGCCACGAGCGATGGGATAATGTTAGCTGCTGGACAGGCATTGCTGTATACTATACTTTCTTGTTCGAATGCATTTATTTCTATTAGACCAGTGGTGCCCAACCAGTCGGCCGTGGTCGACCAGTAGATCAATGACATTCAATATAATCGATGCGAGCAATGTTACTAGTAAAAGGCTAAGCTAACTAGCGTTAGCCGTTAGCTTAGCCTTATCGTTAACCCTGCAAAACGCTCAAAAGCGTAGCGTACTCTACAACAGAGTTCCATTCGTGAGAAAAGGGGGGTGGGTTATATTGACAAGGCTTGACAACGGAGGTTCAAATATAACTTCATATTTATTGGTTATTTGTTTCTTTTATATCAGCATCCCGTCTCCGTGTTAACACACTTCCTGTTTACATTTTCGAGCGTGACATCATCGCCTACGGCAAGCGTAAACGCTCAAAACGCAAACCGTAAACGGAACCCGGAGCGAACCAAGACTGAAGTGTGTACACAACTAGAGGGGGGAGAGGGAGGGGGGAAGTTCGCATCCGACCCGGAATGAGGACGGTACGGAACGGAACCGAATGGGTGAGTGAGAAAGGCCCCTTAGTGTTAAAAAACTACAACCCTACCCAGAATGCATTGTAATCCAAGGCAATTAACACCTTTCTGCGTTCTAGTCAGGCTCTTTTGTTATGACAATGAGTCTATCTTGTGGCACTGTCTATGACATGCCCCAGTGATGAGCAATCTCCAAGTATTAGGCCTATGGACCTAGTATTTATATAATGTATTATACTTGTCCTAATATAGTACTAACCTACACAGGGTGTCCGCGGATCCTTAAAAAGTCTTAAAAAGTCTTAAATTGGTTTATCAATAATTAAGGCCTTAGTTTGTCTTAAAATGTCTTAAATCCATTTTCAAAGGTCTTAAAAATGCCATAGAAAGGAAAGATAAAATGCCATGTCATGTTTTATTATGAAATCTGGGGAAGAACGGTTAACGGGAGATAAAGTCGGGAGTTTTTATTGGCCGCGTTGTAGCATCACGCAGACCGGAATGGGGCGGAACCAACACGGGTCCTTATGTTGGCCGGGAACAATTTCAGTGGAGTCTAGCTAACGTTAGCAAGGCGAAGCGGAAGCGATAACGTTACGTTTAGTTTAGCATTTGCACTCGTTAATATGGGAAAGTGCCAATTTAACGAGAACTGGCTCGACAATCCACTGTTTGCGCCATGGTTGGTCCCAGTCAAAGACCATTACGAGGCCCGCTGCAACAACAAAAAAAGAGCAGTCGAGTCGCACATGCTGAGCAGCGCTAAGCGTACCTCTGCTCTGCAAAAACGGCGCCTGCAAACTACTATTTCGAATTTCTTTTCGGCCCCGCCATCTCAGGTAGGACTATAACATCTGCACCAACAGAAGTCCGGATAACATGCGGCTCCACGCCAACACTTGAAGCTGAGGTCTTAACTTGAAAATAATCTATTCACGGATGTAAACAAGGACACGTTTGTGTTTATGTTCGATGTCACCCACTATGTATTTTTTGTATTTTTTCCTCCCACCCACCCCCTCCTAATGTACAGTATCCTCCCATCATATGTATGTTAGGATCTATGGGTAACAGTACTGTATATTTGCATATCGTATATGTCACAAATGTAACAGTACTATATACCTGTATGTCCCTATGCCATAAATGTCACTATGAATTGAAAATGGGGGACCCTGATGTAAACAAGACAAACGTCTTTCTCTGGTCTGCATCCCCTTAACAATTGTGTGTATTGAGCCGTACTGTATTGTACCCATTCTGCAATCTGTTAAACAAAGTTTTCATTCATTCAACCAAACCACAAAAACAAAACGACTGGATGAATAAATGAAAAACTTTATTAACAGATTGCAGAATGGGTACAATACAGTACGGCTCAATACACACAATTGTTAAGGGGATGCAGACCAGAGAGACTTTCGTCTTGTTTACATCAGGGTCCCCCATTTTCAATTCATAGTAACTGTACTGTTACATTTGTGACATATGCAAATATACAGTACTGTTACCCAGAGATCCTAACAGAAAATATATACATATGATGGGGAGGAGACTGTACATTAGGAGGGGGGGGGGGGGGGTTGGACATTTACGGTGCCCAGTTTCTAATTGCAGCCTCCCGTAGGTGCTCTTTAAGAGCGGTTTTGAATGTGGGCAGGGGTAAAGTGGGTTTTAGGAGTGAGGTTAAGCAGTAGTCTGACCAGTTTGTTTTGTGATGTTTGTAATCTTGTTTTTAGGGCCTTTGAGGTGCTTAGGTACCATGAGGTGCAAGCATAGTCGTAGTACCCTTGAATGAGTGCTCCTGCCAGAGTCTTCAGGGTATTCTTGTTTACCAGAGAGGAGATCCGGCACAAGAATCTTGTTTGTTGGTTGACTTTTTTGATACCCTGGGGAGGGTGGTAATAGTTATGTGTTCTGACAGGTATCAGTCCTATGGTGATAATCATGTGTTCGTACAGGTATCAGTCCTATGGTAGTATGTGTTCTGACGGAAATGTGGCTGTTGCACTTGCTGCTTGGCCCCTGGTATATTTTGTATAGCTATATTTGCTATTTATGTTTGGTCACCCCTTTGTTGAAATTCATCCAATCCAGTTACTCCTTTAAGTTCAAGATTTTTAAGTTTCCAAGTTATGTTTTAATAAACATCTTTGGACCAACGTGTCCCTAAACTTAAACTAATTGGTGTCGTTGCATGCTTTTTGCCATTTTGTTATTGTGAAATTGGTATTAAATTTAATTCTGAGTGGCATTAAAAAGTCTTAAAAAGCCTTAAATCTGACTGGGCTAAACCTGCAGATACCCTGCTACACTGTTACAAAGGATCAGATTAAACCGAATATATATATTTATTGATTGATATACACCCCAACACACTCTTGATGGGGCGGCTGGACCCCGCGCTACCACAGACAATGTACAGGCCTGAAGAAGCGAACGGCCGAAGAATGTGGAGGTACAGTCAAGTATTGGCTGACAAGTTTTGGAACAGCTTCCTACTCCACTATCTACCGTCTCTACAGACCCGCCAGAAGTGGGTGAAAGAGAGAGACAATTTGACAGAAGGAACAGTCGTCATGATTATCGACCAGTCACTACCCCGAGCTATGTGGCCGGCTGGCCGCGTAAGCAAAGTGATCACCGGTGCCGACGGAAAGGTCCGAGCAGCCGAAGTGCTCGTCCAAGGACGGATCTACACCCGACCCGTGGCGAGGCTAATAGAACTGCCAAGGCTCCCCGATACTATCGATGACGACCATGACCCCATGACTTTGTGAACTGCCCGACCCCTCACAACAGACATTGAGTAGTGGACAGTGCGGTTAATCTGTCTCTGCTTAGCTAATTAGGTGGGACTAATTAGGAGGCGGCTGTTACAAAGGATCAGATTAAACCGAATATATATATTTATTGATTGATATATATTGCATAGTATTTGTATATCGTTTGATATCCCTTGTATATTCCTTGTACATATACACGGAATATCCCTTTAGCCTAGTACAGACCATAATATTTCATTCTCCTATTGGACAGCGGTCCACAGGCGCCAGGGCCATGCCTCCAGAGTCAGGTTCAAAGCCACCGTCAAGACATGTCTGTACATGCCCGGCCTTGCCCAAGAATACGAGACAGAAATGAGGCTGGCACTAGATTGTTCGCCGTGCATATAAATATGGCGCAGGTGAATACAGAAGCACTTAGGAACTAAAGTTGAAGCCTCACCCACGATACTCCGTGCGGTGAAGTATGGCCTGTTTGGCCCCAAAGAGAGCATTGAGACCGCGTGCGAATTAATAACTGAAGTGTCAGAGTTTGGCGCTATACCGTCGAGTGCGACATATTTCTATTAAGTCAGTAATAGTCTATTTGTGTATAGTGTATCGTGCGGCTAAAGTTCTACAGTGACCAGCATCACCAACGCTTCCTCGTACCAGCTAGAGTGCTTATCCAGGCTGGGCTGCTTTCATGGCGCTTTCACCCGAGGAGACCTAGACGAGGATCGTGTGGACATGTACACTGGATTAATCTACCCGACGACTGCATAGCCATTTACGGCTGGATTATATTTGTTTTGGTCCTGTGATTTATGGAGCGGAGAATCGCCGACGCCTACACGTGTGTGGGATTTACCCTGTGAGGAGCCACGTCGAGTCTGCGCCTCAGAGAGCCTGAGGCAGGCTACCTTTCTTCACTGTGGAGCTACAGTCTACGGAGAACAGCTGTATTCGTCTGTGGATCAAGAGACTATTGCACCGTCTCCTGTACTTGGAGTCTCCTTAGTCATCGTTGACCAGACTCTCTACTACCGACAGATCCTCTACCCCTGCTGGCTTACAACCGGGGGGACCCTTCAGTATCTCCCGCTATATATTACCAGTGCACCATAGATATAATTCCCTAAGATTCAGGTCGTATAATTACCTCCTGCGTAACCAGAGAATGGACATTCATTATTGATTTGCCTACGCACATTCCTTTGCCTTACAAGAGCATCCAAAGTATAATAGAGAAGTATATTATGTACCTTTTGCTGCAATAAATACTTAATTATAACTTTGTGTGGAACCGATTTATTGTGGGAAGTGTTCATCATATTTATATATCATGTACTGTATGGCCAGTAATTAAAGTACATAAAGCGGTAGTGGTTTAATGATACCATACTTATCAATACAGTCAGGGAATTGTACCCCTCAGTTACATACACTGTAGCACTCAACACTTTGATGAACATAGTTACTCAGCTGATAGAGTTGTGCCCTTCCTGATGACTTGTCGTACAGACCTTGTAAGTCTAAAAGTGGATAAAAGGGTCAGCTAAATGACCAAATGTAAATGTATTTATAAGGAGGACCTAGTATTTATATACTGTATTATGTGGACCAGGACCTAGTATGTATATTATGTATTATGAATTGAAAATGGGGGACCCTGATGTAAACAAGACTAATCAAGTTTCAAGATTTTATTATCATTTAAAATAACACAAGATTTATTCACATACACACCAGGGCATACAGTGAAATGTGGGTGGCCATGCCCGCTTTGATTGTGCAGTAATACTAATAAACTAATAAAATAGACATAATAAACGGGGGGAAAAAATAGGCATGATAAAATTTAAACCGCTGCTTGATACTTTGGCTGGTGCAGGACACGGACGTCACAGGGCAGCTGGAATCTTGTTTCCGCACCGTGGCGGCCTGTCCTGACCAATAGCGCATCTTGAAAGGCGCGTTAATAAATTTGTTTATCTGGCTTACTGCCGCGGATTCAAGCCACGCAATAACAAAGCGCAACATTAAAATAAGGACAGCTGTTTACAAGTGGATGTTTAATGACAATAAAGCATAACAATGGCTGAAATGAAACCCAACCTTAATTGTGAAATGCCTGTATGGAAAATGCTGACGAAATATAAAAGTTGTTTGTTATTTTCTTTGAGTTTCCCTATTGAATGAATTTACTTTCTTATGGCATTAGGTTGCAATAAATCCACTCGAACGAATTTCATTCGCTCATAAAATTCGTGACATTCTAAATGTGTTTTAATGTTGTTTAATGACAATACACCTGACTCGCGTTTTATGATGAAGGTCTTTTTAATATAGACACTGCGTTTGTCACAAGTTAAGTTGCTATAACTTATAACGTTAAGAAGTGTATTAACATTTCCGTTCTCTCTGCTAGAAAGGAGAGCTTGTGTCCTTGTGTGTTTCAACACCTATAAGTACTTGTGATTAATGCATGAAGCACGTGCAGACAGACCACACCCAGCGTAAGCCCTCATCTGTAGTCTTTCCACAGTATTGAGACGCAATACTGTCGGATAATCTAACAATAATTAACTCATTTACAAATTGTATTAAAGTTTTCGATTTTCTGAAGTGCAAGACATTTTCGCATTTTCTGATGCTTGTATCTCGCCACACCAAGTCGGGTTTGGTGACGCCGAGTCACATTTGTTTAAGGTTGTTTATAAACCCTTACCTTAATCCTAACTTTAACCTCGCACCCCACCATAACCTAAAATAGAGATGGGGGAAGGCGACTTTAAGTTCAATGAAATTCAAATGGCTTCTTGCCACTGATGGAGATGTATGAATAGAAGAAAGAGCTAATTGACAGAGGGAAGCAACAGTTGTGATGAGGATCAAGAAAAGGGGGCAGGGTTTGAGATAGGTCAGTTGTTCTATTCTACTCTACTCTGATTTACTATATTCTCACCTCTCCTCTTCTCTCCCCTCCTACTGCTCCTCCTATTCCTCCCCTACTCTCTGCTCCTCTCCAGGTCCTGTCATTCACCCACCCCACAGCGTTCCACTCGGCAGAAACCTACGAGTCTCTTCTCCAGTGTCTGAAGATGGAGGATGACAAGGTGGCAGAGGCTGCCATCCAGATCTTCAGGAACACTGGCCAGAAGATCGAGACGGAGCTTCAGCAGATCAGATCGTAAGAGGCGGAGAGGTGGATGGAGAGAGATTTCTAGTTGCACGTTATGGAATGGATGTTATAATAGGCTCTATAGCTCTATTGTCATAGGCAGTTCAGCTTTGGAATGTCTGATAATTGTATCAAAGGAAAACAATATCATCACACTTTGCGAGGGAAGGTGATGTCTGGGAGTCTTTTCATACAGTTTAAATTGTAACAATCTGGGGGGGGGGCAGGTGGCGCACGGAGACTACGTTCGTCACCAACACCGGGAGACACTAGGATTCGCCTGTTCGAATCCAGCTCCCGGCGTTGCTATCAGCTTGGCTGGCCTCTATCAGGGGGTGGGAAAGCTGAAGGGTGGGTCCTGGGCGTTGTGGACAGCGACCCCTACAGTTCGGTCGGGGCGCCTGCTCAGCGATGGTTGGAACTGAGGAGAGATAGTGTGGCCTCCCACACGCTACACTCTCCCCGGTGAGAACCTGCGCGGCCAGGTTGGCCTGCCCCAGGCTGCACATGCGTCGGAGGAAAGCATGTGACAGTCTCCGGTCTCCCCGACCAACAGTAGGGGAAAGTACGCAACAACCAGGAAGGGTGGGATGGGAGAAAAATTGGGAAAAAGGAGGGGAAGAAAGATAATAAAAAAAAATAAAAAATTGTAACAATCTCCTTTCAGATCTCTGTAGAAGGAATCCTTTAAGTTGAGTGTTTTTAGAGCTGGGAACACAGATACGTCTCTCTGTAGACAGATCGTCATAATGTCTCCTCCTCTGGGGACACAGATCCTCATAACGTCTCCTTCTCTGGCAACACAATCATCATAATGTCTCCTCTCGGGAGACAGATGGTCATAACGTCTCCTTCTCTCTGTCCACCAGGACTCTGATTCCCGTCCTGCACATGAAGGCCAAGCGGGGAACACCCCACCAGGCCAAGCAGGCCGTCCACTGCATTCACGCCATCTTCAACAACAAGGAGGTGCAGCTGGCACAGATCTTCGAGGTAGGGGGTCACTTCTTGTCCATCCATGTCATGTGGCTTTACACTTGGGGGGGAGGGGGGGGGGGGGTACACAGATGATCTGGGTAAAGTATGGGAAAGAAAACTTAAGCCCCAATACACGCAAGACTACACATTCTATATAGTTTTTGACCCACTGTAATTTCACATTTAAATAGTTGTTGTAAAGAATAAACTTAAGTTTAGTGTAAACATAAGTTTATTGTTGCCTAGATGAGTCATATTGCACAGCTGCCATTGGCATACACCATTACCTTCAAATCTGAAGTGGAAACTGTTTTAACCCTGCCTTGTTCTACAGACTGACGGAATTGCTTCAGAATGAAATGCCCTTCATTCTCACCTCAATTTCTTTCTCTGTCATCCTGTCTCTCATCTCTTCCTCTTTGTCTCATTATCATCCCGTCTCTCCTCTTCTTCCTCCCTGTTTCGCATCTATTCCTTTTCCGTCTCCCGTTTCTTTTTCATCCTTTCCCCCAGCCGCTGTCTCGCAGTCTGAACGCGGACGTCCCGGAGCAGCTGATCACCCCCCTCGTGTCTCTGGGCCACATCTCCATGCTGGCCCCAGATCAGTTTGCCTCGCCCATGAAGTCCATCGTGGCCAACTTCATCGTCAAGGACCTGCTCATGAACGACAGGGTGGGTGGAGATGAGGAGGCGATGTCATTGCTGTACACCTGTTGGATTGCCTCATGCACACAGTGTAGTGTCCCAACATGTAAACAGCAGGCATATCGACCACAAGTATCTTCTTAAATGCAATGTGATTGTGATGCTTTACCTACACAACACTGAAGTGTCTTTGCTCTCTGCAGTCAATGGGCAACAAGAATGGGAAGTTGTGGACGGCAGACGATGAGGTTTCACCTGAGGTCCTAGCGAAGGTAAGAGCAACACAGTCCACCTGGTTTCAACTCTAGGGGCAACAGTGGCTCAGGAGGGAGAGCTGTCGTCTGGTAATCGGAAAGATTCCCGGTTCGATTCCTGCTCCTCCTGGGCAGTGTGTTGAAGTGTTCTTGAGCAAGACATAAGACTCATAATTGCTCCAGATGAGCAGGTTGGCACCTTGCATGGTTGCCTTCACTCTCTTGTGTGTGAGTGAATGGAACAAAAGATTGTAAAGCGCTATATAAATGCACCATTTAGTCCAACTTTAAGCCCGACGGGCCCGATATTCATATCATGCCATAAATCGATCAATACAGAACGTATTAATTAATGTTGCGTTTCTTTTTCAAATGTAGCCAAGAGTAAAGACCCTAACCCTGTCAAAACGGCAGTCAAAGTGTATATTTTCAGCACTACGTTTGTTTACCAAATGACTTTCAGGGGTAGAGCGGGTCGTCCAATGATCGAAGGGTTGGTGGTTCGAATCCCGCTCAAGCCCATGTCCATCCCACTGCCGTTGTGTCCTTGGGCAAGACACTTAACCTACTTGCCTCGTATGAATGTGTATGCATGTGAATGAATGTTGGTGGTGGTCGGAGGGGCCGTAGGCGATGATTATTCGCCACGCTTCCGTGAGTCTGCCTCAGGGCAGCTCTGGCTGCAATTGTAGTTTACCACCACCGGTATGACTGTGTATGAACGAATAATGGACTCTGTAAGCGCTCTGGGGTCACTGGGGTGTCACGAAGAGCGCTATATAAATCCAATCCATTATTATTATTATTATTATTATTAACACATTGACCGCCGGGAATTAGTCTGGCTCCGCTCTAGCACTGCCACGCTTTAAAAGATAGGAGTGCATCACCTTGTTTGTAGAGTTATAACTATATTCTATATTATAGCTATGGATACAATACTATGGCCCATTTGACATCACCTATCTATTGTTCAATTTGTGAAAAAAAATTAATTTCCATCCATACGTTCCCGTGTTATACCGTGGTGAATATGAGTATGGTTTTAGAGCGGTCTAGGGTAATTCCCGAAATGCTGAGTTATAGCCGTATACGTCAATTCCAATAGACGTTGCCGTTTCTTGCCTGTACACGCCATTATTCCGAAATCAAATCTATATCATAGGTATTATGTTCCATCATGAATGCATGAAAGGGGGGGGGGGGAGTTGTTTCTGATTATTTGATTGTCAGTAGTGGCATTCGTATTGAACACTAAAAATGCTTATCAGCCCGATCGGTATAAAAGCATTGCAGGATCAAGCTAAAATTGACGCCAGATCGTGCTTAACTGTGATCGGGAGTATTCCAAAAATAATATTCCAATTGTTTGATCGCCATCTGGTACATCCAATGTCCATTTGGTCCACAACATATGGATCGGGGATATTTGACGCGCTTCAATGGAACCGGGAGAACCGTTCGCCTCGCCCGACAAGGAAAAATGAAACTGGAGACATTTGGCCGTTCCACAGGCCAAGATACAATGTTACAAAGGGTGCTTGATACCGCCGTCTAGCTGGATGCGGCCGGCATTACACTTTGGTGACCTCAGACTAATTTCCTATGGTAACACAAAGGTTCCTGGATTAGGGCTGGGCGATATAACGATAATTATTGCGATATATTTTAATAATCTATCGGGGGGAAAAAAGATATCGAAATTCTTTCGAGAGACAGTGGACAGACTTGTCTTTCTTGCCTGCAACTTAAAGTAATGGCTTTGCTTGTCCAAATGACAATACTGACCAAATTGAGATTTATTTTTCTCTTGTCCATTTATTTTGTTTGCTTTCTAATTTAAAATACAGTTTGAAACCGTCTGTACACAGTAGGCTATGTGTGCTAGCAGAGCTAGTCTCCAGTCATGAGTCACGGTGCACCAAAAAAGTGCCAAAAGATAGAAAAGAAACTAGCAGAGCCAGAACTGTTCAACTCCCCTTGAGCCACAGCCAGCAGAGAAGCCGATTTTACTTTCGCTTTCAAACCAGCTGCAGCCTGAGAACTGGAGTGTGAGGGGCTGTAACACTAAAGATGGCGGCAACGACAAAGAATTGCTGCAAAATAAACATACATCTATTTAATTTCTTTATCGAATGATATGATATTGTTATCGATATCGTTATCACGATATCATTTTTGGCCATATCGCCCAGCCCTACCCTGGATGAATAATGAATACAAATATTGAATAAAAGGAAAAACGATCAAATAACGAGTATACTCGTTTTTGGCGTTCAACGATTGGCGCCCAATAATGAGTAAACTCGTTGTTGGCGGGGAATGTGTTAAGCCAGAGCGGTCCAGTACCGGTACGAGATTGATATCACGCCATAAATCGATCAATACAGAACATATTATTTAATGTTGCGTTTCTTTTTCAAATGTAGCCAAGAGTAAAGACCCTAACCCTGTCAAAACAGCAGTCAAATTGTATATTTTCAGCACTACGTTTGTTTACCAATGATGTCGACGAAGTGTTATTAGTGAAATTAAATATGAGTTTATATAAATCTCAACGCATCGAGTCGGAAAAAGGTGCATATTGAGGCGAGGACATTGGCACAACCTAACTCGAGTGTAGTCTTTTGAGAGAAGAGACCCAGGGCTTTCGAATTTCATAAAACTACACTTCCCAGCTCACGCCAGCCCCGGTCAATCATCTGACTTCTAGCGTGAAGCTTCTTTTTCTCTCGTTATTTTCGCGATCATATCTCAGGGGTGCAACAAACCTGAACGTTATTAACTAAATAGAATGCAGTTGGTTTCTCTACCTTTCTGTGAACGTCTAGCAAAAAAAACGCATTGCAATCTAATGAAAAATGGCGGAGCAATTTACATTATAAAAAAGTAACTGTACTTACAGTAGATTTCATTCACGTTTTGTTCTGCCCTGTCAGGGGCGCCTGGTGGTACTAAATCCAGATTGAAGTCGGCCATTGGAAAGAAGATTTGGCCCAATCCATAGATGTGTGACTTGGCCATAATAAGGTCATTTATAGACCTGATATTCTATATTCATATTTCAAATAGCATGTGTCCGGATCGCAAAATTCAGTACTGTATCTACAAAAAACCCTGTAAATCATCTGCCCTTTATTCATTTGCTTAGATCTTTTGTACACTTGATCTCAAGAAGGTGCTGAATGAGCTCAATGGCAATGGCTCACGTCTGGTCAATGTTAGCATTAGCATGGTGTTATTCACCGTCAAAAGAAGAATTATATTCTCCTTTTGGTTCATTACAATTTACTCAAGCATAGTAACAGACACAATATTTCTGACACTGGGAAGGAATACATTCCCTGAGATCCATAGATGTCCCTAGATACCCTGAACATGCATGGACCTTGTATAAGTGGAGCAATCCTCCATATACTTAGGTATGTATTTTTAGGAAATGTTTTTGAAAATATGGCTAGGGCTTAGCTGTAGCCCTATTTTCAGAAATTTCACCTAAAAGTACATGCCCAAGTAAATGGAAGATTGCTCCACTTCTACAAGGTAAATTAGCATGTTCTTGGTATCTAGGAACATCTATGGACCTCGGCGAATGTATTCCCAGTGTCAGAAATATTGTGTCTGTTACTAGGCTTGAGTAAATTGGGATGAAACAAAGGAGAATATAAATGATGATTTTTTTTCTTTTTTTTTGCATCTTTGCCGGTGAATAACACCATGCTAACATTGAGGTTCTTTTGATTACGCTCACTGAGCTCATTCAGCACCTTCTTGAGATCAAGTGTACAAAACATCTAAGCAAATGAATAAAGGGAAGATGGGGGCGGCTACGTGGCGTAGTGGCCAAGGCACTCGCCACGAATGACGGAGATGCTGGGCTTGCCTGTTCGAGCCCAGCGCTCCACATTGCTTTCAGTTTAGCTGGCCGTCCATACTAATACACATTGGCCGTATTAGGGGGTGGGAAACTGATAAGTGGGGATCGGGCGTTGTGGACAGCGACTCCTACAGGTCGGTTGGTGCGCCTGCGCAGTAGAATCAGGAAGTGTCGGGGGCAGCGTGAGCCTCCCACGCGTTACTCCTCGCCACTGAGAGATCGAGCTGCGCAGGTGAAAAGATGCGACTGCTCTTCAAGTACCGGAGGGGACTTGTGCTATGTATGACTTAGTCCACATTGCAGCCGGCTTGTGGGAGGCAAGAAACAGCGTTCGTGAAAGGGGAGGGTTGAATTGGATGATACGAAATTGGGATGGGAGAAAATATAGAAAAATGGGAGAAAAAGTGGAGAAAAAAAAATGAATAAAGGGAAGATGATTAAACGGAAGGATTTGTAGATACAGTAATAATTATAATCTATTTGAATTATACATACAAAATTGAATTATGATGAATATAAATTACATTATTGTGGCCATCATACATCTATGGATAGGGAAAAAGCTCATCTTTCCAATGGCAGTGTTAAATCTGGATTTAGTCATTTCCTCACGGTTTTACGATAAAAGAGAGATAGAATTCACAATATTCCGATAAATTCGTATTTTCGGAAATGTTTTAAAACATCGGTAAACAACGTAGTGCTGAAAATATACACTTTGACTGCTGTTTTGATAGGGTTAGGGTCTTTACTCTTGGCTACATTTGAAAAAGAAACGCAACATTAATTAATACGGTCTGTATTGATCGAAAACAGCAGGGTCCCCCAATTGGGGGACCTTACAGCTTAACGGGTTAAGAGGTTAAAGGAACACGCCAACGTTATGGGAAATGCTGGTCTTTAGAGTCCAACAAGAGGATAGATACCAATTTCTTCTGTGCGTTCAGTAGAAAGCTATCTGGCTGCAAGCTAACCTAGCTTAGCACAAATGAATGGAAGCGGATACGGACCAGCTAGCCTAGCTGTTGGACAAAAAACATCTCTCCCAGAGTTTTAAGCTACGCTAGTGGTCCGTACCTGCTTCCATTCATTTGTGCTGTGCTGTGCTAGGCTAGCTTGCCGACTAGCCGGATAGCTTTCTACTGCAGTGTAGCTTTCTACTGAATGTACAGCGAGGACATTTGTATCCATCTTCTTGTCTGACTCTGGAGAAGGTAAGAGCATATTCCATAATGTTGGTGTGTTCCTTTCAAAACGGTATTAAGAATATTAAAGTCTTAGAAGCTATTGTAGCAAAGATACTAACGTAAAACAACAACAATCCTGTATTTGATCCCTTCCTCCAGGTACAGGCCATTAAGCTGCTGGTACGCTGGTTACTGGGCATGAAGAACAACCAATCCAAGTCAGCCAACTCCACCCTGCGCCTGCTGTCGGCCATGCTGGTCAGCGAGGGAGACCTCACGGAGCAGAAGAAGATCAGGTAGGCTACAGCAGCAGGTCGGAGCTCCTTACTATGCACTGTAATGGTGTTCTGTGGTAGGCTACAGTGGCAGGTCGGAGCTTGTTACTATGCACTGTAATGGTGTTCTGTGGTAGGCTACAGCGGAAGGTCGGAGCTCCTTACTATGCACTGTTATGGTGTTCTGTGGTATTATTCATTTTTAGCATCAAGTGAAGTTATGCATCCTTCATCAAACCTCCGTCCAACATGGCGTCACCTGGCGCTGATCAGGCCACGTGAGCGGATCGGCGCGGCCGAGAAATCCGCTCTTCGCTCTTTAAAGCTTGGTCCGCTCCGCTAATCGATCATGTTGACCCCGCCCCCAAGTCGCTCTCCGCTCGCTCCCCGCTCACCTTGAATCGAGCCCCGCGCCAGATCGCTCGGCAGATTTTTTTTTTTTTTTTGGAGCATGGTGTAAATTAGCTCAAACTACAACAGTCTACACCCCCTGGGCCCCTTAACAATTGTTTGTATTGAGCCGCATTGTAATTGTACCCATTCTGCAATGTTAAATAACGTTGTTTATCCATTCACTAGCTATATTAAGCGATGATAGGCTAGCCGAGCCACAATGCTATGGTCGCTGCCATTAACGTTAGCATGTAAGCTAACGTCAACAACAATGGCGTCGATACGTTTTCTAACAGGAGTGAGTGTGGGCGTCTCTACAGTGACAAAGCCTGAACCGGATATCACAGGTTCACCCTTCTCATTGGTTGAAAATGGCCTTCATGTTTGTACATCGCCATCTGTTGCTTTGGCATTGTACTGCATGTATATTACATCAACAGTGTTAAACCACTGTGAGCGACCTGGAGTGGATTGGAGCGGAGGAGAACTCTCGCTCCGGACGTCGCGCCGACCCATTTTAAAACCCACTCCTCGCTCACGTCAAAACCGCCCGCTCCGCGCGCCGCTCACGCTCCGATCCGCTCACATGGCCTGGCGCTGATGCATTTACTCCATACAGTGTGTGAACTTTCTTTCATGTTCATCACATATGAGGGGAGGGGGCGTAGATCAGATGGCTGCTGTTTGGAAATAAGGCCACATCATGAAGCGCTTAATATCTGAGACATATTTCACTGTCGAAACAACCATGTAAGAATGTGCTCCATTTCTTCTTGCACCCCCACACCGTTTCTCCATGTCACCCCCTGTTGAATTCCCTCTGATGTCCTCTTCTGGTCTCTGCAGCAAGTCGGACATGTCTCGCCTGAGGCTGTCCGCAGGAGGAGCCATCATGAAGCTGGCTCAGGAGCCCTGTTACCATGACATCATCACACCCGAACAGTTCCAGCTCTGCGGCCTCGTCATCAATGTCAGTTCACACCTGTTACTTTACTTTATTACGTTTATTTGAATAGGGACAGTGCACATTATTCAACAGTAATGAGACGGAGTACCACCACTGTAAATATGCCAGTGTTAGCTGGGAAGCTAGTTTTCAACTGCAATCCCTAGGCAAGATGACAAGATGATGCCAGGTAAAAACATAATACAGAGACATTTTTGACATTTTAAGAGCATAATTATAACACTATTTGAATATAACAGCATACAGTTAAAAGTGGTTACGGCTATTAAATACACAATTTGCTATTGGCAAAGTGGGGAAAATACAAAATAGGATGGGAGAAACGAGATATAATACGGGGGGGTGCTGAGACAGAACAAGGCAAGACGGGGACAATGTAACATCATCTGTTGTGTTTGGTGTGCATTAACATTCCATTATAATAGGGGTTTGTTGAAACCCTTTGAGACATGCAACTGTGATTAAGGGATAATGGGGTGTAACGATTCGACCTCACTTCAATTCGATTACGATTATTCAGGCAACGATTCAATGCATCATGAAATCTCTTCATTTGATTCGATGAATTTTCGTTTAATTTCCTATCAGTTAATTCCCCAAAAAAATTTGACTACACAAATGTGGCTGGGGGAACTGATTCACAAAAAAAAAAAAAAAATCTATTCTAACATATTCAAATCGATGCATCGAATCGAACACATTAGAATCGATGCATTGTTACACCCCTAAGGGATATACAAATTAACTTGACTTGACTCAGCACAGTCTTAATCTCATGCAAAGCCTTAGGAATGTGTTTCCTCGAACTCCTGCTTTCTGAATGCAGTTTTCCCCATTCATATTTAATGGAGTCCATATGCGGATCTTTAAATGATTCCTTCCAATCTTTCGAGTAAACCCTCTGTACCATCTCCCCTCTGCAGGACGAGTGCTACCAGGTGCGTCAGATCTTTGCCCAGAAGCTGCACCTGTCCTTGGTCAAGCTGCTACTGCCTTTAGAGTACTTGGCCGTCTTCGCTCTCTGTGCCAAGGACCCTGTGAAGGAGCGCCGTGCCCACGCTCGGCAGTGCCTCCTCAAAAACATCACCGTCCGCAGAGAGTACATTAAACAGAACCCGTCAGTCACCGGTAATGCAACATGCTGCGTACACATGTTTTATTAGTTCCTGCAATGATTTCTGTGAGAGAGGTCATGACAGGAGGCCCAATTGACCATATTCACATGGTGGCCCTTTTGCTTTTTATGTCGTGTTCGGATTGGGATTCCTTTCCACCCTGTTCCCACCTGAATCCCAACCAGAGCATGACCACAGTGTGAATATGAATACCGGTACTAGGACAGCAGAATGACTTCGGTGATGGATCAACACTGTCTTTTCTTTCGTCCCTCCAGAAAAGTTAGTGTGCCTCCTTCCAGAATACGTTGTTCCCTTCATGATCCACCTGCTGGCCCACGACCCAGATTTCACCAAGACACAGGAATATGAGCAGCTCAAAGACATCAAAGAGTGAGAACACACAGAACACACTCACTCACTCACTCACTCACTCACTCACAAACATACACACTTTAACCAACCCCTTCAGCCTAATTCTTCCAAAATGTAACCTAATACATGTTTGCATTTGCTTGGTTTTTCTTTGTCCTTTTAATTTAATCTTAGGACCGTTTTCTTTGTAGATATTTATACTTTTGTGGACATTATCAATGTGTTCTCCGAGAATATGACGTCATTCTCCTGACGTCATTCTCCCACCGGACAAGTGTGTTTTGCTAAATGCCATAAATATGTGTGTTGTGCAGGTGCTTGTGGTTCATGTTGGAGGTGCTGATGACCAAGAATGAGAACAACAGCCACGCCTTCCTGAGGAAGATGGTGGAGAACATCAAACAGACCAAGGATGCACAGTGTCCTGACGACACCAAGGCCAATGAGGTTAACGCAGCGTCCCTTCTCTCTCACACACACACACACACACACACACACACACACACACACACACACACACACACACACACACACACACACACACAGTCCATTCTCACACACACACACAGCTTCCCTTCTCTCACACACACACACACAGCGTCCCTTCTCTCACACACAGCGTCCCTTCTCACACACACACAGCGTCCCTTCTCTCACACACAGCGTCCCTTCTCACACACACACAGCGTCCCTTCTCTCACACACACACAGCGTCCCTTCTCTCACACACAGCGTCCCTTCTCACACACACACAGCGTCCCTTCTCACACACACACACAGCTTCCCTTCTCACACACACACAGCTTCCCTTCTCACACACACACAGCTTCCCTTCTCACACACACGTCACACACAGCGTCCCTTCTCTCACACACACACACACAGCGTCCCTTCTCTCACACACACACACACACACAGCGTCCCTTCTCACACACACACACAGCGTCCCTTCTCACACACACACACAGCGTCCCTTCTCACACACACACACAGCTTCCCTTCTCACACACACACAGCTTCCCTTCTCACACACACACAGCTTCCCTTCTCACACACAGCGTCCCTTCTCTCACACACAGCGTCCCTTCTCACACACACACACAGCGTCCCTTCTCTCACACACACACACACACACACACACACACACACACACACACACAGCGTCCCTTCTCACACACACACACAGCTTCCCTTCTCACACACACACAGCTTCCCTTCTCACACACACAGCGTCCCTTCTCACACACAGCTTCCCTTCTCACACACACACAGCTTCCCTTCTCACACACAGCGTCCCTTCTCACACGCACACACACAGCTTCCCTTCTCACACACACACAGCGTCCATTCTCACACACACACAGCGTCCCTTCTCACACACACACACACACACACACAGCGTCCCTTCTCACACACACACACACCTAGAAACGCATGATAACTTACCAAACACATGTGCATAATTATAACCTCAAGACATGGTAATAACTGTCTTTTGTTGCTATGGTTACTGATATCATGGTAATAATAAGTGTCTGTCTTGTTACTATGGTTACAGAAACTCTACATTGTGTGTGACGTCGCTCTCTTCGTTATCGTCAACAAGAGCACTGCCTGCCACCTGGACTCTCCCAAAGACCCTGTCCTGCCCTCCAAGTTCTTCATCACGCAGGACAAGGTAACACACGCACACAGCCTGACAATCCTACCCAGCAAATCCTGTATCCCCCTAGGGCCTAGGTGAAAGAAAATGTACATGACCTACTTCTCCACACTTTGGCGCTTTTCCACTACATCAGGGGTCTGCAATTAAGTTTGGCCTCGGGCCAAATTTTTTCCAAGCCATTATATGGCGGGCCAGAACCAAAAACAATGGCTAATTTAATATATTGATAGTGAAAACATGTTAACTCTGTGACAGACCACCTTATAACTGAGACATTTGTGGCAGAGGCAGAAAATGGATACAATAAACGAGCTGCATAGGTGGCATAATAAACTGTAAACGACACGTTTGCAGACATGTAATTCCATAAATTCCCCCAACAAGGTGTTAAATGTCTTCAAACCATCCTCAACATTTTCCTTATTTTCATCATCACGGACATTATCCATTAATGCTTTAATTTCATTATCTTCCTTTCAAGATTCAAGACTTTTATTTGCCACATACATACCAGGGCATACAGTGAAATGCGGGTGGCCATGCCCGCTTCGATTGTGCAATAATACTAATAATAAAATAGACATAAAAAAAACAGGTAATAAAAAGGGCATGATAAAATAGACATGCTAAATTCCTGAGATTGTTTGCCAGGGGTTTAAGGCACTGGGTTCTATGTACACTACTATACAATGTACAGTTTTAACTCTATATCCCTATGCTATACTTGCTATATCTAAACTATACTAAACAAGAACCACATCAGTTCTTTCCTTAAAGTGACCTTTATTTTTCTTGTTCCTTTAAAGTGTCCTTTCCATTTAGTTTTAAAGTGACCGTTTGTGTGTGAGCGATTGCAGCATGCGTGTTGTGATCCTTGTTGGCGCACATAGTTTGCCACGGCGAGAGCCAATCAGTCTTAAAAGCTCTTTCAGTTTCAGCTGCGTGTTCATCCTGGATTGGATCAGTCCGACTCGCATCCTCGGGTTTCTCCGACATTTCGAGTTATTTGATAACGTGCCTTGCAACTTATGATTCACACTCCGTGAGCTTAAAATGCATGGAGTAGTCTACTCACCGCTGGCTGCGTTGGCAGTGGGCTGGTCTGTAATCCTCACGTCCAGTTCATTCATAAATCAATTGTGACGTGCGCCAGTAAGTCCATCAACGTTTTCAACTTTATGTATCGGCTTTTGATCTCCCAAACGCCATGAACCGAGATCTGATCGGGCGTGCTCAGGTTGGTATGGCCGTAAGCACTGAACGGTATACCTTTGTCTTTTTGCCATTTTTTATTATAAAACCTTAAACCAGAGACAAACACCTCTCTATCGGTCTATCTTACACTACATGCAACCAATGCGTCTATCTGAGGGCCCGTTCTGTGGAGCGCACTGAACTATTGAGAAACTATAGGAAATTTGTCCGCTGATTTTTTTTTTTTTTTTTTTTTTATAAACTTTGGCCATTCCCCTGGCTCTTTTATACGTTTATCGCATTTATTCTGGTCAAGGATGACCGACAGAAACAGGCTGAAAGGGTTCAGATGGGGGGGAAGACACTCTGGGAAAGGCACGGCTGCAGTCCGGGATTCGAACTCGCTAAACCCCAGATCCGTGACGAGCACGGTTGTCCCCGGCGCCGAAATAGCGCTCGAGGTACGTGGTGAGCTACTGGAGCTCCCCCGCTGACTTTTTTCATGTTGAACGAGCCTACATTGCACCTCGCTGCCTACCTGTTATTCACTCTCAACATGGATAAAACAAAGTATAATAATAAGCATTCTTTAGGTGGTGGTAGTTTCTCTGTTTGGACAATATAGCTTAATATATAGCCTCGTCGGTCTGATATAAAAAAAGAAAATTTTGATGGGCCAGATATTATTGCTGGCGGGCCAATTTCGGCCCGCGGGCCGCCTATTGCCGACCTGCACTACATGGTACCTGTTTTACTCTACTCTCCTTTGGTACCAGTTACATCGACTGCAGATTTTACCCCCGTCAATGGGGGGCGGGTTTGCAGGGATGACCTTTGCTGATTGGTCTAACACAGCACAGCTGCTCGTGTCTGTGTACTGCTTCATTCATAAAACAAGGAAGTACTCTAGTATCCAGTTTAGGATGAGGGGAGGACATTTCTCTTTGTTTGATCAAGTTAAAAGTAAAGTTAGGCTTTCTTGTCGACTTCCTGACTTTGCAATTTTTTTAAAGAGGGTAGAAAGAGTGACCAAGCTCAGAGAGCAGCAAGGCGGTGGTCGAGCTGAGAGAGAGAGAGAGAGAGAGAGAGAGAGCAGCGAGGAGGTGGTCGACCTGAGAGAGAGAGCAGCGAGGTGGTGGTCGACCTGAGAGAGAGAGCAGCGAGGTGGTGGTCGACCTGAGAGAGAGAGAGCAGCGAGGCGGTGGTCGAGAGAGAGAGAGAGAGAGCAGCAAGGTGGTGGTCGACCTGAGAGAGAGAGAGCAGCGAGGCGGTGGTCGAGAGAGAGAGAGAGCAGCGAGGTGGTGGTCGACCTGAGAGAGAGAGCAGCGAGGTGGTGGTCGAGCTGAGAGAGAGAGAGCAGCAAGGTGGTGGTCGAGCTGAGAGAGAGAGCAGCAAGGTGGTGGTCGACCTGAGAGAGAGAGAGCAGCGAGGCGGTGGTCGAGAGAGAGCAGCGAGGTGGTGGTCGAGCTGAGAGAGAGAGCAGCAAGGTGGTGGTCGACCTGAGAGAGAGAGCAGCGAGGCGGTGGTCGAGAGAGAGCAGCGAGGTGGTGGTCGACCTGAGAGAGAGAGCAGCAAGGCAGTGGTCGACCTGAGAGAGAGAGAGAGAGCAGCGAGGCGGTGGTCGACCTGAGAGAGAGCAGCGAGGTGGTGGTCGACCCGAGAGAGAGAGCAGCGAGGTGGTGGTCGACCCGAGAGAGAGAGAGAGAGAGCAGCGAGGCGGTGGTCGACCTGAGAGAGAGAGCAGCGAGGTGGTGGTCGACCTGAGAGAGAGCAGCGAGGCGGTGGTCGACCTGAGAGAGAGAGCAGCAAGGCGGTGGTCGACCTGAGAGAGAGAGCAGCAAGGCGGTGGTCGACCTGAGAGAGAGAGCAGCAAGGCGGTGGTCGACCTGAGAGAGAGAGCAGCAAGGCGGTGGTCGACCTGAGAGAGAGCAGCAAGGCGGTGGTCGACCTGAGAGAGAGAGCAGCAAGGCGGTGGTCGAGCTGAGAAAGAGAGAGCAGCGAGGTGGTGGTCGACCTGAAAGAGAGATAGCAGCGAGGTGGTGGTCGAGCTGAGAGAGAGAGCAGCGAGGTGGTGGTCGACCTGAGAGAGCAGCGAGGTGGTGGTCGACCTGAGAGAGAGCAGCGAGGTGGTGGTCGACCTGAGAGAGAGCAGCGAGGTGGTGGTCGAGCTGAGAGAGCAGCGAGGTGGTGGTCGAGAGAGAGAGAGGGCAGCGAGGTGGTGGTCGAGAGAGAGAGAGAGCAGCGAGGCGGTGGTCGACCTGAGAGAGAGAGAGCAGCAAGGCGGTGGTCGACCTGAGAGAGAGAGAGAGAGCAGCGAGGCGGTGGTCGAGCTGAGAGAGAGCAGCGAGGTGGTGGTCGACCTGAGAGAGAGAGAGCAGTGAGGTGGTGGTCGAGCTGAGGGAGCAGCGAGGTGGTGGTCGACCCGAGAGAGAGAGAGAGAGCAGCGAGGTGGTGGTCTAGCTGAGAGAGAGAGCAGCGAGGCGTGGTCGACCTGAGAGAGAGAGAGCAGTGAGGCGGTGGTCGACCTGAGAGAGAGAGCAGCGAGGTGGTGGTCGAGCTGAGAGAGAGAGAGCAGTGAGGCGGTGGTCGAGCTGAGAGAGAGAGCAGCGAGGTGGTGGTCGACCTGAGAGAGCAGCGAGGTGGTGGTCGAGAGAGAGAGAGGGCAGCGAGGTGGTGGTCGAGAGAGAGAGAGGGCAGCGAGGTGGTGGTTGACCTGAGAGAGAGAGCAGTGAGGCGGTGGTCGACCTGAGAGAGAGAGAGCAGCAAGGCGGTGGTCGACCTGAGAGAGAGAGAGAGCAGCGAGGCGGTGGTCGAGCTGAGAGAGAGCAGTGAGGCGGTGGTCGACCTGAGAGAGAGAGAGAGCAGCAAGGTGGTGGTCGACCTGAGAGAGAGAGAGAGCAGCGAGGCGGTGGTCGAGCTGAGAGAGAGCAGTGAGGCGGTGGTCGACCTGAGAGAGAGAGAGCAGCAAGGTGGTGGTCGACCTGAGAGAGAGAGAGAGCAGCGAGGCGGTGGTCGAGCTGAGAGAGAGCAGCGAGGTGGTGGTCGACCTGAGAGAGAGAGAGCAGCGAGGTGGTGGTCGAGCTGAGGGAGCAGCGAGGTGGTGGTCGACCCGAGAGAGAGAGAGAGAGCAGCGAGGTGGTGGTCTAGCTGAGAGAGAGAGCAGCGAGGCGTGGTCGACCTGAGAGAGAGAGCAGTGAGGCGGTGGTCGACCTGAGAGAGAGCAGCAAGGTGGTGGTCGAGCGACAAGAGGGAGTGGCGGGAGAATAAAGCAGGAATGAAATAAATCAAATGTTGTTTTCTGATTTGTTTCATGGCGGTTACATTCTAAAGCACAAATAAACACTCGACAGATGATTTATTGTCGAAACAGACAATACAATTTTCCTCCTGCATTTCTCCTTTTCATTCATAGATTTTCCACCGCAGGGTGCTCTTGTAGTGAACCTCATATTGTCGATATAACATTACATGCATTCAAATAAAATTCCCCTCAGTTAAATCAATATTGTGCCGTCAGTAGTCTTACGTTTGCAGGTTAAGTATTTCCCGATCGGTACCGGGCCGAGATTTATTTCACTTCATAAATAGATCAATACAGTCCGTATTGAGTAATGTTGCGTTTCTTTTTCAAATGTAGCCAAGAGTAAAGACCCCAACCCTATCAAAACAGCAGTCAAACGTGTATATTTTCAGCACTGTTTGTTTACCAATGAAGTGTTATTAGCGAAATATGAGCTTATAAAAATCTCATAAAACTACACTACCCAGCTCACACCAGCCGCTATCAAAGCTGCACCCGGCTGACGTGGAAAAAGATATTGACGTGATTATATCTCACGGGTTGAACAAACCTGAACGTTATTGCCATAAAATACAGTATATTGTTTCTTTTCTGTGAATCTCTATTTAAAAAAGAAAACAGAGCTATGGATATACAAAAGTAACTGTACTTACAGTATATTTCATTCACAGTCTTTACTGCCCTGTACTGGGTGCCTGTTGGTACTAAATCCAGATTTAACTCTGCTATTGGAAAGAGGATTCAAATAGCATGTGTCCGGATGGCAAGCAAAGTGTATCTACAAAACCCCCTGTAAATCATCTGCCCTTTATTAATTTGCTTAGATTTTATGTACACATGATCTCAAGAAGGTGCTGAATGAGCTCAGTGGCAATTTCTCATGTCTGGTCAATGTTAGCATGGTGTTATTCACCGTCAAAGATGAAAATAAATTACAATAATAATATATATTCTCCTTTTTGGTTCATTACAATTTACTCATTTAAGGGGAGACACTGCAGGTGAATAGGGTAAAAAAATTAACTAATAGATATCACAATGAAACTTCCCCAGTTGATTACTTATATTAAGACAAGACTTTTTTGTATTACAAGTTTTCTGAAATTGTATGTTTAAATATGCAAATGAGGCATGATCTACTTAAATATGCACTAATTTGCATATAATTCCAGGACAGAAATCTGAACATTGGATAAAGCCATTTTCAAAATTAGTTTCATTTTGTTGACATATTAGAGCCAAAGGTTATTACAGAGGGGATTTTGGATATCTCTTTTTATCACTCCATAAATCAGAAAATACTCCATTCAGTCCATTTTTATGTTAAAATTCCATATTTCGCCATGTTTTTAGGAATAAAATGTGATATAAATCAGGGTATGAATGCGATATCAACAAACCCTTCTGTAAATACCTTCAGAACATAGATATGAATAGAACTGGAAGGTTTGGTGTATGTGTGTGCTACTGAAGTGGAGATTTCTGGCTCAGAGTATGAGGAAAAACTCTTAAAACTCATTTTTGGGAAAACGCCTTCAAAGTTCTGTATTGTAAAATGCCATACTTTTTTTTTTAAACAGATATTTACTAACACAATACCTAATCAAACCATTAGTAATAGACAACCTAAACACATGCCTGATAACTGAATAATAATAATAATGATGTTATTGAACTGAACAGAACTACACACAGGCTACAAACAGTGTAGTACAGTGTAGTACCCCCTAATAGGCAAAAAATATTTGAATAGATATCACTATGAAACTTTCCCAATTTGTTATGTACATATAAACTAAGAAAAAATATATTGCAAGTTTTCTGAAATGTATGTTTATATATGCAAATGAGGCACTTCCCCATTAACTCTTTCAGTGCCACTCACGAGATTTCTCGTGTTTTTTTATAGGTGGTTGCTAGCCACTCACGAGATTTCTCGGATTTTTTTTATTTTAATTTTTTTTGCGATCTGAAAAATTCTTGCATCACCCGAGCCTACCCGAGTATAGCCGAGGGGCGCCGACGATCACTGTGGAAAAAAGCGCCCCCTGTCGTCTCCCAGATGACATAAGTGATTTTGGAATGGACTCAATGAAAATGAATGGGGAAAAAAATCCGGTACTCCACATTTTCCAGTTCACTGATCCAGCCGGGGTTACCACAGTTCATTCTGGAGCCTCAGATCCCCGCGGATCATAGAGATCTACTGTGTCGCGTTGGATCCATACACTTATCGATTTTTTCGAATGGTGATCAGGAATTGGAATATACCAGTTGGATACCATCTGATGTCAGGTAAGGACTCTGTGTTATCAGTGGTAGGATAATCGGAGTAAGTTTGATGAAGTTATAAGCTGTTTTGTGAAATGTCTTCTTTCGGTTTCATTGTAAAAGTCCGAGAGGAAATCAACAGGGCGATTATCAGTGCGCGGCCGTAATGTGCGTGCGTGCACGTATAATATTGATCATCTAGCGTTTATTTGAAAACGATTAATAAAAAGGCCGACGAATATCAACGTTGTGGAATATTCCACTAAAAGACGATTTTCATAGAATGCTCCAGAATGAGCTGTTTTTTATATCAAAACGGGGGCTTTTCTAACTGCTCTGAAACGGAAACGACGCGATAAAAAAAGAATCTGCCTTCACAGCACTGACTGGAAAATAGTATTTGATAATGCGATGGGCAGATTAGACACATAGCCATAATTTAAAACATAGATTAGGCGATATTAACGTTAACATTGGCGCGGATGGTGGCATTCAAGCGGTAAAACGGAAAACCAGGCATGGCATTGAAAGAGTTAAATATGTGCACATTTATGGATGCAATAAGGCAAAATTATGTAAAATAAACGACTAAATGTGTGTTATTGACGTTTTATTGTCACTAGTTTCATAGAAGACATGTTTAGGAAGCAAAATATAACAATCTCAAAATCAACAAAAAGGTATATTTGACTATTCACCTGCAGTGTCTCGCCTTAAGCATAGTAACAGGCACATTATTTCTGACACTGGGAATACATTCCCTGGGGTCCATAGATGCCCCTAGAATACCAAGAACATAAAAATGTACCTTGTAGATCTTCCATTTACTTGGGTATGTACTTTTAGGTGAATTTTCTGAAAATATGACTAGGGCTTAAGAGGTTAATGGTCACTATTTTAGCTGAAAGAAATAATCATGCTTGTGCACAGATCACTAGATTTATCAACTACCAATACGAGTTTCATACGAGCACTTCCTGGTTGATAAGAAGATGATGGTGCCGTTGTGTTACAAGAGACGATCCCCCCACGACCAGTCTGTGGTCTGCGTGTTTTCACATCACCTTTTTGGCATCGCCTCGGCTTGCTTGAAACCACAACCTTTTCAAAGAGGCAAACTGAGCCGCTACCATGCAGTGGAGAAGAGCCATTTGATGACTTGTTGAATAATGTTTCTTCCTCTATTTCTTGCTCAACAGGAGTTCAAAAATGACAAAGACTATTTGACTGCAGAGATTAGACAGATGCTGCTCACTGGCAAGGTAAATACTGAACACCTGTCATTTCTACCCACCATTAACTTTTATTTATTGTTCTTTGTTTCCCATCATGGCCTCTTGGCATCCAGATAGAATCCCTGATGTTGATATTTCCTCTTTGAAACGACAAGGTGTAACGAGTTTTATTTTATTTATTACACGGTACATAAAAAGTGTTTAGAAATACTTTCAAATCATAGTATTCTATCACAAACAACTTGGTAGGCAAACGGATGATTGTCGTTATACTGGCAGGCATGACCGATCATGGGAATACTACCAATTAGACAAAAATAAATTCCAATGGAAAAAGTGGTTTCTATGGAACTACAACATATTGCAGGTTAAGCCGGTCGTAGAAGCACAGCTTCTCTGTGACATTCCTTTATTCCTTCATACTGATGTCTTATTCCTCCTCTCTTCTCCCCGGCAGCCTAAGACCACTCCAGTGCTGGGAGCTGTGAACAAGCCTCTAACTGTCCCAGGAAGGAGGGTCTACAATAAGACCAACACAGGCACCGACTTGGCTACGAACGCCAGCATCAACTCTCAGCCCAGCTCCCAGCCCAGCTCCCCAGCACTCAACAAGAACAGGTAAGAGACACACAAATTAAAGGGTCACTCACTCACTATCACCGACTATCTTTCTCATACATACACACTTATTGTCTGACATTGATGTTTACTTCCTGTTTTGTAATGTCATACTGTAGTAATAGTAATGCTGGAACAGAGACGTCGGAAAGCGGAGCAAGAGAAAACGAGGAGAACCCAGTCATGGAGAGCGAGGATGGGAAGAAGGTGAGCTTGGATCTTCAGTCTCCAGACGTCAAACATAGATAAATTATATAAACCTCAAGTAAAGTCACAATGTGCAAGACTTTTCTAATCATTATTTATTTATTCTATTTAAAGGTGACATGCATTATAAATGTCATTTTTCAGTCTCTAGCATTGTATTATAGTAATAGGAGTTAGTATCAATGTGTTTTTGTGTCTAAATACCATGTTGGCCGATTGCTCTCATTCAGCTCAGACCATTTCCTGCTCGATTTAATTAGGTCGTTCTGATTTGAGGCGCATGCTGACGTCAGTTGGCGCTGGGTAAGCGGACAGTGATCCGATTGGCTCTGTGGTTGCCAATGCCCTACCACAACCTAGGCAGCCCACACAGCGATAGCAGAGCGAGTGGAAACCACTTCCTCAAACTGCGAGGCAGATAGTGAAACCCGACACCTAGACTGCACTCTGCGAGGGAGAGAGAGAGAGATAGAGAGGAGAGAGCCTGTGTCTGCGTGTGCTTGTTTACACAGCGTTTCATTCTCAGTCCCGCTGAGTCCGGGTCTCTCTCTCTCTCTTTCCCTCTCCCCCCTCTATCCCTCTCTCTCGCTCTCTCTCTTTCCCTCTCTCTCTCTATCCCACCCCCTCTCTCTCTCGCTCTCTCTCTCTCTTTCCCTCTCCCCCCTCTCTCTCTCTATCTCTCTCTGTCTACCAGTCGCTGACTCTGGATGACTGCCACTGAAAGTGCTTATGGGCGGAGCCCAGCCAATATCGGGCTCAAATCTTGAGGCTGGAAAATGATGCTTTTGAGTACTCCATTAGAAATATAAAACAATGATTTTTCTTTTAATAAACCTTACAGGTGTCTTCCATAGACTCACAGGAATTGTGTAAAGTTGCCCAAATAGTGCTAGGAATAGCAATGCAGGTCCCCTTTAATAAATTGTCCATGTTTGTGTGTGTATGTGTCTCTGTCAGGAGGAGGCTGGTCAGAATACAGCCCCAGACGTCACAGAATCGTCTCCAGTGAAACGGCGCGGCCGCCCTCCCAAGTCGGGGGTCACCGCCTCTCCTCTGGCGGCTGAGAAGGAGGGAGCGGCAGCAGCAGGGGGCGTAGCTGGCAGAGGCAGGAAGAGGCCGGCTGACTCCCCCTCCGACCTCTCTGCAGAGTCAATCAACATGAAGATGTCAAAACAGCAGCAGCAGAAGGACGAAGGGACGAAGAGACAGATTGACTTGCAAAGGTGAGCGGAGGAGGAGCTGTTGGTGGGTGTTGGGATCGAAACGATAGATGGATAATCCGGTCTAGAAACGAGGGCTTTAGATAATCAGGTCTAGACATAGACATCGACAATGAAACAATGCAGACTTTCGTCATTATCATACCTAAACACCCTTTATGTTCTCATTTTAAGTTCTAAACGAGTTCTAAAAATAGATTAGGTTCAATTTGAGTATATTTCATTCTGAAAGTGAAATGATTAATTCTGCAAGGAAGGGAAAAGAAATCAAATGTGTGTCTAAACTTGAGGGACATAAGTGTAATAAGTGTTAACAGTAGTACTTAATAGTGTGTTCTAACCCTGATATCCCACAGTACAGTACAAGCCTTCTTGACAAGTCAGCATTACCTTCTCACCAGGTGTCTGCACCTGAGTGCAAGAGAGCAGGGTGAAGAGGGTTTTAAAGAGAGTTCCCCTCCCCAGGACAGTGAAGGGGACGCAGAGAGAGAGCTGGAGTCCAGACAGTTGTCTCTGGCAGGCAGGACAGAGAGAGAGAGGAGAGATGCATGCCCAGACAGGGACAGACTCGACTACACACTACACAGACCAACTGTGATGAGCAGGCAGGAAGAGGCCATCTGTGGAAACAATGGGGTGGGGGGTGGAGACTGGAAGTGAGTCAGTCCAAGATGCTAATCAAGAATCAAGAGGTTTATTTTCCATACATACCAGGGCATACAGTGAAATGCCGGTGGTCATGCCAACCAATGGCTGATTGGTTCCCGTTCCCCACACATTTATCAATTACTACTTAACCCATATATTTCACAATGAAACTCCATGAAAACCAGCTTATACAAAAAGTTTCAAAAGGAAGGAAAATGGGGTGGCTAGGTGGTGCAGTGGGCAAGGCGCTCACCACCAATGCAGGAGACGCTGGGTTCATTTGGCAGTATTCTCCACTTGCACAACCTGAAAGGCGGCACTTCCGGCTGACTTCCGGTTGCCAATGGTACTTCCTGTCCCATCCAAATACATTGGTTTTAGCTACTTTTCTCCCCTTATTTAAACAACTTTGTCGTCACAGAGAGGCAATGAAACGTTTGTATTATTATAGTATAGAATGTATTTAATAAGCAAACGTTTGTCAGCAGGGTTTTTGGGCTGTATTTCATGTAAAAACGTTCACTGTTAGTTTACTTGCTCACGCTAATTAAGGCTAATACTGGCTAACAGAAGCTAGCGCAAGAAACGACGCCGCAAAGTATTGTTTATAGTGCATTTCTTGCCACCTTATAGCATTTGTACATTTGTATGACAGTCTATAATGCTCCCGTGAGGTTTTTCCGGACGTTTTGGTAATGATTTTCACTATAAAATCATATTTCTAAATGACAGGAAGTTGATGAAAACTGGCCGGAATAGCTTTGAGCTAACTATCTTTGCAGATGCATTGCAAGAAACGACGCCGCAAAGTATTGTTTATAGTGCATTTCTTGCCACCTTATAGCATTTGTATATTTGTATGACAGTCTATAATGCTCCCGTGAGGTTTTTCCGGACGTTTTGGTAATGATTTTCACTATAAAATCATATTTCTAAATCACAGGAAGTTGATAAACTGTCCGGAATAGCTTTGAGCTAACGATCTTTGCTGATGCATTCCATTCTAAACGTAACGTTAGTTGTTCAAAACATTACCCGTCTATATAATTTGTTCCTCAACGTTATATAGACGGGTAATGTTTTGTAAACTAACTGCAGCCTGCTACAGTTAGAAGCTAACGTTAGCCAGCAAGCTGCAGCTTGCTACAGTTAGAAGCTAACGTTAGCCAGCAAGCTGCAGCCTGCTACAGTTAGAAGCTAACGTTAGCCAGCAAGCTGCAGCCTGCTACAGTTAGAAGCTAACGTTAGCCAGCAAGCTGCAGCCTGCTACAGTTAGAAGCTAATGTTGAGGAACAAATTATATAGACTGGTAATGTTTTGAACAACTAACGTTACGTTTAGAATGGAATGCATCTGCAAAGATCGTTAGCTCAAAGCTATTCCGGCCAGTTTTCATCAACTTCCGGTCATTTAGAAATATGATTTTATAGTGAAAATCATTACCAAAACGTCCGGAAAAACCTCACGGGAGCATTATAGACTGTCATACAAATGTACAAATGCTATAAGGTGGCAAGAAATGCACTATAAACAATACTTTGCGGCGTCGTTTCTTGCGCTAGCTTCTGTTAGCCAGTATTAGCCTTAATTAGCGTGAGCAAGTAAACTAACAGTGAACGTTTTTACATGAAATACAGCCCAAAAACCCTGCTGACAAACGTTTGCTTATTAAATACATTCTATACTATAATAATACAAACGTTTCATTGCCTCTCTGTGACGACAAAGTTGTTTAAATAAGGGGAGAAAAGTAGCTAAAACCAATGTATTTGGATGGGACAGGAAGTACCATTGGCAACCGGAAGTCAGCCGGAAGTGCCGCCTTTCAGGTTGTGCAAGTGGAGAATTAGGGGGTGGGAAGCTGATGGGTGGGGATCGGACGTTGTGGACAGCGACTCCTACAGGTCGGTTGGTGCGCCTGCGCAGTAGAATCAGGAAGCGACGGGGGCAGCGTGCCCTCCAAACGCAGACCCCTGACGCTGAAAGATCGCGCTGTGCAGGTGAAAAGATGCAACGGCTGCTACCTCGAGTACCGGAGGGGACTCGTGCAATGTATCGCTTCGTCCACATTACAGCCGGCTTGTGGGAGGCATGGCCTAACAGCGTTCGAGACAGGGGAAGGTAGAATTGGACGATACGAAATTGGGATGGGAGAAAAATAGAAAATGGGAGAAAAAGTAGATAAAAAAAGGAAGTAAAATGGAGAAATTCATAATCCTCATTACCTATTTTATTCCTCTCATTCGTACATAACTGCCCCTGATTTACATAATAAGGTACCACTTTTAGGCATATGTAGAGATAAGGTGTTGGAAGCCTGTGATTGATGAGGTTCAGGTTCTTGCTCTTGTCTTTTAAGACCTGGGGATCGGGGGCCTATATTTAATTTAGCTCTACGTGTACGTATGCATCCTTGTTTGAGTGGATTCCTGATGTTGGTTCCAACCCTGTTGTTGTTTCAGGTAAAGAGATCACTGAAGGCCAGATCAAGACTGTAGAGAATGCGCCAGACTCTCGCCATGCCCCCCTCAAGGCCTACATACACGCTCCTCTGACAGGACACTTGATGGACCTTTCTTACACACACACACACACACACACCACTGATATTCTAGAAGGTTTTAAAGGCCTCGTAGTCATGATTTGAAGCTCATTGTATGTAGATCTTACTCTCAAACTGTTATTTTTTTTTTCTTCCTTTCTTTATGTTTGTTGCTCTTTGCTTCTTTTGTGGAGCCATTTAAAAAAAAAAGGAAAAAAATACGGACATTTTCCAAACATTTTAATCTGATTATGATGGTTGCTTATTAAATTCCCTGGGAAAATCTTACTGTACGCCTCCTGACCTCTTCCTCCTCACTTCTCGCTCTCCGTTGCACAATGTAATTTTAATTTTTAAACTTGTATTATGCTCACCCGTTTGTTTACTCTATTTGAGTATTTTTATACAAACCCACCAACCGACTTCGCAGTTAAACTTTTTGAGCATCATAGGAAAACCAGGAATTGGTAGAATGCGGGAACGTGAAAGGAACGGTAGTATTCCTGCCTCTTCCCGGAACATGGAAGACGATGGCCGCAAAAGAGGGGGGGGGAAACCAGTTCCTCTTTTCCCTCAGTCTGTTGACGGATTGTTGGTGTGACGTGAAATTTTATACACACTAGAACGTTAGAAGTTTCTAACTTTTATGCTTAAATTGGTCATTATAGTTTACTTTCATAAGGTCCGGAAGAAGCCCCTGGTAGCTCCTGCTGGCCTCCTGTAATGTTTTCAAATGCCTTTTTAAATTAGTTTCCAATTTGTAGATGGGAAAGACTTGAGACGTCAATGAAACGCAGAGACTATATCCTAAATGTTTCCCCCACCTCTTTCTTCCCCTGGACTGGTGAGAGGGGAACTGCCATTAGCTGGGTATGAATTACATTTAGCTTTTTTTTTTTTTTACTGATAAAAAAATTAAGTATTTTAACAATACTTCACTTTGGAATGCATACCAATCAGAAATTACTGTCATCTTTTGTCATTGTACCACTGAAAACCGTTTTTTTGTATCTTATTTCCATACTTCTCTGTTCTTTTGAGATATTTTTTTTTGGTAGGGTAAGACCTGCTATTAAAGCCTTGGATGAATGAAACGTCTGGGTTGCGTTGATAACGACTTATTTTTGATGTAGATGTTAAAGGAAGTTTATCCACATGATCATATTTAATTTTCTCCATGTTTTCCAAAAAAAATAAAATAAATGCTTTTAGATATTATTGTGTGTTCCATTTGTTCTGGTGACCACGGCTTCACAGTGAGATCCTCCTTCAGAATCAAGACAACGGCAAAGCTAGTTTTCCACATAGTTTTTTTAATCAAAAGAAACATGACAATGTCACAATAAATAACCATGCTTTGCACTGCTGATGCTTGCTTTCAGAAGAGAAAGCAAACAAGGAAAATAAAAAGGCCAAATCCAAACTGAAAAACCCCAACCCTTTTCTTTTTTTCCTGCTTCTTTGCTGTCGTGCAATAGTGAACAAGGGGAGAACATCAGGAAGACGGGGAGTTCTTCCGTTGCTACGTCCTTTTTTCCTTCTTCCTTACAAAATATAGATCCAGCCATAGATGGTGCAACTAGTGATGCTGCATCAGCTCTTATTTCTAAAGAACCTTGTTATTTACAAGTGAAGGGAGATGGTACTGGTGTACTACATCTAGACCAACTGGAATTACCCATGTGGCTCTCTTGCCTCGAGGCAGATCCACTGTCTGGCTTCCAGCTTCTTCATCATAACCTCCTTGTATCGTATGCCAGGAGGCAGGAGGCCAAGCAAAAAGGATTGAAAATGTTTTGACGGCGGCGATGTTGTGAGGATGTATGGATACCACACCTCTATACGCTAGTCAACTTCTTCAGTCCAGGTACCTCAAGTAATGTCTTGGGGTACGTTATGCAGGCCTGCAATTTTTTAAATAAAAAGTACAACAGAGGAATTCCAGCCTCTTTTATTACCATCCATAAGACTTGGTTCTATGACAATGATTGGGAGTGTGTCACAACAATGGGGTCTGGGGATGGGATGTACAGGGCATCGCCTACAGTGTGTCATGGACGTGGTCCACATCTTGGTTGCCTACTGCTGGATCGTGCGAATTAATCTGGGGCAGAGAAAATAAAGTTCTGTTCAGACACTGATCTGCTGTGAGTTCTCTACCTCATAACGATTTACACTCCGTCTGTGCCCAATTGTTGTAACTGATTGTACTGCAATAAGTATAAAAAAAAATAAAAAATCATTAGGATGAAATGATCATGCTGAATGTGCTTAGTGGTTCAACATAGAATCTCGCTCTAGTCCTATTGGTTCTTTAAAAGACTGGTGAGGTGCTAAATAGAAGTGACACCCTGTCACCACGTCATTTGGCTGAAGAATTCAAATAAAAAAGGTGCAAGCCAAATCACTTACGTATATTGATGTTCTGACCCGTGAACTAGAAAAAACAACTCATGAAAGAATTGCAAAAATATATGGATGTGGAAATTGAAACTACCATCTCTGGCATCGTTGAACTGATCTGCAAACGTTCTGTGTCGTTGTAATCGACAGACATTACTGAACAAGTTCTGTATCGGAAACAGTCATGCAAGCAACTTTTGATGTTCATGTGGTCATGCATGTATTTTACGCCATTTACACACTTTTTGTTCACAGACCTGTGTTTTAACCTGTTCAGCTGGGTTGCACAAAGAATGTGCAACTATGTCTCCTAAATATGTTAGTTTGGTTCAAATTTGTGCTAGAACGAAAGCCTTTTTTCTCATAAATTGCCGGAAATCCAATATGGCGAACTTCATGGGTCCTGGAGGCAGAATAGTTCACGAGGACATAAGTGTAGCAAGTCACATCTCCACTGTATGGTTAATGAGATACGGCCGTTTGAATTTGCGGTTTTCAACGCAACATTATAGCGCCACCATGAGGATTGTTAATTTTGTGTCATCACATCAACTTTTGCTGTTCTATCAGCATGCCGAAATGCATAAAAAGCAATGCGTGCATTTGAGGTACATGTGGCGGAAGCTGAATAATAATAATAAAACCACCGATTACAATAGGGTTCAGCCCCGTCAGGCTTGCACCCCATTAAAAGGGCAGCAAATGAGGAAATGGAAGACGGAGCTTGTTGGAGTAAAGGTGGAATGGAGAAAATTAGGACAGGGATATTTTGGGCGGTCTTGCCATACCCTAGTCTTGGCCAATCAAATTAATCAAGAGGACATTCAGGCGGGGTGGGTTACTCATGGACCACAAAAGGATAAAAAATATCTATATAATTGTAAACTAAGCATAAAATAATTGCTTTTACAATGTCATGTAAGAAAAAGTAAAGTATATCCCCATTTATTTTCAAATGTACACACTTTTATATATCTAGTATTTACAGATAACTTTCATCCTTGCTGTGCATGTACCGAGTCTGGCTATTTGAGTTTGAGATTGTTTGTGTTCTTGTGTGATTCCACGGGTGGAAATTCTGCAAGGTAATAGCGGCTGTGACTCCTTGCAATAATAGGGAACTTGTGAATTTGTCAAATACAACGGAGCCAAAATGCCAAAGTTGTAATGAAAGACATGATTTAAATAGATCTTTTGGGGGGATTGTTTTCTTTCTTTTTTTAATTTGTGGTAGTTGAACGTGGAGAGGGGGAGACAGTAGGCAGCAAAGGTGGTGTGCATATTGGCGATGGTGATGCTACTGTTGTCAAGTTTGTAGCATACACGCATAGTGACAACCCTCCCAAGTGAAGGCTCAGTTTGACTGTTTGGGCAGGTGGGAGGTCGAGTGGAACGGAAGGCAGTGGTCAAATGGAGGAGCTGATGTTGTGATGCGGGGGGGGTTGAATCATCAAGCCTGGCTGGGTGTTTCAGTTGCTAAGGAGCAGTTCTGTCGCTGTTTCCACATCCCAGGATTTTGAAGACAAGGCCGCTATTACTGCATTCTAAAAGGAAACAAGGGAAGACAGGATAGTAGATGCAATCAATGCTGAATTTCCATCGGGATCAATAAAGTACTTCTATTCTATAAAGATATCCCAATCAGGTTTTTTTCAAACAAAGTTGATTAACATTCAGGGGACAATCTGAAGAGGATTGTTCAATTTGTAAAATATGTAATTATCCCCTTACATGGTTCAATCTCAAGACTAAACTATTCTGTACCCGTTCATATTATATACATTACATATTTGCAATAACACTCAAGAAACCTATGTCCGGTGAAGGTCCAAGGTAATACACATGAACATAATTAACTTACAATATCACCTATAAAATGCATAGCCAACCACATAACCATTCCCATTCCGCTAGGTAAATGTCTACAGTCACTGTGAATGTAAACGTTTCTCTGGAAATGTGTACGTTCACCATTTTCCTATGTTTACCGTAACATGCAGTATATATATTTTTAATCATACAACACTGGAGGTGGTTCTGACCTTATCAAAGCCCATGGCACAGAGTTTGTCTATTTTGCGCTTGTAGTCGGCACTGGAGACGGGGGCTGCTGCGTAGACGTGAGACCAGAGCCGCGCCGTCTGGTTGTACATCTCTGGGTTCTGTTTATACTGAGGGCGCAGAGAGAGGGACACAAGCACAAATACAATATTTAGCATGAGAAAACCCAATGTTCAGTTGCTGTGAGCCGGTTTCAGGGTCCATGTTGACCTTTTTTCTTTGGTCTGTATTTTGTGGAGCATGTGGTAACTGTTTTGAAAAGCGCTCTATAAATAAGGTATTATTTATCACCTCCATGGAGGATGTTCTCACCCCCATTTGTCTGTGAGCAAGATACATCAGATTGCTATATAATTTGCTGCGAAGATTCATAACCCCTAATGGAAGACGCCTATTGAGTTTGGTAACCCTGTGACCTTTATATCGCCACCATCAGGGCAAACATAACATTTTCACATGAGCATATCTCCTGACCCGTTAGTTGTAGTCACAAACTTTTATGTCAACATTCATAACCCCTAGTTCACCCCTATGGTGAACTCAACCATTTCATCTAGCGCCACCATCAGGCCAAACTGAAAGGTTATGGCCGGTTGGCATATAATTCGCTGTGAACATTCATGACCCCTAAATTCATTTGTGACCCAATGACCTTCCCTGTAGCATCACCAATGCCATCATGCTCAACTTTCAGTTTTCAAATTAGTATCTCCTGACCCATTAGTCATATGGTCACAACATTTGCTGTGGATATTAACACTTTGAGTGCCGACGACGTTATGTCGGTATTTCATGCCCCCCGTTGAGTGCCGACGACTTGCCGAATTGTCGTTTTATTTTTTTATTAGCGATCTGAATTCATATTTCATCAACAGAGTCTCCCGTTGGTACAGCAGCCCCTCTAGGAGCTCTGATGGGAAAATACCGCCCCCTATCGTCTATCCCTGTGTAACTGCAGGCCATTCGATTATACTGGTGGATGTGTGGTGGATGTGTGTGGGGGGAGCCTACTGGTTCCACTATGCTGGCGAGCCGTCTGATCAAGAGGGAAGTGATCGCGAGATGGAAATATATATGGAATATATATTTACAGCAGCCAATAATCAATCAATAAACGTGATCGATATTTGGAATGGCGATCAGGAATTGGAATAATCTTTTTGGAGAACATCTGATCTAAGGTAAGGAATCTATGTTACCAGTCTTGGGGTAATCTGAGCTGTTTTGACCTATATCTCAGCGTGTCCCGTATGTGTGTGTTTGTGTGATGTTGAGGAAATGAGGTAATTGATTTCTCAGCTCGCTTCTATAGCGTGCATAAGTACACATATACTATCGATAATCTAGCGTTTATTTGAAAACTATTCATAAATAGGCAGACAAATGACAACGTGTCTAGTGTATTCGAGAATATTCCAATAAATGCCATTTATGAGGGAATCTTTCTATTTTCCGGAAATTTGAGAAAACGATAGCTTTTCGAAATGCTATAAAAAGGATATGAACCGATTAAAAAACAATCCGTTTCGACAATGTTGACTGCAAACAAGTCATTGATAAGCGACGGGCAGATTAGACACATAGCCATAATTTAAAACATAGATTATGCGTTTTTAACGCTAACATTGAAGTGGGTGGCGGCATTCAAGGGGGTAAAAAGGAAAACACGGCCGGCATCAATCAATCAAATTTATTTATATAGCACGTTTAAACATGACGCTTGTCAACCAAAGTGCTTCACATAGCTAAGCTAAGTACAAAGAAAAGTATAAAATAAACTGAAAAAAAAAGTGTTAATGAGCCCTGTAAGAACAAACATTGATTTTGCTCACCCCATGATCTTACCTATAGCACCACCTCAGGCCAATCTGAGAACAAGATATCTTGAAAAGTAATCGCTGAATTGTCATGAACATTTTCTGTGCACATTCATGACCCCATGAAGAAGAAATCTCATGACCAATGGCCTTTCCTCTAGCACAGTGGTGCCCAACCAGTCGATCGCGATCGACCGGTAGATCGCGGGCTGATTTCAAGTAGATCTCGATTAATAAAATTTGATTTAAATCAAATCAGAGTTGATTTGATTTAAATCAACTCTGCCTCTCCTTGTTAACTACAACATGCAATGCTGTTTGTTATTTAAGATGAGGTCGGACTCGGCACTGACAGATTTGTGTTCATTATGCTGCTTTTATAAAGCCTCAAATGATGGCTTACAATATACAATTTTGGCTGGTAGCTCTCGGCTAGGTGGTAAATTAAAAAGTAGATCTTGGTTCATAAACAGTTGGGCACCCCTGCTCTAGCACATCTCCTGACTCATGGCCAATGGCCTTTCCTCTACACATCTCCTGACTCGTTTGTGGTACAGTCACAAAAATGATACTCTAGAAATAAAAAATGAGATGTAGAAATATGGACAACATATTTGCCATAAGGACCTATGAAGTTAGTCCGCCATATTGATTTTGAGCTGTTCACCTGATTGTCACAACATTTTGACCGCCAGATCCAATAGAAATTTGGATGAATGCATGGTAAACAGGAAGGGGTGTGTTATTAGTTGTGAACTTTTTGTCTGCGAGGAGCCCTGTGAAGTTTTAAGGCATTTGGCCTAATGGTGGCACTATTCTCAAACGTAAAAACAGTTTATTTGATCACGGTGACATTTGAAATGTATTTTCCCTTTGTGATATCCTACTATTGGTTAGGGCTGGGTATAGGTTAAAAAAAAAATTATAGAGTTGCCGATACCCGGGATTCTACTCAATACATATACCAAAACGATCCTTTTTTTCCTATACCTTACTTTGCTGAGTGTAAATGCATTTTTATACAACACTGCTTGAGTGTAGGGTTGTGCCAATGGACAATGTCATGGGACATTGAGGAGGGGCTGTGTCGGTGCCGATGTGACGTTCACATGGTGATGTGGATGGTTTTGCTATTGCAACCATTGCTCAACAAGTCCTTGTTTTTGTGCCACCTTTTCTTGGACAGCCTGTGTGACTGCCATTGAACTGGCCCATATAGTGTCTGTTGAACTCAGTCTAATTGAAAGGGAGAAGCAAAGTATACAGTATATTACTGTTCCATACATATCCTCTTTCTCACCTGGTTGGCTACTACTGCGTCTTGTGGGTCATCTGGTTCAGCTGCAGCCAGGAGAGCCTGTAGAGATAACAGCACTGTTCGCAGAGTCATAGCAGCTGCCCTGGAGGAGGGGGGAGGGGGGATTACAGGTGGATGGTGAAGGAGAGGGAGAGAAAAAAAACATGTCATGCACAACTGATAGACGATCATTAGTCCAAGCAGCACATGTGATACCCTGGCTTTCGCGACTAGTCGCCGATAGGGGGCAAAATCAATACAGCAATAGTTTACGTGCCGATATTATATCTATACAGTGACACCAAGTATCGAGATATATATATGTTTTACGATATAAGTTTAACTTATTTATTTTTTACCCAGGGACAGTGCACATTAAATCAACATCTTCAGTTTCCACATCAATGTAAATGTGCCAGAATTAGCTAATGAGCTCTTTTTCATCTGTACTCCCTGCCTACCATGCATGTCTTTACTGTTGTTGCAGAAAACAACCTACAAATGTACATCATCAACTTGTCTCATGCTAAAATCTGAATAAATCTGAATGTGACAAATAACATCCACCCACCGATATCTTTACAAATTCAAAATACGTTTTTTTTTCTTTCTTTTTTTATGTCCATTTGTCATTTTAAATGTGCATTTCTAAATCGCAAAACACGTGAGTTTGATTGCATTTATTTACAGATTTCTGAGAGGCCAAAGTGGCCGCACACACACTGGTCATCACCCTTTAAGCTGGAGTGGCTAGCACTATTATTTATTACCATGTGTGGGCCAATTAAACTCGTCAGTGTTTTGTGTCAAATTAAGTCATTTAGGCATGGTGATTTGGGGAGAAGGCCTACACCTATGACACACATCAACATTCCTTACACACCTCATCTGGTCCCCTGCTCCACCCCATGTCTCCTCACACACACTACAGCTAGACACTTATGCAGCTTTCCCCTCCCACTATGCCAATCCTGACCCCATCAACTTGCCACCCCCAATGCGCAACCATCTATGCGCCATTTACACTCTATTTTGTGTGTTTCTTAAAAGCCCGCCTCTTATGCATGTCTAGTTTTCAATGTTAACACGGCACTTGAATTCCTGTAGACTAGTCTGCTTCTACTCTCTGGAAAGACCACACCCACCCTCCCCTCTCCCCCCATCCAAGGTCAGAGGTCCCTCATCCCTGCCAAATCAGCTCAGGGATATGGGTATTTTTTACGCTTTCCTCTGGGAGGGGGGTGTCTGCAACTTGTTGGACTTCGTCTCCACATAGCAACACACACTCACATCTACAGGTCACTCTCACATCCACAGGGCACTCTAGCGCCACCTAGAGGCATGTGTTTGCGCCTTGCAGCCAAGTGCGCACACTAAGGCCATGTTTAGACGAAACGCTAGCAGGTGAATCCGGAAGAAAACAAATTCGGATGTGCCTTTTGTTTATACGGCAACAGCGTTTTTGCGGGGAGAATCCGCAAAAAAGTGAGACCACCTTCCTGGGTGGAAATCCTAGAAACTATACACCTTCGCGCTATCATCTGAACAGTCAAACCGCATAAAACTATGACGAAAGGGTTGTCAAATGTCCTAACCCAGTTGTACAGTAAATGACCAAGTATGGCTTTGTCAGTATTCCAATGTAGTGTACAGCGAACAAGCATGTCTGATTCTCTATCCACGGAGATCACCTGAAGGCTACATTGGCAGTACTTTTAAATACACAAGAATCAGTCCAGCGGCTATCGCAACTATTAGTGACTGGACTGGAGCCACTGTCTGTGTGACTCTGCTTTGGTCCAATCACATTCCCCCACCCACAGTCTGTGAATCAGAGGCAGAGTAGGGCGGGTCTTCACAGCATGCCTTGTTGTCTCAACGACCTGAGGCAGTGTAGCGTATGGGTTGCGTGAATATTTTCCCTAACGGAGTTGCACTTCCGCGTTCGGTTTGCGCGATCTGATTGGCCACTGACGTTTCTGGTCATGTGACATCTGCGCCAATCGTGTGACAGCGGGGCTCCGTCGTCTCGAGTCTTTACAGCCTCGTCTGCACGCAGAATTCCATCCCAAAACACTAGTCTAAACGCAACATTAAAAGTGAGACCGCAAGACGACTTTTGCGGTTTCTGTTCAGACTCTCCGTCTAAACATGGCCTAAGAGTGCGCCAAACCACCAGTCCAGCATGTTCCTTCTCTGCTCTCTCTCGATTTTGTTTCAATAAATATTTTAAACGTATGATGTGTCTTTGTTGTCATTGGTGTAAGCCAAACTAGTGAATTATTGAATAGCTAATGATTATGGTCAGTTTTTTTTACTTTAGAAAAATAAGATAAGAAGATATTCCTTTATTGATTTGATCAGGGAATTCAGGGAAATAGTAATAGACCACCACAAGTAAATTATTGTCCACATATTCAGTCATTAAATAGGAATATGAAATTCTAACTTTAACAAGGACTCATTGATGATAATAAACCATAGCAGGGGGTGGCTAGGTAGTGTAGAGGTCTAAGCACTCGCCTACCACCACAGAAACCCGGATTAAATTCCCGGCAGCGGTATCTCTGACTTGGTCATTCGTCCCTATGAACACAATTGGCAGTGTTCATGGGTGGGAAGCCGTGGGGTATGAGTCCTGGTCATTGCACCTACTGCCCCTACTGGGCAGGGAGGGGATCTGTGGGAGATGGCGTAAACCTCTGTGCATGTTCCACTCTCCCAGTGAAACTCCTCGCCGTCAGGTGAAAAGAATGTATCGGAGGAGGTATGTGGTCATCTACACCCTCCCTAGACTGACGGTAGGGTAGCGCAACGACCAGGAAGGGAATTGGCATAATAACTAAATTTGGGGATGGGAGTAAACGAGAGATAAAAAGAAACCGCAGAAAATCAGTGTGTCATGCAATGAAGCTCATTGTGGTCAGGCTAAATGGAATCACCAGACCTACAAAGACAGTTACTCAGCGTGAGAAACACGACCTTATCTAATTACTATGCTTTCCAACCAGTCTCTTGCTTGGCTAGACATCTAGGCCATTCTGTCATTTCCACATACTGTGGTGCAAGTGTGAATTTAGCTCTGTGTTGCCCTCAAGTTCTAGTTGTGTTGAAGTAGAGTAGATGGACTGTGTCGTCCATGGTATATTAGTGTTGTCACTATACTGGAATTTCGACTTCGATACGATACCTTGAAAAGTATCGATATTTCAATACCAAAAATAATAATAATAATATATATATATATATATTTTTTTTTAAACAAATTTTGCTTTTGTTGCTTGTTGATTCTCCTCAGCTTCTCTCTGGTACTATAAGAGAAGATAAATATAACACTTTTAAAACCCTTTGTTTATCTTTAGATCAGACATTTAAAAATAACTAAATTATCTAATCTAAATCAAACCCCTCTTAAAAACAAAAACCTGTTTAACCTAGCCATCTATAAAACATCATGCTAAAACTGTGAAACAAACTCCCCTAAAGAAAGAAATACATAGCAAACATGACTCAGTTATGCAATAGTGCTGCTGCTTTTTATTTGGTTAAAACAACAACTACAACAATTTTCATGACGGAGAGAGAGAGAGAGAGAGAGAGAGAGAGGGGGGGGGGGGTAGAGAGAGAGGGGGAGAGGGAAAGAGAGAGAGAGAGCGAGAGAGAGAGGGGGTGGGATAGAGAGAGGGGGGAGAGGGATAGAGAGAGAGAGAGAGGGGGGGGGGGTAGAGAGAGAGGGGGAGAGGGAAAGAGAGAGAGAGAGCGAGAGAGAGAGGGGGTGGGATAGAGAGAGGGGGGAGAGGGATAGAGAGAGAGAGAGAGAGAGAGAGAGAGAGAGAGATTTCTCCGGAGCTATGCTCGGACTCAGAGCATTTATTAACGTTACATTTTCAACAAGATTGCTGCTATTTAAACACTTCATGGAAACGGGGTAACGTTATGTCGAGTTCATACGTGTACTAGTGTAGCTAGTATGAACTCGACTTAACGTTACTCCGTTTCCATGAAGTAATTATAAAGGTGGCCAGCTACTGTAGCTAGCATAAGCTAACGTTAGCTAATAGCTGTATCGTTGGCACTGCTCTGTAACAACGCTTGCAAATGGGCATCTTTAGCTTTTCCCGAATTGGGGTAACGTTATGTCGAGTTCATACGTGTACTAGTGTAGTTAGTATGAACTCGACTTAACGTTACTCCGTTTCCATGAAGTAATTATAAAGGTGGCCAGCTAGCTAGCATAAGCTAACGTTAGCTAATAGCTGTATCGTTGGCACTGCTCTGTAACAACGCTTGCAAATGGGCATCTTTAGCTTTTCCCGAAACGGGGTAACGTTATGTCGAGTTCATACGTGTACTAGTGTAGTTAGTATGAAGTCGACTTAACGTTACCCCGTTTCCATGAAGTAATTATAAAGGTGGCCAGCTAGCATAAGCTAACGTTAGCTAATAGCTGTATCGTTGGCACTGCTCTGTAACAACGCTTTAGCTTTTCCTTCGTCGTTTACTTCAAACCCGAAGTACTTCCAAACAGCACTTCTGCTGTTTTCTTTATCCACAAGCACAAGTTGCGGAGGCTCTGCACTAGCCATCTTCGGAGCTAAAATCTGTTTACAAACTGAAGACAGGTCTGCGAGGGGGAGGGCTGCAGCGGAGGAGGAGGGGCAAGCGTGTGTCTGTCTGTCAACAACTTGCGGTAGAACACTGCGAGCAAGCCAGCTGGTATCGATACTGCAGAAAGTATCGATATTTCGGGAAATGAGTATCGAAACCGTTTTAAATATTCAGTATTGATATGTATCGATATTTCTGACAACACTATGGTATATATGGCTTGGTTACGTGATGCCAGGAGACATTACAAACCGCCACCTGTAGAGGATCGCCGTGTACGTGTTGACAGGTGCATTTTCTTTTAATAACACTACTGAACTTCTTGATTTATTGTGATGTTTCTTCTTGACTTGTTTAAAGAAGACATGTCCAGCCCATGGGGACATTAACGTGTGATTGTGGGCTTTACAAATACATTTAGATTTGATTTGATGAATAAAAAGATGGTTTGGATTGGAAGTCTTCTTGTGTGAAAAGCTGCCACAGATAATATTATGAATACCATAGGAGAAACCCTTGACCCTTCTTTTTCTCCATCCCTACCCGTTTTTGTGCATATTGCAGTTTTAGCGATTTCTCAATGCAAGTTTTTTTTTAAACACAACAACATCAAAGATGGTGACCAGTGTCCATAGCAACGCATGGCAACCATCTACCTTCCCACCCACTTTGCAACCCCCTATAGGGTACTGATATCAGTTTTTCCCTCTGGAACAAGTGTGACGTAGAACACCAGGTTCAGGCATTGTTGACTCACCACTGGTCTTTTAGAATGTCCAGACATATCGCTCCTGTCACAGAACTGATGTTAGGATGCCAGATCTTTGTGATGAATCGCACCTGAGAGAGCGAAAGACAGAAGAGTGATCTGAATGAAAATGTAACGAGTGAGAAAGAGAATAGAAGGTGTGTGTGTTGAGTGGGGAGGGGGGGTGAAGCAAGATAATAAGAGGTAGAAGGTAAGAACGGACAGCATTTCTGTGTGACTTTGAACTTACCTTTGGTGGGTTAAAAGGATATGTTTCTGGGATTTTTATTTCAAGCTGATACCTGCCACCTTGAAAAGTAAAGAAACAAGACAAAACTGAAATAAGTATCTGGCAAAGAGTTGTGAAATTATTTCAATACCACCTCGTTATAGATGGACGTGTGTTTGTTTGTCACCTTCATAAGGCGTGTCTGGCGGACCAGCAATCTCCCCCCTCAGTTCTGTGAAGTTCTCATCGACCAGATCTACTTTTATCTGGTTTTTACTCGTCTATCAAAGACAAAACAAAATGTCACAACGTTATGAATAGCACTACAATTTTCGTTACAAGCCTTAGGGTCTCAGTCAGTGATACATGTTTACGTCTAACACACATTCTGGTTTTAAATAATAATTTAAGAAATGCAGCGATAAGTTGTATTGCTACCCTCGAATTCTAGAAAACCTATCTATGGTACAGGCATAGGCATGTTGATGTTAGTCAGCTTTTAACTTGTTTAGCAAGTCGTTGCATAATGTAGTAGTAGGCTATGGTAGACATCTAGCCATGCTAGCCGGGGTAGTCATCTGATGACAGTTGATTGAATGAATGAAAACGTTATTAACAGATTGCAGAATGGGTACAGTACAGTACAGCTCAATACATACAATTGTTAAGGGGATGCAGACCAGAGAAAGACTTTCGTCTTGTTTACATAAGGGTCCCCCATTTTCAATTCATCATAAACGAGTGAACGTTATAGCTTGAGGGGCTGTAGAAGAAGAACAGTCGCTTTAAATGACTAAAACCCTTTATAAGCCATGTTATAACCTGACACCGACCACTAATAGAAACGATAACGTTACCTAAGTTAGTGAGCAGCTAACAGTACAGCTAATAATGTCATGCTAAAGTTAGCTGGGGAGCTGACGCTTACCACATCAACCTAGCATTGCCATAATCATTGTTTTGTTATTGTCGTCTTATTATGACTGACATATTGTTCATGTGTATCCATACAGACAATACAAGAAGCAAGTAGAAACTCGTTTATTTAGCACTGTTATGTAAAGGCCTTCGGCTCGATCCCCGGTGTTTCCTGAACACACCCACCCGATACCGGTGACCCTCCGATGTTGATCATGATCAAGCCTAACTAACTATTTTCAAGCAACAAGCAACATCATCGAGTGAAATAGTTATCATCGTCATCATACCTCTTCGCTTTTGAGAACTTCTTTGAACTCCCGTTTGATCCTCTGGACCGCGATGTTAGCCATGGTTCCGTGTCTCCTCCTGTTGGGATCTGTACCTAGAGAGCAGGCCTCCTCCTTGTCTGTGTGATGATGTCTGGCTGGCTGACGACTGCTGCTGGGATCCCCCCCTCTCTCTCTCTCTCTCTCTCTCTCTCTCGTTCGCTCCCCTTTTCCACTTCAAAAGCAGCTCCCCTTTGAAAACAAATGGCGAGCGGCGACCCTGGAACCCCTGCAGTCTCTAGAAACACGCAGTGTGCAGTGAGATGGAAGAGCTAGAATTGTTCTAGATTGGTCTCCTCGTGGTGTCCATTTGTATGTCTTTTAGTCTATTTTCATTCTGATTTAATTACCGGACTGGCATTATTGTTATTATTATTTCTGTTATTGTCCTGTGAGTTATTGTTGATTATTACTGTTACTGTATTGTTTGTCTTGTTAGTTGTTTCATGTAAAAAAATAGAAAATAAAAAACATTTGTTAAAAAAAAAAAATTGGTCTCCTTGTTTTCACTTCCCTTCTGGATGTTTCTACACCAACGCGAGTTTTGATTGGCACACTGTCATCATGTGATACGATTATAATTAATTGCACACTTTGTGAATGTGTTGCACAATCATTTGAGGTTATTTCCTTTTTTTCTCGACTTAATCTTTCAAACAAACACACACACACCCTGTCCATTCTGGAAATGTCACACAAAACAGCACAGTGATTTCTTCCTATTGTTCTTATTTCTTATTAATCAGTGTAACACAGTTTGCTCAGCTGTATATATAATCGGTTTGCCATTAACTGGTCACGTTGCATTATGTGTAAACAGTTGCCCAAGCTACACTGTACGTTTTAGTATGTGATTATTACACAACACAACTCTGCAGATGTCCTGTTTCCACTCTGCCAGTGGTTGATTGGCAGCTGTATTGTTTGTTTACTATCCGTATGTCGTCCGGGGCGGGTACTTATTATGATTGGCTCAAATACCTGCCTATTAGGATTTAAACCAATTACAAAACGAGACGCGTGGAAAACACACTCCTCCAAGGGCCCGGATGTCTCGCGTGTCCAACAGCGAGTTGTCTCACGTGGATCAAACAAAACAAATGGTCGAGGAGAGCGGAGGCAGGAGGCGCTGTGCTGCAGATGACATGTTGGCAGTGTTCTGCTCGGAAGCAGGGTGTCTAACGATACGACGGTAGCGCCCGCTGGAATAATAATAAGACAGAAACTCATTTCAAGTGGTTAGCTAACAACACATTGAAGTAAGTCACGTTTTCCTGCTCTTTCTATTATGTCATATCTGCTTTTATTTCGTGCACAATCGAGAACACAGCTAGCCAGTAGCTAACGTTAGATGAGGCGGATGCTTCAAGATGGCCAGTTAGCTCAGTGCGAGGAAAGAGCTGTCTCTATATCTAATCACATCTTAAAGGAGTTAGGGTGGCTGGCTGCACAAACCTTGGGGTATCGTGTAGCTAACTAACTCGTCGACTGTGATTTTATGGTCGCCACCCCTTCGTACCATAAGGTGTTGTGGTTCCTCCCATAGATATCTATGGTTCCTCCCGCATCCCACATGATTTCCCGTGTCAGTCATCAGTGTCAGTTTTATTTTGTATTCGGATCACCGCATCATGTCTAGTGTCTACTCTGAGTAGGGTCCAGTCGTCCAGACCGTCCAGCTGCAGCGCCGGAGAATCCTCTCAAGGGGCAAGCCTGTGGCAGCCACAGAGAGCGCGCTGATTGGCGGAAAGTACGGACGTTTCTCAAAGTACTCGGAGGTGCATGTCTAAGAATGAAGTGAGCGTGTGTTATTGGAATGATTGATTGAACATTTTATTAATGTCCGCCTTGTTTTGAACTGGTTATGCTTAGGCCCTCTTTCGAAGTCTGTTATGCTTAGAGTTTATCTCTAGAGCAGGGCGATGGACCCAGCCCTGATTCCAAACTCTAAGCATAACCGACTTCGAAAGAGGGCCTAAGCATAACCAGTCGCCGTTGGGCGATCATCGTCGAGTAGAAATTTTATCATTATGGGATATATTATTACCCGGTCCATCTCCAGCTTGTATAATGGTATATACGTCCAAATCATGTTGTTTATCGAGTTATTGGCAATCGATCGCTATGTAGAGTGACGAGCTAGAGTGCCGGAAGCTATACCGAGTGTCCGGAAGTAATGGGGCCGACCAGCAAAACCTCTACTGCGCTTCCTGTTAAGCAGTTGCGCCGATCGGCCACCAGATGGCGCTCGTGAACCGCCAGAGAGCTCAGTGGGTCCTGCTGATGGATCTCAGGCCAGCGGAGGGGGAATATGAATCCGATTCCAGATTTTTGAAATATTGATATAAGGACGCTGTACAGCGTCCCCCGGCAACTTTAGCATGGCCAGCAATGACGCTGTAAAGCGTTTTTAGGCAGTCAAAGTGTTAAAACAGCGCACCTCCCATAGCTGTCAACATTGGGATTTGAAAAAACTGGACATTTCGCCCCGCACGTAATTGAATTTTTCTGTATGTCTTGCACAAATTGGAAAATGACAAAGTTGACTTTGACTTTTAACATGTGTCTATAGTGTCAGACACTAATTGTAATGTTAAACGGATACTGCTGTAATATAAAGTGAAATTCTACCATGCTTCAATGTATCAACTTTAAACATACACTAAATGTTAATGTTAGAAATGTTAATTTCCATTATTTCCACCATGTGCAACATTTCCTAAGAACAGCAATTCAACTCCAAATCTGTGCTATGAGCTAAATTCTCCCGGTGCATGCAGAAGTAGAATTGCTGTCTTGTTTTGGATGAATGAGTAGAAATGAAAAATGGAAATCTTGTTTTATTAAAGTAGTTTTGACATGTGATATAGATAAAGATATTGTTTCATTGTGTATTGATTAACTTTACATTTGCGCTTCATTACTTTACAAAAGTTATACTGGCACATGGGTCTAATACAGCAATGGATTATGGGTAAATACAATGTTAAAGCAGTGCCAATGTAAGACTGACTACATTAAACTAATGACAATAATATAGTATAAACTAAAGTAGGGTATTATTTGCCCGACAGTCCGCCAATAAAAACCAGAAGAAGTTTGTCTGCAACCAGCTTCCGGTCTGACTTCCTGTGCTAACATTCTAATCTACACTGCTGCCACCTGTCGTCACGGAGGGGAATTGCAGCCATTTTGTATAAATAAAACTGGGAAAATATTTTAACGGAGGACGGCGCGAGAGAAGGTTGAAATACGGGAGAATCGACGGGTATGGCACCTCCGAGCTGCCTCTATAGAAAGTATGTTCGTACTTTACGCCAGATGTACATACATCTGTGGCTGCCACTGGCTTGCTCAGTGAGAGGATTCTCCGGCGCTGCAGCTGGACCCTATTGTCTACTCTCCAGATACTTGGCGAGTCGATGACACCTGTATGACCGTCTATACACACACACTGAGAAACTCCAACAAACGCCAACATTTCAAAGTTCCAGGCTGTTTTGAGACTTTAAAAGGTTCCTTTTTCCAACTCTCTGCTCTGTGATTATTTTTGTATTTGCCCTTTAACCCTGCTCAGAAAAAGTCTACAATGCACTTTTGTGGAAATTGCCTAGGTGATGACTGACGACCATTATTTATCTGACAATCGTAAATTTGTCTATGTAAAATGCAAAGAGACAAGACACAGGTGTTACTTTCAGTCCCCCCCACACGTCCTGCTATATGATAAAACTGCCCGTTGCCAGGGCAACACAGGAAGCTTGTTTCCTGTGAGTAATTGTATGTTTATATTTTTAGTCCAGACATAGCCATTTCTGAATTCCACTATTAACATACGAAGCGCAGCTTCTTAGAAATGTCTGATTCTGGGCAGCCCCCCGCCCCTCTTATCCTGTTATTCTCTAGCATTTAAGCAGAGTCCGATCTTCAATCGGGGCTCTTTTCAGTGATACCTTTTGTAAACAACTGAGACTGTGCACAGATGGGACCTAAATACATTTATCTTATCAGCTTCTATCCTTGATTCAAGTATAATCATTCTTTCACAGTTCCAACTGGGTCATTGTTAGCTAAAATTCCACCACAGCTCTCACAAACGCCAACAATCTCCAACACCCCTGACCCAAAAGTGTTGGGTTGAGAGTGTTGAATCCACAGTTGGGTTAGTGTGTGTGGTTACCATTTTAGATGAGCTAGTTACAAAGCATGTTTGTCTCGGTGTAGAGTCTGAGTCCAGTCCCTGTGTTGGCCTTTTTTCCCCCTGCCCTACACCAGCTCAGTGTTAAAAGTGGAGCTAGATTGAGAGGTTCTACTGTAAACAAAAACTTGGAATGTATACAGAAGATTTATGGAACACAGGCGCGCACACACACAGGCTGTTCCCCGTCTGCAGGCCGTCCCTACTTGCTCTGAAGTCTCCTCCCCACCTGACAGCAGGTTGTATCACATTTCTATCTCCAATGGTTCCTGTATACTTTTGGATTGCTTTTAAGGTGGAAGACTGTTGGGTAGAAATGGCAGAAGGAGGCTTCGACCCTTGTGAGTGCATCTGCTCCCACGAATATGCCATGAGGCGACTCATCAACTTGGTAAGTAAGGGATAAGGGAGGTAACCTGACTTAATTATCGGTCTTCGTTAAGCCCTAGCCATATTTTCAGAAACTTGCCTAAAAGTACATATACCCAAGTAAATGAAGATTGCTCCCCTTCTACGAGGTCCATTTTCTTGGTATCAAGTGTACTAAACATCTAAGCAAAGGAATAAAGGGCAGATGTGATTTAAAAAAAAAAATTTGCATGTACAGTAGTACTGAATTTTGCCATCAAGACACATGCAATCTGAAATATAGAATATCAGGCCTATAAATTAGTCAATGACCCTATTATGGTCAAGTCATACATCTATTGATCGGACCAAATCTCCTCTTTCCAATGGCAGAGTTCAATCTGGATTTAGTACCACCAGGCGCCCAGTACAGGGCAGCAAAGACTGTGAATTAAACTTCCTGTACAATAAGTGTAGTAAGTACAGTTACTTTTGTATAATGTCCATAGCTCCGACATTTTTCACCGCATTGCGAGGCGTTTTTTCTTTTGTAGACATTCACAGAAGTGTAACGAAACGATATACGTTGTATTTTATGGCAATAATGTTAAGGTTTGTTCAACCCGTGAGAAAATAACGTCTATTTTTTTCATAGAATATTTTCAGCAGCTTTGACAGCGGCTGGTGTGAGCTGGGTAGTGTAGTTTTATGAAATTTCGACATCCATCGAAAGCCCTGGGTCTCTTTCTTAGGACTACAACGATTTCATGACTGCGTCAAGATTTTTATAAACTCGTATTTCGCTAATAACACTTAAAATCATTGGTAAACAAACTTATTGCTGAAAATATACACTTTGACTGCTGTTTTGATAGGGTTGGCTACATTTGAAAAAGAAACGCAACATTAATTATTTAATACGGACTGTATTGATCTATTTATGACATGAAGTAAATCTCTGCCCGGTATCGGCCGATCAGGCTTAAGGGGTTGTCCACATGGTAGACCTGAGGGGTTTGCAGTGGGGTTACGTCAAGTAAAAATAGATTGGCAAGTTGTGTTCAATAAAATCTTCCTGATTGGCGCAGTGGGCAAGGCGCTCGCCTCTAACGCAGGAGACGCTGGGTTCGAGCCCAGCTCTCTGCGTTGCTACCGGCTGGCCGGTCGTTCATACTAACACAATTGGCAAGTGTTGGATGGTGGGAAAGCCGGTGGGTGGGGATTTGACGTTGTGGACAGCGACTCCTACAGGTCGGTTTGGTGACGCCGGTGCGACGGAAGCAGGAAGTAGCAGGGGCAGCGTGAGCCTCCCACGCGTTACTCCTCGCTACTGAGAGTTCGAGCTGCTGCGGTGAAAAGAAGCGACAGGCTGCCTCCTCGTGTACCGGAGGGGACACATGATGCAAGGCTTCTGTCCTCACTACAACCGACCTGTGGGAGGCATAGTCTAGCAACGTCAAGACAGGGGAGGGAAGAATTGGATAATACAAAATTGGGATGGGAGAAAAATAGAAAATGGGGAGAAAAAGTGGATAAAAAAAAAAAAATCTTCCTATGGAAAGTAAGTGTAAAAGATTAGTTACTGGACAGTCAATCAAAATACTTTCTGGAAGATGAGAGTTTTTAAAGACATGCAGAGAGGCTCTGAGGAGGAAGCATATCCTGGTTCCTGTTCATTGTTTATCTTGAGGGCCTATCAGTCTTAGGCACACAGAAGATTGACCAGATTACACCGTCAGGTTTGTGCGTGCATGCGGTAGGGCTAGATTGATATATCGGTAAACTGATCTTCTTGATCGACACATGAGCCTTTTACCAATATATCACCATAAAGTATAGGCTAGAGATAGAATTCCTCACAAAATAAATGTGCCTAATATGCCTATTTTTAAAACATGCATATTTAAAAAAATATATATTATAATTTTTTAAATAAATATTTCTATCTTTGTTTGAAAGACTGGAAAGACTTGTTGATATATCTAACATCATTCATATTTTAAGCACAAGGTTATTAAGCCTAATTGTGTGAGACAGATATTTTCTTATTTGAGGTTTAACGTTTTGTTAAAATAAGATTTAGCTTTTGCCATTTTTTCAACTGTAAAAAAAAACAAGAAGGGATATTTACAATGAAATAGAAATTCATCTGTAATTGGAGCCACAAAAAAAAAATAGTCCGGCCCTAGTATGTGTGTATTTGTGTCAGTTATCCAACAAAGCCGGATGCAATAAAGTGAGGGATTACAGGGGATTACAGCCTAGGAGGTACAGGGAGAAATATCCAACTATTTACCTCTGCATCCAACTCGATACAAGATCATGGATTCAAGCAAAAGTTGTGTGACTAGCCAGCTGATGTCTGTCATTGACCCCTCCTGAGTGCAGGTGTAGCATGCGTGGTGAGCTGTAATTGGTGCAGCTAACAGCCCTGGGGTTTTCCTGATTTGCATACAAAAGAAAGGGTGTAACCCAAACAACAAAACTACAGCCTTTTATCAGATGGTTAAGTATGACAGTAAGATGCATTACAGCAAACGCACAAAAGTTGAGCAGTTGCTTTGTGGTGTTGCTTTCAAGTGGAGATTAGTCTATAATGTGCTATCATCAGCTGAGCTTGTACCAGGTTTGCGCATTACAGACAGAACTTTACTTTACAGACATTACTCTGTTGCTTTTGTTAGAAAGTTATAATCGATTAGTTGGTTTGGTCCTAGTCGACTAAGACTCTGTTAGTGGATTGTTTTGCGTTTTCACATGCTGAAATGACTTGTTTCCTGAAAATAATCTCTGCTAAGCACTCGTTTTAAAGATATCTTTCTACATTATTGCGTGGAAAACAACCTATGATTATTATTAGGGGCTATCCTTTCAATACATTCTGAAATTAGTTGACTAATAATTTATTTAGTTAAGGACGGCCCTAGAAAATAATTATTATTGGTTTAGTAGTGAGTCTGTATTTTAAGTCATTTGCACTTCCTCCCCTCTCCAGATGAGGGCAGTAGTGAGTAACTAAAGGAGTCCTGTGAGGTCATTTGAATGTTCGAATGATCTAATGAAATAATGCAACTTGACTGGCTGCTTCAGAATTCTCCATGTTACATACTATCTGTATGCCTATGCCTTTTCAGTGTGTAGTCTGTTGGTATACAAATACTTACCTAAAGGACCATACCAGTTTACCATTTACCAAAATCAAGGCACCCTTCTTTTCTCATAATCCTTTACAGTTACTGGAACATTTTGTCGTTATTTTCTGTCAATTCACCACTGCCATTGGCTTTCAGTGTATCTGAGATAAGCTGAAGATAGTCACCACATTTGACCAAAATGCCTGAACAGTTTTGCCAGAGTGATTATAATAATAGTTATGGGATATTTTCAATGTTTTGGCTAATTTTGATTTAAATTCCCACTTTAAAATGTTTTACCATGGTATGTTTGGTATCCTTTTTTTCAGCACAGTCTCACCTATATGACTGACGGGTTAGTTTTCATACTGTGTATACTGCATAATGTACAATACAAAATCGGATTGAGAATGTGTTCTTTCTTTTTACTATAAACGAATGCAAACATAGTCAATGAAGCATATAAAACAGTGGAAATGCACCCTCATGTGGAATATATACATAAAAAAGAGAACAGAATTCAATTTACAAAGCATTATTTTCTCCATACACAGGCAATAAACACAGATGAAATTTTGATTCTCAACTGGAAATGATCACCATCATGCTTTTTTTTTTTTTTTAACAAAAAGTCAGTAAAAAACTTTTTTTACAAAAAAAAGGTTTTACAGTAAAAAATAAGTAACGTGGTATATTCAATATTAGGGATGCCCCGATCATGTTTTTGCCACCGATCACCTATCGTCTATGAGCCATATCGGCGACGGCCGATACCGATACCATCGTTTTTGGTTTTATAAAAAAAAAATTAAATATTATTATTTTCTTTTTTATAAAATATATATATTATATAATCATACTTGTAGTTGTATTATCTGCGAGACATCGCCACCACGCAACAAGTCAAAATGCTCGCTATCTGCAAACAGCTCCACTGTCTGTGTGTACTCGAGTAGCCTCCAGCTACAGCCAGGATTCTCCGGCGCTGCAGCTGGATCCTATTTGTATACTCTGCTTTGGTCAAATCACATTCAGCATTGCCCTCATGCGATGCAAGCCAGGGGCTCGAATATGCATCGAATCAATGTTATAAGACATTGATATCAGGAGCTATCTGTAGTAGGCTTGGGCGGTATAATTTTTTTCATACAGTCATACGTTGATTACCTAATACCCCGGTATACGGTATATGACGGTATGACTTTCATTTTCATCAGGGGGGGGGCAACCCGTGTTACCAAGTAAACAAATCACGGAGATGGCCAGTTCGCCCGCAGCATCCTAGTGCTAACGTTAGCTCTCAGAATGGTAGCAGTTCGCCCGCAGCATCCTAGTGCTAACGTTAGCTCTCAGAATGGTAGCAGTTCGCCCGCAGCATCCTAGTGCTAACGTTGGCTCTCAGAATGGTAGCAGTTCGCCCGCAGCATCCTAGTGCTAACGTTAGCTCTCAGAATGGTAGCAGTTTGCCCGCAGCATCCTAGTGCTAACGTTAGCTCTCAGAATGGTAGCAGTTCGCCCGCAGCATCCTAGTGCTAACGTTAGCTCTCAGAATGGTAGCAGTTCGCCCGCAGCATCCTAGTGCTAACGTTAGCTCTCAGAATGGTAGCAGTTCGCCCGCAGCATCCTAGTGCTAACGTTAAGCTCTCAGAATGGTAGCAGTTCGCCCGCAGCATCCTAGTGCTAACGTTAGCTCTCAGAATGGTAGCAGTTCGCCCGCAGCATCCTAGTGCTAACGTTAGCTCACAGCACTGTCGCAACATTACCTTAAAGCGTGAACACCGTTGTGATCATACACAACAGTTGGCTCTCAGAATAGCCAGTTAGCCAGCAGCACCAGCAACGGTAAGCGTGTCTCATTTAATTCCCACCACTGACTGAAGCGGGGTTTCCCCTCCTCCTGTGTGTAGACAACCAGCTCTGCGTGGCTCGCTCCACTAGTGAGGACTGGTCTCGCCCTCTGCTGGCGCGTGTGTGCACTACAACTAGGGATGGGTACCGAATTCGGTACTTTTGAGGTACCGAACCGAAACACGTCGGTACTACAGAGTACCGAATCAAGTGAGAACCAGATTTTTTTTATTTATTTAATTTTTTTTTTACTTTTTTCTTTTCATGTCAACGTTCACACGCACAATATATGCTTACCTAGGATTTGACTTGATTCAACAACAAAGCAGTCGGAGCAATGGCAAGCCGAAAACTGTCGAAATTGTAGTTATTTGAAGTTTGGATTTTTTTTTTCGACTGAGGTAGGTAAATTAAATTTCTTGAGACTAAAGTACCGAAAAAAGGTACCGTTGGGTACCGGTATCGATTCACAGGTACCGGTACCGGTATCGGTTCAAATGTGAAAGGTACCCATCCCTAACTACAACAAAACTCTGTTTTGACGGTATTGATTTTCAATACCGTCGGGATTTCTAAATACCCTGGTATACCGTCATACCGCCCAAGCCTAATCTGTAGCTACTGCTAGCCGGCTAGATAACGTTAAGAACGCCTCTGTGAACTATTTAGTTTACTGGGACATTTCATATAGAGCTAACGTTGGCTACCGAGCTAACGGAGGTATCATGCACTCGACTATTGCTGGAGCATTTGTTTATCAGCAGCTATCAGTAGCTAGCCAGCTAGATAACGTTAGACAATGCATCATGTATTAAACTAAAAGTGAATAGTTGACTGGGTCATTTAGTTTAAACAGTAACGTTAGCTAGGTAGCTAACGTTAGCTCACGGAGGTCTCATGCACTAGAGCAGACTATTGGGAGCCTCTGTGTTGACACGGGTAAGGCAGGGGAGGAGGGGGAGGGGCCGTGCGCTGCAGCTCTGTGTGCTTGAGAGAGAAGTCAGCGAGTGAGATCTCCGCTAAGAATTGGATCATGTTTTTCTATCGGTTTTCACGATCTGCGAAAATAAAGCATTATCGGAATTCACCGATCTCATATTTATACTGAATATCGGCCGATACCGATCGCTGGCCGATCGATCGGGGCATCCCTATTCAATATACATATATATACAGTACACATATGACTACAGTGCAGTCATATAGAGTGCAGGATGCCTGAGGCGGATCATAAAAAAATAAAAAATACACTACACACGTGTGTACGTACGTGTGTGTGTGTGTGAGAGACACTGCTCAATTGTGCCCAGCAGTAAAACAATTTCTGTCTATAATGAGACAGAGGGCGACATCGCAGCACTGGCATTTCCATGCCGTGAGATTCCTTTTCCCCTCCTTGGTGCACCGTATGCTGGTCTTACGGCCAGCGGTGGCTTTCTGGCTCTTGTCCGCTGCGGGAGGGGCGATGGGAACAGGGAGATGGCTTGCGTTCCTGTCAAGAGGAACTCCTGTGCTGTCCAGTCCACACAGCTCGCCCATCATCACTGATGAACTCCTTGTGGGAGAGATGCGCTTCCTGCTTCGCCTCACAGATATCGCAGTGCAGAATGTAGGCGTTGGTGGTAGCAATGTCGACACAGTGGAAGAAGATGGTGCGATACCACCGGCCAGTTCTCCGGTGGGTTGAGTAGTACTGTATGAGCTGGTCGGATAGGTCGACTCCGCCCATGTGTTTGTTGTACTCTATGATGGGGGTGGGGCACGGAAATGTCTTGACCGTCCAGCTCCCATCGGGCTCCTTGAACTTCCTCAGGACCGTCTGACCAGGAGGTGTGATAGCTGGGTGGATGGTGGAGCATGCAGACACCTAGATAGAATAGAATAGAAATGAATCATCCCAAGGGAAATTTGACACTACAAATCGCTCACAGTAGACATTTAGACAGAACAAACTCACGAATAACAAAACAAATACATACATACACATACATACCAACTTTGAGTCCTTCTACTTTTACGAAGACCAGGGACCCGTCTCTGATCCAGCGAATGAGACCTCTCTCCGACTTCTTAGTGAGGGCATTAGCTCTCCTCTTGGGAACGTCTTTCCTGTTCTCCCTGTAGGTTCCACATGCTCCCAGCTTCATGGCCAGCAAGTCCAGGAACAGCTTGGGACTGGTGTAGTAATTATCCACATAAATGTGGTATCCAGTCCCAAGCCATCCTGGCTCAATGAGGTCCATAACAGCATCATAGGTAATCCCGTATTCACTAGTTGGGATGTGTGCCTTCCCAATGTAAACATTGAAGCCGATGGTGTAGCCGTTATCCGAGTCAGCGAGCACAAACAGTTTGACCCCCCATTTGGTCGGCTTGTCCTTCATGTATTGAGTCATGCCGGTCTTTGCCCTCGTGGCCACCATCCTCTCATCGACTGCCAGGTTCCGCTTAGGGTGGTAGTGCACCTTGCAGGCCTCACCGATGTCGAGGATGAGCGGCTTGATGCGGAACAGTTTGTCATAGTCCTTTGTTCCCGTCCTGGCGTCGTTCCTGGCATCCTCCTCGGGATCGCTCAGGTGGAGGTTCCACAAGATTGACCTGAAGTCAAAGTCATATAAGTCATATAACATAGGACACTATAAACATAAGTAACATATGGGACACGATGTACACTATACAGGACTATATATTATACCTGAATCTGTCCCGGAACATGACCATTCTTGGTAGGGGCACAGAGAGAAGGTGTTGGACCTTCCATTAGTCCTGGAGACATGACAGTGGGACGAGCCCCGTGTACAGCAGCAGGCCGATGAACTTGTACAATTCGTCGGCGCCGATATCCTCCCACTTGGTCTTTTGCCCCAGTGCCTGTATATTGTATTGTAACTCGGTTAGTCACATTTTACAGGAAAAAGCATTTCATATAAAAGTTATGTATTTTTGTACGACAGCTAATAAAGAAACTTGAAACTTGCCTGGTTCGTTGCCGCATTCTTGTTCGTGTTGATACACAGGTCTTCATGGTATCCATGGTGAAATATAGCATGAAGAGCTCCTTCGGGGTATACGTGGCATGGGGGTCTAGCTGGGGTCCTGGTGGTCTGCGGGGCATGAACCTGAGGGGCTGGATCAGGATCCCTGTCGGTCTTCCAGGGCCTTCTGATCTCCTGCCTGGGCTGGAGGTCTTGGCCTGGCCTGGGTTGTCCTGCGTCGGACTGGAGCAGTCTGGTCATCATGTCTGCACATAAATGGCACACACACTGTATATACACTCAACATTCCATTCTGTATATATTGCGTACAAAGTCTGCAAACCTAGTAATAATAAAAAAGCAATAAACATCCATAATAAGTCTGTCTCACCTGTCTGGGTCATTCCTTGACCTGGACTGGGCTTGGGCACGCCATGCCCCCCTAGATGTCCCAGGCAAATCATTGCTGTAGACAATGACATGTAAAAATACATTATTTTCAACTTTTATGAACAGTTATAACTAAACAAAAGCACTAATAATAATAATAATAATAATAATAAGTCTCTCATCTGTCTTGGTTAGCCCTCCTTCCATGTCTCGCCTGCACTGAACTGGTTGAAGGCAGTTCTTCTGCTCCCAAACCCCCACCTTGCTCCTCACTGTAGAAAACAATAAAAAGCACATTATTTTCAACATTCAACAAGGAATCTTATCTTATACAGCACAGCACATAGGCTTGCTTGCAATCCTTTCGATTGTAAATATGTGTTTATTTGCAAACCCAACAAGTACAGTAAGAGTGTGACTGACTAAACAAAAGCAATAAATGTCCAAAATAAGTGTCTTTACCTCTCGTTGTTGTCATCTACAAAAGATGGATCGTCAACATCTGAATCATCTGAAGATTCTTCAGATGATGTATCCTCCCCTAGCAGCTCCCTCATGTCCTCTTCTCCAGCATAGAGAGCGCTCCACATTGGCACAGAGCAGACATGCTCACCTCGACTCATGTTAGCACCGGATAGCTACTACTGCTACTACTACTATTACTGCTACTACTACTGTTATAAGTCGAACTACTAAAGCTAAAGTTTTGCTGGCTGGAAAAACGTGTGTTCCTCAGAAATGATCTTGTGAAAGAAGTATCTCTCACGTTCACTCTTCTTCTACTGTTCTTTTCTCTCAGTCAACTTCCGCCTCTCTCGGCACTTCCGCCCAGTTTTTTTCGTTTGATTCTAGCACAAGAAATGGCCAAGATATTGATAAAAATACAACGCCTGTAAAATTTTATCTGGCACATTTTACGCATGTGTAAAAGTTTATTTAGCATCGAATTGAAATGATCCTGGTTCAGTTATTTATTGGTTTATCAACACAAAATAAAAAGTAGCGTGTAGTAGTTTCAAGGCCAAGGTAATATGCTACGTCGGAAAAAAACCCGGAAATGGACTACATTTCCGGTACAGAGCCGGAAAAACAGATGACGTCACTTCATCACGGCGCCGTGAGGGACAACCTCAAAACGTTACAACAGAGCAACTTTTCAGTGGTAAAAAAAACATACTTTTCAGGAAAATAAATGCACCTCAGATGCTAGCATGACATTCTACACACACTGGAAGCCAATGGCAGTGAGGAATCGGCAGGAATATAATTTATTATTGTATCTAAAATGTTTAGTAACTAAAAGAATATGGAAAAAAGGGGCGCTTTGATTTTTGTATCAAGTTAAGAATAACCTGGAACCCACATGTCAAAAAGACTGGTCCTTTAACCCTTTAGTCTATGGTCCTTTCATCTGAACCTTATTGGAGATTGATCGCCTCAATCCCACAGATCTTTGCAGCAGGTAATTTCCTGTATTTCCCGGTTCCAGGTTAGCAAATCCTTTCCCAAACAAACCAACATGCTGGCCACTCGAATCTTAATTTGTTGTTTTTTGGGCAAAAATTATTCCCGGCCACTTCCACCTCAGTGTTCAAGTCCTCCAATTATGTAGTATGTTGCACTACTCTCCATGTACTAAACGGTAAGCTCCAACATTGTGTAGTATGATGTACATACCTTTTTATGAATGTAGGAATAAGGAATTCAGATGCAGTGACAGTTTTTTTTTGTATATTCTTTTTATTGTGTGGACATGAGTGAAACTACTGTAATTCACCTGTCTCAAACCCCACCCTCTTTTCTTTATCCTCTGGTAACCCTCGGGAAGCAACAGTTGTGATTGGAGGGTCAAGAAAAGAGGGCTGGTTTGAGATAGTTAATTTCTTATGTCCTTTTTTTCTTTTTTTTTCTTGTTTCCTCCTCCAGCTCAGGCAATCCCAGTCCTACTGTACAGACACGGAGTGCCTCCAGGATGGTATATATGAGCCCAACTTAACATCTCTTAACATTCGGCCTCCCACGTTTTATTGTACACAATAGTTCATAGTAACTAAAGATCTCGGTGTAAATTTGCTGTTGTGTCACAATGGTTTTTGTCTGTGTCCAGTCCCAGGCCCCAGTGGGCCAGTAGCAGGGGGAGGGGACGGGGACCTGACCCTCCCCATGGTTCTGATGGGTTGGATGGTGCTTGGTCTCGTCCTCTTCTTGCTCCGCCCCCGCAGCCTCAGGGGTTCCCGTCCCTCAGGCAAACCCATTGGACCCCACAATGTGAGTAATGCAGACATCGTATACATCTATTATTACACTAATGTTTAATGTGATCTGCTGTTTTGTGTTGTGCCAGTGCAGTCCCAGCTGGGGAACTCCAATTATAACTTGTGAATGAAGGCTCTAATAACAGCTCCTGTCCTCAGGAACTACTCAGACCGTTAGGTTTGTTTGAGGCCCTGCTAGGGCTGCTTGATTGTGGCAAAAATCATAATCACAATTGTACTTATTTAATATTAAAATCACGATTATTAAACACGATTACTTGTTGTTTTGAGAACATCATATGTATTTATTGAACTTTTAATACTGGTGTTTGAACTTTTATGACTTAGTTTGAACGTTAACTCGATCCCCACCAACAACATTTATATACGTGTTTGGCCGACAACTGTTGAACGCCAACCACGTATATATACGTTATTTGATTGTTTTTCCTTTTTTTTCAATATTTTTATTCATTATTCATCCGGGAACCTCTGTGTTACCATAGGGAATGAGTCTGAGATCGGCAAAGTGCAATACCGGCCGCATCCAGCTAGACGGCGGTATCGAGCACCCTTTGAAACCTTGTATCTTGGCCTGTGTAACGGCCAAATGTCTCCGGTCTCACTTCCTTGTCGGGCGAATGGAGCGGTTCTCCCGGTTCCATTGAAGAGTGTCAAATATCTCCGATCCATATGTTGTGGTGGGTTATGCCGTGGACCAAATGGACATCGGATGTACCAGATGGCGATAAAACAATTGGAATATTATTTTTGGAATACTCCCGATCACAGGTAAGGACTATCTGACGTAAATTTTTGCTTGATCGTGCAATGAGTTTATACCGATTGGGCTGAAGCGTTTTTTTTTATTTTTTTTTTAAACTCAATTTTTATTTGCATTTATATTCACAAACATACAAATAATAACATCTTTGATTGTCAATCTTCCACCGTTTGGCTTTTCAGGTTACACAGACAGTGTATATCGCCCTTATACAGGCCTAAACCATAAAGAGAAAATTAAAAAAAAATACAAAAATACCGTTCTTGCAGAAAGAAGAATATATACAATTATTGACTAAGTCATTCTTTGAATAGTAATCGCACATTCGTTGGTCTGTACAAAATCCAATGACGATATGTATATCTTCCTTGAACAGGGATATATAGAAAAGTTTTTACCTCAGTTTACCTTGCATTTTGTTTTACGTACATATATACCCCATCATCCTTGGCTATTAATCCCACATCAGTTGATTTCCCAGATATTTGGTACTAATACTTAGTGTATGTCGTCCTTAAACCATCATATCAAATTATAATACTTGCTCTAAATTTTTTTTAATTCTGACTCCGGTAAATATGCGCGTCATGGGTCCAGGGACCCTCCTTGAACCTCCTTCCTCCTGTATCCTTCTATTTCCTTTAAACCTCCCTTTTCTTCTAGTACAATAATTTTTGTTGGGTTTTACAGTACACATTTCAGGTTTTCATTGTAGTCAGTTATTCTTAATTCCTTTTCTCCACAAGATTATACATATACCCCCCTCCCCCCTCCCCTTTTCTCTCTCTTAGCATCTTTGTTTTTGTTTTTACTGTTCTCATACAGAAATAATATGTACATTCATTTGTACCTCCATTAGAATAGCTCGTACACAAATATAAATAATTGAAAAGAGGAAAAGAAAATGTACATAAAAATGAAAATAAATAAAAATAAATGACATCTTTACATCACCTTCACTGACGTGTCTCCGGTCTCTCCCGGGGTCCGGGTCACGGCTGACCGCGGGAGAGAGCGGGGGGACTCATCCTATAGCAGCCCTCCTATATCTTCCCTTCTCAGATATTCATTAAATGGTTTCCATATATCCTCGTAAATCTCTATATTGTTCCTGAGGATATACGTTATTCTCTCCATAGACATGCATTGTGCCATGTTTTTAATCCAAGCACCGATTGTGGGTGCGTCTATTTTCTTCCAATTGAAAGCTATTGTTCAACATCTTCAACATCCTATACAACCAAAAAGGAGAGAGGGACACAGGTCTTCTCTCGCTCGATGCGGAGAAGGCCTTCGATAGGGTGGAATGGGCTTATCTTTTTGATGTTATTGATCGATTTGGATTTGGAAATTACTTTTGTAACTGGATCAAATTACTACACCTAAACTCTGTAGCTGAGGTACTAACAAACGAAGTGACATCTAAACCCTTTAATATCACCAGGGGTTGCCCTCAAGGCTCGCCCTTATCACAGCTCCTGTTCATTTTAGCTATCGAACCGTTAGCAATAGCAATCAGGGCTAACAGACAGCTACATGGGATTGAAATCGGTAATAACGATCACAGAATAGCCCTTTTTGCGGACGATGTCATTTTGTTCCTAAAAAACCTAGATACATCGATACCTGCACTGCTCGATATAATTGATCAGTTCGGTAGTATCTCTGGATATAAACTAAACGCCTCAAAATCATCACTTATGCTGCTTAATGATAACGAGAGAAAAAACGCTGACCAACAAGAATTTCCTTTCAAGCTCTCGAACAGCTTCACCTATCTGGGCATCAAAATAATACCCCAAATAGAAAATATAGCATCAATAAACTATGAACCTATGATAGACTCTGTATTCAAATCCATAGAGAGATGGATGTTCTTGCCCATCTCTGTGATAGGGAGGATAAACATACTAAAGATGTCCATACTACCAAAGTTCCTATACTTATTTCAAAATATCCCTCTGGCACCACCGGTAAGAATGTTCGGAAAGATTGCGTCTCTCATCTCAAAATTTATATGGCGCAAGAAATGTCCTAGAGTCCGCCTATCTCTGTTGTATCTTCCATTCGATGCAGGGGGGTTGACCTGTCCTAACCTTCATTGGTATTACCTGGCTGCACAATTGAGAACTGTAATGTTTTATTTTTCTAAGGAAGAACCACCATCATGGATGGGAGTGGAAGCATACCCAATGCAACTACCACTACATTTATACATGTATTCAGCTGAGCCAAAATATTTAAGAAAACATACTACACACCCCATAGTGCTCAACATGATTAATATATGGTATGAGGTAAAGAAATTTATGAAAATAAACAACTCCATGTCGCAATTCAGCCCAATCTGGGGAAACGTCTCTTTTAAACCAGGCAAACTGGATGCCGGATTCAAACTATGGGCAAAAGAAGGAATAAGTCAAATATCTGACCTTTACAAAAATGGGGTCTTGATACCTTTTGAGGAACTATCAATAAAATACAACATCCCAAGGAAGCATTTTTTTTTAAATACTTGCAACTGAGAAGTTTCATTTCCTCTCAGCAAAACCAGTCACTGGCAATTCCTACACTTTCATCTTTAGAAAAAATTATCATCAAGAACTGCAACAGCAAAGGCCTGTTATCAATGTTCTATAACTGGATTGTATCTGGTTCAGACGAGACGTCACTATCTAGATTGGAGTCATGGAGGCTGGACTTGGGAGAGGAGATCTCAAACGAGGACTGGAACAGAGCATGCGAGGAGGCTCAGACACAAACAGCCAACACTAGCTTAAAACTACTTCAATACAAATGGCTGATGCGGACTTATATAACCCCTGTCAAATTGAATAAATACAACAGCAACACACCAGATAGGTGCTTTAAATGTACCAAGGATCGGGGAACTTTTATACATTGTATTTGGGAATGTGACAAAATCAAGAAGTTCTGGGGGGAGGTGGTGAATAAAATCAAAGATATCCTGTCAGTGAATATCCCACTAGACTCCAAAATGATATTGTTACATTTATATCCAATAAATCTGAACCTGAGAACCAAACAATTTAAATTTATTGATTTTGCTATACTACAGGCTGAAGCGTTTTTAGTGTTCAATATGAATGCCGTTACTGACAATCAAATAATCAGAAACGACCCCCCCCCCCCCCTTCATGCATTCATGATGGAACATAATACCTATGATATAGATTTGATTTGAGAATAATGGCGTACAGGCAAGAAACGGCAATGTTTATAGTAGAATTGACATATAAGCCTATTACTCAGCCTTTCGGGAATTACCCCAGACCACGCTATAACGATACTTATATTCACCACGGTATAACACGGGAACGTATGGATGGAAACATTTATTATTTTTCACATATTGAACGATAGATAGGTGATGTCAAACGGGCCATAGTATTGTATCCATAACTATAATATAGTTATAGCTCTACAAACAAGGTGACGCACTCCTGTCTTTTAAAGCGTGGCAGTGCTAGAACGGGGCCCGACTAATTCCCGGCGGTCAATGAGTTAAATATAATTTAAAAAAAACATGAAATACAAATATTTTATTTTCTTCTCGACCAAAGGCTGCCTTACTGTCCTCTTATACAAGTTACCAACTGGAGAAACGTGCCGTGGCTCCCTCCTCCTTCTCTCGACACACACTGAAGCTACTGTTTGGGCTGGCTTGTTTGGGGGGGGGGAGGCAACAGGGCATAATTGAAACTTGACTAATCGCCCAGCCCAGGACCCCAGCCTGTTTTCTGAGTTGTTTGTCATGCTGTTATTTGTGTAGCTTTGAAAAAATATCTTCTTCATTGTTGAACCTTTTTTTTCTTATTCTTTAATACATCTTGTTTGTAGAGACATAACCGAGAACCTCCAGCACCTCCTGTTGACTAGCAGTGGACCCAGAGAACCAGGACCCAAAGAACCATTCTGACTCGACGTAAACAGTTCGCTGGTTTCTGTGATCTGGACTGCACCGGCTCCCCATAAAACCTTATACTCTTATAATTTTTTTTTGTTGCTTTATCCCTTTCTGGTTATTGCTTCATCTGTTATTCTTATGGTCATATCTGTCTGTGACTCTGTCTGTTTACTAGAAGGTTAGGTTACTAGAAGGTATGGCTAACTTAATTTTCTCACTGTGTAGTAACTACCCGATTTACCTTTTGCATTACCCCCCCCAAAGTGCTGCAGATTTTACTGTTACAATTTGGAGATAACCAAGTCAAAGTGAAGGGACTTGTTCTTAGGATTTGGTGGAGAGGGGAGGGTTAGCCATAAATCCCCTTCTGGACAGATGGATTGCTATTCTGGTGCTTGCTGAGCATCACAGGGTGCAGGGTTTTTCAGAATCTCAGAAACATTCCATGTTGACAGGTCGTCACTGGTTGGCCAAGCTGCAAAGCCGGAAGTTGTTAATTTTCACCTAAAAGGTGGTTTATGAATCTAAGCCTTACCTCAATCCAACTAGAGACCTCACGCTTAACCATAACCTATAGTAAAGACTGGGAAACGTTTCTGATTTGATTTTCAAGATGGAGGCCAGCGGCGATTTACTTTGCAGCTTGGCTGACAACCATGTTGAAGTCACAATTCTGAACAGTGCCAGGAATGATGTCATACAACAGGTTATTTTAATTGATATGTAAACTGGGCCATAGGTTACTAGGTTAAGAAAATCACTGCTACGTTGAAGATTTCCCCCATATTGTTGCCAATTTGGTTCCTCTAGTCTCGCTTCGTTGTACATATGAAGTTTGTTCTTTTGGAATCAGAGTTAATTTGTCCTAGTTATGGATTTTTAGGCAGCATGCAAACATAATTGCTGTTACAAGATTGCGTGAGCCTGGTTTGCAAGCAAAACTTCTGCTTTACAAAGCAAGACATTTTTTATTCCGACACTAAACCCTCAAAAAGCAAACTTGATATGTTTTGTTGCTTAATGAGATGAGACATCTAAGTGGCCACACGGCAAACCCAGTGGTAGAGATGGAGATGCATTTAAAAACTCCACCATTGCTATACATTTAAAGTTGGGTTTGGATTCAAATCAATATATTTAGCACAAAGAACAACAATGATGATTCTATGTACAGTATGTGCTCAAAAACTGTTGTCGACGGAAAACACTCGACATGTAGATGATGCACACTGTCTTAGTAGTAGTTGACGATTACATTTTATCAGCACTTTTTGTTACAGTGCGTGTCTTTTTTGACACCAAGGTCCCGATTCCATCATGTAAATAATGGCCTTGAGGAGACCAGGGCTCAGAGCCTGTTCCAAAACACATCGTACCCCTCCTCGAGAGTCGTCGTAATGACTGCTTGAAAGGAAGGGATCGAGGTGCGTTCTAGAAGTGTTGTAACGGTGCCAATGAGAGGGCATGGGTCTGGTCTCAATATTGTTCTACGGAAGACCTCCTTTCCCAGACTTCTCTTCTCGGATGCCTCTGGTGGTGGGATGGCAGGATTTCTCACCCATCATGTCATTGTAGATCTGTGAATTCATGATGGACCCCCCCCCCTTTTTTTCTCCTTTTTATATGCTTGTTGTATAGTGAACATTAGCCCGATTTGTACTACAGGGCCAAGTAAGGCTACCCAAGGTGTACACAATCTTTATTTCCTTAAATTTGCCCTAATCCATATTTCTGTGATGGTTTTGTATCAAGCTGCTTGTTTTGTCAAATGAGCTATCATTTGAAGGGGGTCAACATCTGAGGTTGGCCATACTCCTGCCCTGGTAACCTTTACTTGGCCCTATTGTGAAGTTGTTATCAAAATCTGGGGGTGCATTCTGGGTATCCTATGATGTCAGAAATTAGATGGATAAGTGATATTATTATGGTCTTTCATGTGGGTGTGATCTGAAACACGTGCTGTGGTAGAGTTCATGTGGGCACTTGACCCAAGTTTTAAGGGTTTCACCCCAATATATAAGGTGGCTAATGAGTCTTCTGTCCTTTTTCTGAGCTGACATGTATCCTCTTTGAGAATGTAACGTCACTGGCTGTGTCGCTGCTACATACTATTGACCATATTCACACGGTGGCCATTTTGCTCTTATGTCATGCTCAGGTTGGTATTCTTTTACACCCTGTGCTCACGGTGGGGAATCCCAACCCGAGCATGACATAAGAGCAAAGTGGCCACCATCTGTGAGGGAGGTTAAGTAAAAGGTTGTATGGAAGGGGGAGGGGCATTTAAACAAGTTAAACACAGCTGTAGAGGAAGGAAGAGGGGAATCTACTATAGATTAGTGAGGTGCACACTGCACATCCTCTCGTTTAGAAGTCTTGTCATCTGATACCACAGAGGGTCTTAATTTAATATATCATTAAAGGTGTCCAATGGTGTTTTTGACCACTAGTTGGTGAATTTGGTGCTATATAGCACAGTAGGAGAAAAGGGGGCATTACGTGTGTGGAGGATGCACAAGCACGCACGGAGGTAGAACGCAGGAAGAGTAGCCTACAGTACACTATGAGGCTTGTCCTTGTGCTTCAAAATGATTGGTCTATCTATAATGGTCTCCCTCCAACTCTTAACAAGCAAACTGCTCTTCAATCAAAAGAGGTCAGACTTGTCACAACTTCGCCAAAACAAATGTGAAACACGGAACATTTCAAGAGCAAAGACAACTGAAAATTTACTTTGAAAGTTTGAAATTGAAAGGTTATATGAGGTAGGAAAAGTATTCAGCTTGTCGATTGTAGAACAACAATGGAAAACTATTTGGGTGGAAATAAACAAAAGCGATTTCAAACAAGAAAAACTGTTGGACACCTTTTAATAGAAGAGATAGAAAGGGCTTCAACTATGCACTTTTCCTAAACAAATAAAAAAACAAGACGGTACAGTGATGTGTTGGAGTGTTTTGTGAGATAATTTAATTTTAAACGACAAACTAAAAGGGCTGAGATGCAAATGTATAGCTACTTCTGGAAAAGATGATTTCTGTTTTGAAATATTCTCCAATCGGGTAGCACTACAGGCCACACAATGAGAACATGAGAAGAGAAAACATACTTCACGTGTGTGTATTTCTGTGTTAACACATTATGTCCACCTTATTGGTCCCAACCACTTCTGCTGGGGTCCCTTTATGTCAGAAAGGTAAGAAATTCTAAGGAGGGCATCAGTGCTATAAGATGCTGTTTCAGTTTTTGAAGATTCGGTACATTCAGATTATGTTGATGTAAAATGACCCAAAATGTTAGGACTGTTGTTGTGAAAATTATGACTAAAGCCCTTTGATCTCTATCACCCTGCATATCAACAGAATCAAACCGTTTCAGATATCCAATCTACTTCCTTGAAAACATTGCATAATCTACTCTGGTTATCCTGATTGGCCTACATTTACATTTATTCATTTAGCTGACGCTTTTATCCAAAGTGACTTACAATTTCTGTACGACAAGTCATCAGGAAGGAACTACTTTAGGTTTAAAGATTTACACAACACAATTCTTAGTTACACACTTCACAATGATGTACACAAGTATTATTCAGTAAAATGATCCTACCCTCTGCTGTTCATCAGAAGGCCTATAGATCAGTCTGTCGGTAGTTGTGAAGGATATCAGCAAAGCTAGTTTGCTACAATTTTGTTAATTTTGGTGGTGGTTCAAAAACATCCACAGCAATTGTGACAATCACCAGCTAGCACAGGTTACACACATGTACACGCATACACTTGTTTTGTTTTGCTATACATGGATATTGTATTGACATTCATTCTCTAGTCTAGCCCCACCATCACCATATTATGCCCAACCCTGACCTTGGCCTGACTCTAATTCTGAACCGAACCTACCCTGACACGCCTGACAAATGGAATGTACGCAATCTGGCTCCATTGGGTCTGAAAGCGGCACATTGAAAAATAAACAAATAGCTTGCCAGCAAAAATGGTAATCAATAAAGTCAATTTGACTTACTGTGGTGCTGTGATGTGTTGGTCTCTTGTCTCTCATGCCGCAATGAATTCCTGGTGCTGTGATTACATTAAAGTTCAATTTCTCCAATTAATCTGTGTGTTACCAAGGCAAGGGGCTGTCAGTGTACAATCAGAGATGGGCGTTTCTATATTAAAGTTTTGAATAGCCTTCATGCACAAGCTCGGCCTTGCTGCTGTTGGTGCAGAGAAGGGCACATTGTCGTCTTTTTCCACACTTGATGTGATTACAGTGCCAGGAATTCCCCCCTGAAACACGGTATGAACACATCCCAGTGGAGATGACAAAACAAATGACACACCTGAAGCTGGAGAGGGAAAAAATAAACTCCTGATATTCCACAAAAAGCTTTCCTGACTGAATTAACACCATTGTCCTGGTTCTGGTGCTACAGGAGTCATACATATAATCTAAGTAATTTCCCCCTTTACTAGATTTCAGGGTATTGGTATTAGCAGAGACAGTCTATAGGAGACTGTGCACTGGCAGTTTTGAATGGTGAAATCCATAACAAGACGGCGGCAACAAAGGAACATTAAATATGATGTGATTTTATGTTGAGTAAAACTAATCTATTTAATCTTGAGGTTAAATGTGACTTTTAATGGATTAGAATTAATCACAATCTCTGCTAAAAGGCTGGGGGCTGGGAATTATGCAGTTGCCATGGTAACCAATCGGACTCAGACAAGTGAGGAAAAAAATTATTCTATCACAAAATTGTCCTTTTTGACCAAATCAACCATTGTGATTACCAGTGACTTTTAATATTTAATTAATATATATATATATATATTTTTTTTTATCTACTTTTTTCTCCCATTTTCTATTTTTCTCCCATCCCAATTTCGTATCGTCCAATTCTACCCTCCCCTGTCTCGAACGTTGTTAGGCCATGCCTCCCACTGGGCGTGTATCCTTTCCGCAATGGACTTCGGTTTCCGGGTTCCTCTGATTGGCCGCGACCCCCACGTGACCCGCCCCCTTATCTGCCGCTCTAGCAGCAGAGGTCCCTGCCTTCCTCAATTTATACGCATGGAAGTATTGACTACGCCGTAACGAATAATTAAAAAATATATACCGTTAACTGGAATATGTTGTGCCTTTACACATATGTTGGATTATGTAATTGGTTTGTCATGACAAACAAATAAAAAAATCGCGATTTACCCGCTGGCTACAACAACACACAGTGACTGCATGTAGTCACTGTGTGTTGATGTTGTAGCCACCTCCTCAGAGGCAGGAATACTAAGCTCCCCCTTAAGCTCCGCGAGAGAGGAGAGAGGCTGAAAACCCGCAGTTCTTGCCCGACTGATGGGAGCCGAATCCCCGGATCCGATTTGTCTGATGAATACCCCCAAAACATGGAGGTCCCGAATGCATGGAAGTATTGATTCCGCCGTAACAAATAATTAAAAAAAGATACCATTAACTGGAATATCTTGTGCCTTTACACATATGTTGGATTATGTAATTGGTTTGTCATGACAAACCAATAAAATATCGCATCGCCGGCTGTCTCTGGCTTGCTCCAGCGGACGCGTGTATCCTTTCCGCAACGGACTTCGATTTCCGGGTTCCTCTGATTGGCCGCGACCCCCACGCGACCCGCCCCCTTATCCACCGCTGTCCGTTGCGGAAAGGATACACGCCTCCAGCGTTCGAGGAAGCAGCAGTCGCATCTTTTCATCTGCACAGCGCGATCTCTCAGCGTCGCGTGATTACCAAACCTAGCCGCATTTCTGGCAGATGCTCTCTGATTGGCCGACGACAGTTTCTACACTGGTTAAGCTTAGGCACTCTTTGAAGTTGGTTAAGGTTAGAGTTTGTCTTAGAGCGTGACGGCAAGTTCTTTCGACGGTTAAGCTTAGGCACTCTTTCGAAGTTGGTTAAGGTTAGAGTTTGTCTTAGAGCATGGCGATAGAACGCCAGGTAGTTTGCAGGCTGTTCGACGCGGAAATGGGCAAAGACACAGCTCGTCACGCGATTGGGCAAACATGTCAGTGGCCAATCAGAGAGCGTCAGTCAGTGCCAATCAGAGAGTGTCTGCCAGAAATGCGGCTAGGTTTGGTAATCACGCCTCAGCGTCGGGGGTCTGCGTTTGGAGGGCACGCCGCCCCCGTTGCTTCCTGATTCTGCTGCGCAGGCGCACCAACCGACCTGTAGGAGTCGCTGTCCACAACGTCCGATCCCCACCCATCAGCTTCCCACCCCCTAATACTGCCAATTGTATTAGTATGAACGACCAGCCAAGCTGATAGCAATGCGGAGAGCTGGGCTCGAACCCAGCGTCTCATGCATTGGTGGTGAGCGCCTTGCCCACTGCACCACCTAGCCGCCAGGGTCCCCCATTTTCAATTCATCATAACATTTATGACATACACAACATACAGATAAACAGTACTGTTAATACATCCAGACATTTATGACATACAAGATATACAAATATACAGTACTGTTTAAGAGACAGAGTTTCTAAAAGAGAGTACATTTGAGGGGGAAGAAACTACATTGGAGGGGGTTGGGTGGGGGTTTGGACATTTACAGGGGCCAGTTTCGAATTGCAGCCTCCCGTAGGTGCTCTTTGAGAGCGGTTTTGAAGGTGGGTAGGGATTCACATTATTTTACGGCTGTGGGTAGGGCGTTCCACATTGATGTGGCATAATTGCTAAACGTGTTTAGTCCTTGTTTGAGCCGAATCTGGGTTGAACATGATTTGTGGAACTCCCTCTGGTGTTGTGGTCGTGGTATTCACGGATCTTTGGGAAGTATTTCGACATGTACATGGGTATCTTAGTGGTGTAGGCCCATTGCAAGTTGCTGTACTCTGTCGTCTACTCTACTCTAAGCCATCCTAGGTTGTCAAAATGGGCAGGGGTGAGGTGGGTTTTAGGAGTAAGGTCAAGCAGTAGTCTGACCAGTTTGGTTTGTGATGTTTGTAATCTTGTTTTTAGTGCCTTTGAGGTGCTTTGGTACCACGAGGTGCAAGCATAGTCGTAGTACCCTTGAATGAGTGCTCCTGTTTTAGAGTCTTCAGGGTATTCTTGTTTACCAGAGAGGAGATCCGGTACAAGAATCTTGTTTGTTGGTTGACTTTTTTTATTACATTGCACTGCAGTAGCATCTGTGCAGCCTTGTTTATTAGAATAGATTAGATTCAAATGTATTGTCATTATACAGCAAAAGTACAGTACAACCAAAAGAGGTTTTGCATCCAACCAACGTGAAATGTAACAGTAAAGTGCAATAATAATATAAAATGTACAGGTGATTAAACTGGGTATAAAATATACAAATTAGTACTACTGAGTGTAGTGCAAACCAGATGTATGTACAGAGTTACAGGTATAAAGACAGCATGGTAGTAGTCATACTGGCCAGCAGCGTAACTAGTAAGAGTAGGATATGTACACTACAGATATAGATATAGTATCTACAAATATGTCAAATGATTATGTGCAGGTAAGTACAGACAGGTGTGGATATATATATATATATATATATATATATATATATATATATATATATATATATATATATATATGGTATATACAGCATTATTATACATGCTATCATACAGAGTTATGGGTTATATGCAGGTGTATAAGTAAGTATATAGAGATTATATGCAGGTATATTCAGACAAATATGTGTGTGTGTATATATATGAGGTAAATGTAAATATGCGGTATACAGCATTGTTGTACATGCTATCATACAGAGCATATGGGTAGACTAGTATGAGGTGGGTAGTTAAGATTATTATGATTACAGTGTAGGGCAGTTGTAGACAGTGAAAGCAGTAGGTAGGTATAGATTGAGTATCAGGCAACAGAGTACAGAGTCGTACATTATGGGTAACAGAACCTGGGGTGTAGGCAATGGAGTCAGAGTTTATATGGGGGGGGGGCTGTCAACGTGGCACAGAGTTCAGGGAGAGGACAGCTGAGAGAAAGAAGCTGTTCCTGAGTCTGCTTGACTTGGAGTGGAGGTTCCTGTAGCGTCTCCCGGAGGGGAGGAGGGAAAACAGTCCATGATTGGGATGAGAGGTGTCCTTGACAATGCTGTGTGCCTTCCTCAGACACTGCTTGTAATGGATAGACTCAATAGCAGGGAGTGATGTACCGGTGATGCGTTGGGCGGTTTTCACCCTCTGCAGTGCTTTCCGGTCTGAGGCAGTGCAATTGCCATACCAGACTGTGATGCAGTTGGTGAGTATGCTTTCTATGGTGCACCGGTAAAAGTTCACCAGAATCTGAGGAGACAGGTGGGCTTTCCTCAGTCCTCCTCATGAAGAAGAGGCGCTGGTGAGCCTTCTTGACCAGTGATGAGGTGTTGAGGTCCTCGGAGATGTGGACTCACAGGAATTTGAAGCTGGAGACATGCTTGACCTCCGTTCTCTAGTCTTTCTGAAGTCCACGATGAGCCCCTTGGTTTTCTTGGTGTTGAGGGCCAGGTTGTTTTCGGTGCTGGGCCTCCTCCCTGTAGACCGACTCATCGTTGTTTTTGATGAGGCCCGCCACCGTTGTGTCGTCTGCAAACTTAATAATGGTGTTGGTGTCAGGTAAAGGAGTGCAGTCGTGGTTGAAGAGGAAGTAGAGAAGGGGGCTCAGCACGCAGCCTTGTGGGGTGCTGGTGTTCAGGGTGAGGGTGGAGGAGGTGAGATTGTCTATCCTAACAAACTGGGTCTGTTCGTTAAGAAGTCTATAGTTTCAGACAGAGGGGTTGATGTCAAAAAACAGTTAGCAAACGTTAAGTTAGCTAAAAACACCAGCTAACTAGCGAGGAAGAAAAGTCAGACAGCAAATGAATGACCGCAAAGTTGATGTTGATAACACGGGTTAAGTGATCATTATATGATATTCTGCACCCGCAAAAAGCTAAAACAAAAGGCTGGCTGTCACAAAACAGTCACATCTAGAGACCTCAAAACCTACTCTAGCGAGGCCTTTAACCTTGAACTGGAGAGTCTGGACTGGTCAGATGAGCTCAATGGTACACTGGTTGAAGAAACATGGCTTGGCTTCAAAACCAAATTTTCAACTATACTAAACAACATGGCCCCCCTAAGAACCACCAGGGTATGCACACTGAAATACTGACCGCTATGAAAACCAGAGACAAAAAATGCTCTGAGTTTCGTAAAAGTCAGTCAAAGCTTACCAAAAGCACGAGCAGTGAACTCCAAGCCCACGTGACTGAACTCAAACTGGAAAGAAACAGACTAAGAAATGACGTAAACTCCATGATCAAAACAGCAAAATAGAAAATTCATCAATGACAAAACCGAAGAAAACAAAAACAAACCACGTGAACTTTGGAAATTACTCAATAACCAACTAGGCTGCAGTAAAAAACTTAAAACCAGATTCTCAAACATAAACATAAAGACGGACAACACGCTCATCACAGACAAGCTGGATGTAGCCAATTACTTAAATAGTTTCTTCACAAACATAGCCACAACACTGGTAAACAAACTACCCTCCCACTCAGGGCATTATGGGGTAGAACACATAGTAGCATACTACAAGAACCTAGGGGTCAACAAAGACTACTTCAAACTGGAAATGGTAACAACAGATGAGGTACTCCAACCTAACAAGGCCACTGGCCATGACAACATCCCATCCAAATTCCTCAGAGACTCAGCAGCCGCCATCACCCCAGTCATCACACACATAATAAACCTCTCCATAAAACAGGGACACGTCCCCAAGGACTTCAAAATTGCGAGAGTAACACCCCTGCACAAAAAAGGCAGTAAATTAGACCCAGGCAACTACCGCCCTGTTTCTATCTGTGACGGATGCGTCTGCCGCACCCGCACATATTAACTTGTTCCCTCACCCTTATCATTTGTTTGGTTGCTTCAACTCTGCAGCCAGCCGTCCTAACTCTGGGCAAACAGAGCTGCTGCAACTGGTCCACCCTAAATAGCCGGATGGGGGTGGTGGACCAAACCATGTCACAGGAGATGTCTGGGGGGGTTCCTTGTATTGTGATTTAGTTTATTATATGTATTTTCCTTATTACTTAAGATTATTGGTTGTTTAGTTCGGTAGATATGGTATATGTTTGTTTATTGTTTATTTGATTAATGTGAATTTTTAAGATAGTAGAGTAAAATATTAATTAATCAATTAGCCTGCCTGTTTATGTGTCTGGCCAGGACCTATATATAGTTTTGAGTTCTCTTTTGTGTGTTGTCTTCCGTTCAGGTCTGTTTTTGTCCTGCTATATTATTTGGACCATTTGTTATATTTAAATTATGTTTTTGAAATGGGTAAAATAAAACCCTTATTCTTTGCCAAAACCACTGTGTCCTCCTTGTCTGGCTGCTTGGTCCCTTACAAATGGTGACAGCGGTGGGATCAGCACGCAGAGTACACAGTGGGTTTTTTTTGTGTGCAATTTTTTCCCTTGCTTCCCTGAAGAAGATGCGGGAGGAAGGGGTGGAGCAAACCCCGGGCAGCAGTCTGATGTACCAGAAGACTCTGATGTAACCAGTGCTAAGGAAGGTCCAGCATGATGGGGGCAGGTGAAAGCTGCTGGTGTGTCTTGTGGAGGAGCAGCGGAGCCCGGTTCGGGGACAGCTGGGAAACCCCTACAAAGAGGGGGTAGCTGTTCTGGTCCTGCCAAAGACGACTGCAGATTCGGTGTCCAAGATGCAGCTACCTCGGAAGTCCAGCGGAGACGGCCCATGGCCCTGTGTTGGGCGTAGTGTCTTGGCCCTGAAGAGCCGTTATGCCTGAAGGGGAGAACTACAAGAGGCCCTGTGTGAAAGGGAGGCTGTGTTCTGAAGCTGGATGGGGAGCTGCATGGTGCCATCATGTATTAGACTGTACTTAACTGGTGAAAATGTCTCTTCATACAGACTGGTCAGTAACCTGCTTGCCTCCTCAACGGTTGGTTTGATGGGGCAGGATGCGGAGGAGGAAATGAGACTCCTTCATGGGGCACCTTAGGCTTCACTTATGTTTTAACTTTTTATTGTAGTAAATGTTGTTGTAAATAACGGCCCTCCTCACTGATGTGCTCAGTCAGAACTGTCCCGCTGTGCCGGCGAGCTTCCAGAGGAGGGGGAGTATGTGACGGATGCGTCTGTGCGCCGCACCCGCACATATTAACTTGTTCCCTCACCCTTATCATTTGTTTGGTTGCTTCAACTCTGCAGCCAGCCGTTCTAACTCTGGGCAAACAGAGCAGCTGCAACTGGTCCACCCCTTAATAGCCGGATGGGGGTGTTGGACCAAACCATGTCACAGGAGATGTCTGGGGGGGTTCCTTGTATTGTGATTTAGTTTATTATATGTATTTTCCTTATTACTTAAGATTATTGGTTGTTTAGTTTGGTAGATATGTTATATGTTTGTTTATTGTTTATTTGATTAATGTGCATTTTTAAGATAGTAGAGTAAAATATTAATTAATCAATTAGCCTGCCTGTTTATGTGTCTGGCCAGGACCTATATATAGTTTTGAGTTCTCTTTTGTGTGTTGTCTTCCGTTCTGTTCAGGTCTGTTTTTGTCCTGCTATATTATTTGGACCATTTATGTTATATTTAAATTATGTTTTTGAAATGGGTAAAATAAAACCCTTATTTTTTGCCAAAACCACTGTGTCCTCCTTGTCTGGCTGCTTGGTCCCTTACACTATCCTTACCTCCATCTCGAAAGTCATGGAAAAAATTTTATACGAACAGGTCGAAAAATATCTTGTGGAAAAAAATCTAATCTACGAATTCCAATCTGGCTTCAGAACATCCCACTCCACTGACACATCATGCCTTCTCTATTTAAACGACCACATCAAACAAGAGGTGGACGCGGGCAAATACTGCGGCATGGTCATGCTGGACCTACAAAAGGCCTTCGACACTGTCAATCACACCATTCTGATTGACAAGCTAAAAGCAATTGGTTTTGATAGTCTATCAGTGAGCTGGATGCAATCCTACCTGGAGGGGAGAGAGCAGATGGTGGAGGTAAACGGTACCCTATCCCCCCCCCTCACAGTAAGCTGTGGTGTTCCACAAGGAAGCATACTAGGTCCGCTACTGTTCCTAATTTATGCAAATGACATGTCGTCAGCTTGTGACTGCAACTTGTTCCTGTTTGCGGACGACTCAGCCCTGCTGGTCTCTGACAAGAACAAGTTACAGGTTGAAAAAAACCATCAGCTCGGAACTAGGCAAAATCTGCATATGGCTCGCTGATAACAAACTATCATTACACATGGGCAAAACAGAGTCCATTCTCTTCGGTTCAAATAACAAACTCAGCAAGACCGACGGCTTCTCAGTTACAGTGGGTGACAATATTGTCACAAGGAAAGAAGATATTACCTACCTGGGTTCAATCCTAGAGGCAAATCTTTCCTGTGACAAAATGGCATCCAATGTAATAAAAAAAAGTCAACTAACGAACTCGATTCTTGTACCGGATCTCCTCACTGGTAAACAAGAATACCCTGAAGACTCTGGCAGGAGCACTCATTCAAGGGTACTACGACTATGCTTGCACCTCATGGTACCAGAGCACCTCAAAGGCGCTAAAAACAAAATTACAAACATCTCAAAACAAACTGGTCAGACTACTGCTTGACCTTACTCCTAGAACCCACCTCACCCCTGCCCACTTTGACAACCTAGGATGGCTTAGAGTAGACGACAGAGTACAGCAACTTGCAATGGGCCTGGTCTACAAGATACACTACACGACCAAGGTACCCATGTACATGTCAAAATACTTCCCAAAGGTCAGTGAATACCACGATCACAACACCAGAGGGAGCTCCACAAATCATGTTAAACCCAGATTCGGCTCAAACAAGGGACTAAACACGTTTCGCAATTATGCCACATCAATGTGGAACGCACTACCCAAAGCTGTAAAGGAATGTGAATCACTACCCACTTTCAAAAACACTCTCAAAAAACACCTACGGGAGACTGCAATTCGAAACTGGCCCCTGTAAATGTCCTAACACAACCCCCTACAGTAAAAATGACCAAGTATGGTCTTGTCAATATTCCAATGTACAGTGTTGCTTGTACAGTTGTACAGTGTCCCCCACCCACCCCTCCTACCCAACCTCCCCCCCACTCCTACCCAACCTCCCCCCCCCCCCCCCACCCAACCACCTCCAATGTACAGTACCTCCCCCCCCACCTACCCAACCTCCTCCAATGTACAGTTTCTACGTCAAATGTATATACTTCTTTTCTGGACTCTTTTCGTATCACAAACAGTACTGTATTTGCAAATCTGGTATGTCATAAATGTATAGATGTAGCAGTACTGTCTATCTGTATGTCATATATGTTACGATTAATTGAAAATGGGGGACCCTGATGTAAACAAGACGAAAGTCTTTCTCTGGTCTGCATCCCCTTATGTATTGAGCTGTACTGTACTGTACCCATTCTGCAATCTGTTAATAAAGTTTTCAATCAATCAATCAAACACTGTAGCTAGCTAGCTAGGATAACACCAGCTAGCTAGCTTGCAGCTAACGTTAGCTAACTAATAGTTTGGTCTACGTTTCTAATACATGCCGTCAAATATTATGTCTTTATGAATTGACCTTACCTTTGAGCAAGTGTCCTTCCTTGGTAATGTAATGGTCTTCACATTCAGTTGTGTATGTGGTCGACGACACAACAGAATCCACTGCTTGCATTTGTCGAGTTGTCTTTCGGAAAAGGTATGAAATATACTCCTCCATCCAGTCTTTCATGGTACCTGGTGTCCGAATTACAGGTACCCCACGCACAGCGTTTCACCATCAGATATTAGGTAGATAATAACATAAACTGAACTCTTCACAGTGGTTTCGATCACAGACGTTTGGTTTGATGCGCCCCACAAATGGCTTTTGTGTTGTTGTCCGACTTTTCTGCAGCGAGGATTTTTGCTGTGATATGATTGGACAAATTCTATTTTGGGGCGTGGTTTAGCGACATGTCTATTGTATGTATTGAGCTGTAGTTCAAGTTTCTTTATTAGTTGTCATACAGAAGTACAGAATACTTTTATACAAAATGCTTCTTTCTGTACTGTACTGTACCCATTCTGCAATCTGTTAATAAAGTTTTCAATCAATCAATCAATCAATCAATCAATCAAAACCACAGGCTACCACAACGTTAGGTTATGACTATAACCAAGTTCTGTTAATTAGGGGTGACGCTTGGCATCACTCTGCACTATCTCGCGTACGTGCACGCGCACTGAATAAATTCCACAAATGTACCTTTAATACCAGTATTAGTCTGACCACACCCCTCATCAGCTTACCTTCATAAGCAGGTGTGTGGTCACCTGCTCTCCTCCTTCCCAAGCTTTCACCACAAGGTGAGGTCAAGGGCTGCAGCGGCCGTCGGATGCCAAGCGTCACCCCTAATTAACAGAACTTGGTTATAGTCATAACCTAACGTTCTGTTCCATTAGGGGCTCTGCTTGGCATCACTCTGCACAAAGGGAGGCCAAGCGGAGCCACTGGCCGACAAATACACCCCGCTGAAGGCCCCCCACAACCAACAGAACAGGGAGGGCCGAGCCCCCCCGACCCCCCCTAATGGAGGGCACCCTCCCTATTAGAGGTTTACCGAGAGGGCGACGGACCCGACCGCGCGAAGAGGCACTCAAGCAACTCAACGCACAGGGTGAGCAGACCGTGGCTTGACCCCACGACTACACCCACGCACAACCCGCATGCCCCCTGGGAACGAACGTAGGGAACAACCTCGTTACTGCCCCCAGAATCACGGGATCAAGGGCAAACCCAACCCCGTGGCAAGGCCGTAGCAGCGGAGCGCGAAGGAAGACCCAGACCCACCAAAAGGACTGGACTCCCTTGCCAGCATCAAGACCCCACCAGGTGGGCACCTAGTGACCCCGCCCCCCACATCGCCAGCGTATTCGGACAAAGGCCCCTCAGCCGAGCGGGCCCTGTCCTCCCCAACAGTACACCGCCTGACACACAGGCCCTGCAACAGGCAGACAGCATGGTCGTAACACACAAGAGTTAACCAACGGAAGCAGGCAGTGCACCGGGAAAAAAGACCAGGCAACAGGCTGTCAACCCAAGCCTGGAGACTGCGGACGAGACAGGCGCCAGAAAGGACAGCTGAACACAGCCGCACCGGCGGAAGGGGCGTATGCTGGCGTTGTCGCATAACCAAGCCTCCACAGAGAAGGCTGATACGATCGGCAGACGTCATGAACGTGCAGGGGCACCCTCAACCGGAGAAACCGGGAGTTGACACTGCAGCAACACACCAGAGAACCAACCACCCAGGCATTACCCTATGCAATGGTTGGTCCCATAACCCCTCAGGAAAGAAACCCCAAAACACACCTGCGGCACTGCCGCAGCCCGCGTTCCGGTTCCCAACAGGGCTATCCTGGGCCTACGGGTCATCGAGACATTACCCCGGACCGGGCCCGGTGATACGGGGAGCACAGGGTCCCCCGAGGAGGCAAAAACCAACAGGCCCCTCTTCGCCAAGCGCAAGAGAAGAGCGTAAAAAATGGAAGACCAGCCCCAGCACCCCGCACTTGGTATTCCCAGGAGGTCACCCAACCAAGTACCAACCAAGACCAACCTGCACAGCGGCGGAGATCCGACGAGATCGGGCGCGTACAGGTTGGCACGGCCGCAAGCCATTACGACAGTGCAGAATACAAAGTACCCAACAAGGGTTCCATAACGCTCAACCCTGTGACACCCGGACCGACCTAGCATTTTTTCCCCCTGAAAAACGCCCAAGTCCCTCAGGGTACCAGAACAGCAGATCTGCATCCCCGGCGGACAACGGGTGTAACTGATCCGGACCAGCGCGACCAGAACCAGTCCCGTGCCCTAACCACGCCGACCTGCCAACCCCAGGAGAAGGGGCAGATATGCGCGTTGATCCTAAAACATAAAAAAAAGGCGCCACCCAGACGTTTCGGTACGAACCGCGCCCGGCGGCCCACCCCCAGGGCGTGAGACCCTTCCCCATATGTCCAGACCCATTCCGTTATCATCCCCTGACATGAACGGGAACCCATCGACAACCACACAGGGTGTCGGAAGAGGAAAAACCCCCATCCCAATTGCTTCATAAAAACGCTGTTTTACCCCCAAGCAATCAAGGCGCGCCAGTCAGCCAATGTCCAACAGAACATCCTGAGCTAGCACTATGTGTGCGTTTTGACATACCCACATCAACAATAGGTTGTTTAGACCACCTTATTGAATCCCCAAGACGCCCAGGGGAACGACAAGAGGGGCGAGATGCAATCAACTCCATGAATGAATGAATGAAAAACTTTACCCAACAGATTGCAGAAAGGGTACAACCCAGTACGGCAATACACACAATTGGTTAAGGGGGGGCAGACCTGAGAAAGACGTTAGTCTTGTTTCCATCAGGGACCCTCATTTCCAATCCATATAGACACATCCAACTCTTTATAATAATAAAGAAAAAGCATCACCCGTATGACCCAACTGCACAGCTGGGAGTAAAAAACCTGTTTTCACATGATTTTAATCCAGTCACCCTTTTTAATCAGAGTGAAAGACCAGACCCTCCCAGAAACACCTTCCCACATGAGTTCATAGTCATGAAAAAGATATGCCAACTGTGAGTCACGTGACCAACCGACTCAAGTTCACACATAAATCGGGCGCAGCAGAACTGTGAGCCCTACGCCCTAACTCGACACCTTTAAGACACCTCAACTCATGGAAGGCGTCGCCATAGCAACACCGCTACAACGGGCGGGGAAACCTGCCGGCTGTCATGTAATAGGAGTCGGTAGAATAACCCCCCCCCCCCCCCCCCCCCCCCCGCCAAGACGTCCCACCGGCTTGGCCCTGACTGGCTCAGCAGAAGAGATAAAAAATCCCCTAAACCAATCAAGTGGGAAAAGGAGGGGTTTATTCGACACCCCCTCCCGAAAAAACACCCTTCATCCCTACACACAGAAAAACAACCGTAGCCATCTTGAAAACCTCCGGTAGAAAGCAATGCATAGCATAAGCTAATACAACCCACAAATGTGTACAGGATTTTACAACAAAACACAAGTCGCCTGTGTGTGAATCCTACCCCTGTTGACTATGTCGTACATAGGAAAAAAACGCTGATCGAGAGTAAACGGCTAGGCCGTGAAATGTGGGTGTACGAGTATTACTGCAACTAAACAACACAGCATTGTGAGACACATATACTTAGTTCAAGCAATGGAATAACACCAGTTTCTACCTGCATGTGGAGCATCAAGCTAATAGAACCTATTACTGAGTGTACGTTGCAGACCTTGCTTAACCTCGTAACACAACACGACTCATCACACAACGTAAAAGGGCAGATTCATATATACACAACCCCACCATATGAATTGTTTGAAGAAACACACAGTTTGTTCGGCCAAAACACAGTCCCCCTTATATCGGGGAACTTCTTTTTATTAACTAAAAAGTGTTCTAAGGCACAAAATCATAGAGGAGCCGGGGAGGGTGTAGAGGAGAGGGGACACAGAGGGGAAAAGTCACTTAACGGCGTCTGCCACCTCGCGCCGCTCGAGTCTTGCCACCCCGAGGAGCCCCGGAGGGACGGTAGGTTACAGTCTGCTGGACACGACGTTCCCTACCGTCTCCTCCGGTCGTGGATGGGCTGGCGGTGGCAGAAGCGCGGTTTCGTCCCCTGGCCCTCTTGGCAGGGCCAGCAGCGGCGGCGGAGGCAGTGGTAGCGGCGACGGAGACAGCTCGACGTCGCGGAAGCCTTCTGACTCCACCGGCAAGGACGGGAGGCGGAAAATGGGGTTGGAGAATGGACCTCTCCTCTGCCATCTCTCTGCATGTTGAGGTCATCAACCGCAGGGCCTTCCCGAATAGGCCAGCTTCGGAGAGGGCGGCCGTCAGAAGAGGAGCTCTCTTCTTCTCTGGCACACGGGCCTGCTCCAGCCAAAGGTGACGCTGGCCCAGGGTGGCCAGGGCGCGCACTTTCCCCATGGCTATGGCCAGCACCTGGGAAAGGTGCAGGACAGCTCCCGCAGCCTGGGTGATCTGATCGCATTTCACCTCGTTCAGATCCGTGCCGCCCGTCATTATCCCCGATACAAATCTAGCCAGGTGGGCGATGTTAGACGCCGCAGCTAGCGATTGTGTACCAGCGATGAATGACTGGTCACCCCAATAAGCCAATCGCCTAGCCGATTTCCCCTGGAGGACCGGCTTGCATAGGGGTTCCCACACCATATCCGGACAGAGGAGCGCGGCCATCGGACTGTCAAGCCGAGGCACGCCCTCCCCCATACCTTTGACTAACCCCGACACCCGCGTAACTGGTACGTAGGCGGGAGTTAGTCCCATGATGTTGGACACTGCCTGACCCCGACGAACATAGGCCCCCATCGATGGGAAAAATGGGTAGACAACGTCCACCCCTCTCACTGGGGGACGCTGCCAGGGATGGCCTATGAGGTCATCAGGGACAGGTGCAGGCAATGGCAGCGGCAGCGGCACGCCGTTTGCGGCTGCGGCTACCGCCATGAGCTCGGGAAACAAGGCCCGCAGTTCCCCCTGCGAACCTTCCTCCACCGACCCCGCATCCCTCACATGCAGCAGGCTGCGACTGGTCAAGGAGCCACAGTCTGATGTGGCCGACAGTAGGGCATCCTGCTGATGAGGCCAAGGTGGTTCCTCGACATCCTCGAACTGGGCGCCCCATGGAGCCATTTCCCCCCCCTCCGGGGTCTCCTGAGGAGGGATACTCTCCTCCACGGGGCCATCATACAAAAACCCGTCCGCCTCGTCCATGAAGTCCTCAGTCTCCATTGGAAATCCAGAGCCGGACGCATCTTCGCTGGTCTCCAGCAGTTCCCCAAACCCAGGCCGTTCGCGCCTGCACGCTACCATCTTGCGACGTGAACGGGCAGACGCGAAAAGTTTGCGTCGCAAATCCTCTGGCTCCAAGACAACCCCCCGCTCACCAACGGGCGATTCCCCGGAACCAGAGGAACCAGAGTCGAGATCAGGCCATCGCCGGAGCGACGGCACCGACTCCTCAGCTCTTCGGTGAGGCAAACTATCCACCGGCAGCCTCCCGGGCTGGGTCGGCAACCACGAAAGTGGCAACAGCCCAGCACCAAGGCGCACGACGGAGGCGGGAATGGAGAACCGCTGGTGAAGAGTAGGTCTAGCGGGTCTACTCTCCGCGGAATACATTATGACCCAACTTTTTCTTGTACAACAGATGTGAGAGAAGAAAAAATTAAGCACAATGTAAACTCGTCACAACTCTTTTCAACTAACAACACGTCAAGTGGGGTACTACCAGGCACTTCCTTGTGGTGAAAGCGAGAAGGAGGAGAGCAGGTGACCACACACCTGCTTATGAAGGTAAGCTGATGAGGGGTGTGGTCAGACTAATACTGGTATTAAAGGTACATTTGTGGAATTTATTCAGTGCGCGTGCACGTACGCGAGATAGTGCAGAGTGATGCCAAGCAGAGCCCCTAATGGAACAGAACTGTTTGTCCTATAGACCACTACACTTCTGCGTTACATTGAAATCAGGGAGGAGATTGCGGGGGGGGGGGGTCAAATGAATGGATGTGGACGAGAGCCGTGATGGAAGTGGTTGCCGATACGGCTGTGGGGGTGCTAGAGACATGATCGAATAGACGTTTATGCGCCTCGCTCTCCTGAACACGGCGTGACCCATAACTAATCGATCAGAACTAAATCGGCAGAGAAAAAGCCCATTTTAAAGCACCTATTCTGCATGGACATGCGCAGAGTGCCCATGGAGTCTGGACGACGCGAGATGACGCTCGAATGAATGTGGACTGTTCTATCAGAGGGGGGAGCTTCGGTGGCGCGTCTATACAAATAGTAGCTCTAGTTCTGCAGACCCCTCTCTGATTGGTTGAGCTCCATTTCTGCAGCCCCTCTGCTGGGAGCTGTCGCGCGGAAATAGGCTGTCTATTGCCATTCTCTTTGACAAACTCTAACCTTAACCAGCTCCTTAACAGCGCCTAAACTTAACCGTTCTAACCTTAACCAACTCCGAAACAATGCCTAACCTTAACCTTAACCTTAACCATGCCTAACCTTAACCATAGAAAGAATATTGCCATTCTCTTTGACAAACTCTAACCTTAACCAGCTCCTTAACAGCGCCTAAACTTAACCGTTCTAACCTTAACCAACTCCGAAACAATGCCTAACCTTAACCTTAACCTTAACCATGCCTAACCTTAACCGGCGAAAGAATACACGTTAAAAAAAAAATCACGTTAAAAAAAAAAAATTTGATGAGATTCGAACTCGTCAACAACGGACCGCAAGGACCGCAGGACCGCTGCTCTGCCAGGTGAGCTGAAGCGCTGAATGAAAATCATGGCGGATTCCGCGATAAGCACCTCAAAGCACCGCGATAACCTTACGCGCGAGGGGCTTCGCTCAACCAATCAGAGAGGGGGCTGCAGAAATGGAGCTCAACCAATCAGAGAGGGGGCTGCAGAAATGGAGCTCAACCAATCAGAGAGGGGTCTGCAGAACTAGAGCTTCTATTTGTATAGACGCGGTGGCCAATGTCCTTTCAGCCGAACAGGATAATGAAAAAATGATCCCACTAAATGGCCAGACGCGTCTTATGGCGACATCTACAATTACCTCATTGAGTCTACAGGTAGACTAATGTTTATATTTAAGTGCAGCGGTCTGTAGCCACTTACATGACCATCGAAGCTCCCCCCTCTGATGGAACAGTCCACATTCATTCGAGCGTCATCTCGCGTCGTCCAGACCAGGGGCGTTTTTAGGGTTAGAAAACATTGGGGGCTTCAGCCCAGGAGGGTGGAGGGGGGGGTCACCCCCCCCCCCCCCCTTTTTCTTTTTTTTTTTTCTTTTTTTTTAAGCACAGAAATACGCAATTTTAGATTAATTAGAGATGAATACTGAATAACTAGAATCATTAGAGGTTCTCAAAGTGAGGTCCAGGTCCATGAGAGGGATATGGGCAGTCCCTAGAAAATTCAAAGTTAACAGGACCAAATCATCAGTTTCTTATTTATTTATTTATTTAGCCAGATAAAACATTGATCTGGTCCAAGAAGCCCCAACAGGAGTACAAATATACATATATACACATATATATACATATAATATATATACATATACTGTACATACATACACATATACACCAATAACAAAATAAAAACACAGTTAATTGTAGATACACAATCAGGTTTAAGCACTATAAAAATGCAGCAGGTGAGTTCACCTGTCTTCAACCAAAATGGAAGGAGAGTGAAGTACTGTACACAGAGAACATGAAAATATACAATACATTCACCAAACACTACACAAGACAACCAATGATGCAGACTGATGAAAATATACATTTTCTCCCATTTTCCCAAATCAGTCAACATGGAGAATCACAACAAAAAATTATCTTGCCAGGTCCAGCTAGGCAAAGAGATAATGTCTAGTATTTTCTGTTTACATTTTTTCAAAAAAAAATTGTGTTACTGTAATTTTAACCTGTACTGGATACAGTATTTTATGTTTGTCTGATATTTGCTGAGCTTACAGTGTTATGCACATAGTAGCATGAAAACTGGGACATGTATTGTTGTGATTCTCCATGTTGAAATGTTGACTGATTTGGTTATATGGAGAGAAAATGTTATTTTTTTCATCAGTCTGCATCATTGATTTGGGTATATGTAGATAAATAAATTATATTTTCATCAGTCTACAGCATTGGTCTTGTGTAGTGTTTGGTGAATTTATTGTATATTTGCACATTATCTGCGTACTTCACTTACAGTACTCTAATCACTGAGAAGTAGAATTGCTAAATGTGTTTTAGGTTAAGCACAGCAGTGTGTGTAACTGGTTCAAACAGAATTAAGTCATTATGTAACGTGTGTTTCATATGGTAACAAAATTAGTGTATGGTTTTGACAAGTGTTTAATTTAGCAAAGGATCTGAGGTGTTCTGATAATTGTGTGTGTGGTTGTGCTAATTGTGTGTTTTGAAACACCGGGCCCCGTTTTCAAAATCATGCTTAGGCAATCGAAAAAAAACTATTGTGTGTTTCATTATATACATATGTTTCAGTCTTCTCATTAAAAAAATATTCGATTTTTGGGTCTTTTCCTGCCTTTGGTCCGCTTTGCATTCACATCACAAATGAACCGCAGCAGGGTTCACTTGCAAGAGTGAATGAGCTTTCACACCACCCCAAACCAACCGGACTATCCGAGGTTCGATTAAAGCTTATTATAGGACACTGGACATGGGTATGGATGGCTCCAGGTGCTGCTGCGTTAAAGTGCACATCTTCAATATCTGTACTATTTAAAAGCACAGTGCAGGACACACTCAAAGGTTATCGCACATCAGCGATGGCAGTGGACATGTATGACAGGACAAAGGCCATATGTAATGGCCTTTGGATTGAGGAACATACTACCAGCCAAAGGAGGAAGCAGAAAAGGATGGACGAGTATGTAGTTGAGTCATCTTGTGGCACAAGCTCAGACCTCAGCTCAGGAGATCAGCTGAGACAGAGACTGTTCTATCCAGTCGTCGACAGAATGCTGCAAGAGCTTGAGAGCAGGTTCTCATGAGTTGGATAACAATTTATGAGAGGCATACAGGCATGTTATCCAGCCTCAGACCAGTTTCTCTCAGTGGAATTGCTGCAACCCCTCGCCACACATTACAATATCCAACTATTGCCAGAGGAGATCACAGTTGCAAAGTGTTTCCTGGTCAGGACAGGCAGAGATGCAGTCCCTACTATCCAAAGTGTCTTTTCCCTCCTGGATGATAATAATAATAATAATGCATTTGATTTATAAGGCGCCTTTCAGGACACTAAAAAAAAAGTCCACAAATCGGTGAATGAAAGAATTATAGGATCAAATGAAAACTACTTACTAAAAATGTTTAAAAGTACTAAAAACCAACAAAAAATACCAAACACTAACAAACATTCAGCACAGACAATGGGGATGCTGACATAAAAAAAAAAAAAAAAGTAAAAAAATTAGTAAAAAAATCGATTAGTTATGGGTCACGCCGTGTTCAGGAGAGCGAGGCGCATAAACGTCTATTCGATCATGTCTCTAGCACCATAGATATCTATGTCTAGCACCCCCACAGCCGTATCGGCAACCACTTACATCACGGCTCTCGTCTCATTTGACCCCCCCGCAATCTCCTCCCTGATTTCAGAATCCCGGAAGTGTTACGGTGGTCTATGGCTCTGACTCGTGCTATTATTTTGAAATAACGAACCGGAAGCCCCATGGTTGCTTACCAACCGGGTTACAACAGGACTGGTTGTGCAGCAGAGAGAGCGGCGTTCCACTTCTCCAGCACCTCCTGCTCCACGCAGCCACTCTGACCCCGCAGCGTTCTCTCTCAAGCTGAGACGGAGTTGGAAGAAAAATCTACTTAGCTGCTCTGACTTTTTCTGTCTGTTTTCAGCTTTTGTTTATATAGCATTTAAGATACGTCCAACAACTTGGTGTTCTAAGGATTTGCGGTTGTTTCAAGAGGATTTGGAAAAAGAAGTACAATCAACGCATTGTTGGAAGTTGTTGGCCCCGACTGTGTGTCGAGTTGGCAGAGAGGTAACGTAATTTAGCTTAGCCCGTTAGCTAACTTGGTTTATAGATGGTTTCTAATATTTGCAAATTATGCAATAGTTGACAGAAAATACACTTGGCTCCAAATTGTTCCCTGTGGCAATATAATTCCACCAGTGAAACCATCTATAACGTCGGTTGCGCACATTCATTTGTTTTTTCTTTGCATTCGAAGAATGCAACTGCAATGAGGTAAAACTAAAAGTGTAGTCCTACCAAACTGCATCTTAGCTATGGATCATTGCGTTAATGGTCAAAGTCAGCAACGTTAACGTTAGGTGAAACAAAAGGCTCTTTATTGGCTAATGGTAATACGTGTCTTATTCACTCAGTGCAGAGCTTGTGCGCTACGTAATAACGTAACGTTATTAGAAGTACCGTTTTGAGGGGAGATACTTGGGTAAATTCCTACTTTTTGTTTATTTATTTTTTACTCATCTAGATCTACACCGATTACATTGATGGAACACATACAAAAGTGATACATTTATATAAAGTGACTTATCGGTCAACACTTGGGTCAAGTGTTCTTAATGTTATTATTCCCACATAACAGTTATATTATATTGAGCCAAGATTGTTCTTAGTGACTTTGAGTCTAAGAAGTAGGTTAGAGTTTGATCAGGATCCCTATATTAGCAGATACTAAATCGATAACTAACCTTCCTAAAGGTAACATTTTCTGCTGCCTTCAAAATCTCTTCCACCTCTACACATATCTATATTAATGCCACTACATCTACAACATATTTTACATTTAGTCATTTTAGCTGACGCTTTTATCCAAAGCGACTTACAAGTTCTGTACGACAAGTCATCTAACATCTTTCTCTTGGTTCTCTGTTCCTCTCTGCCCCCAGATGTTTCAGATTAAGAGGATCTGTTGCATAGGGGCTGGGTACGTGGGGGGCCCAACGTGCAGTGTGATCGCCCAGATGTGTCCAGAGGTCACGGTGACTGTCGTGGATGTCAACGAGTCCAGAATCAAAGCCTGGAACTCGGACACTCTTCCCATATATGAGGTATGGCACTAATCTAACGGCCCGGAAAACCATAGTTTAAAGTATGACATGATTAATGACTGGTTCTTTCTTGTGCAACAATCCCGAATAAAGGGCAGCGGGTGACGCCCCCCGTAGTTGTTACTTATTGATGTAACTTTCTTTGTGCTTTTCTGTGTTTGCGTTCCTCTCAAAGTGGAACACACTTGAGCCATCTATATAATGAGTTATGCCATTGAAAGCAGCCAGGCTCCGGTATGTCTCAGTATTTGCTGATAAAGTTTAACAAGCTGTTGCTGCCAGGCAATAAATTCCATTCCAACCACTAAGCAGAGTTTTTGGCCAATATTTTTTTTGCCAAAAGGATGTGTATTGTCAGGAAGTAAGAACTGAATCATTGGTGGTTTAAATTCATTCCAGACACCTCAGCGTCTCAGCTTTCATAGATGCAAGGCTTTGGCCATAGCAACGAGGCATGATGACATCATGATTGAATGACATCTGGTGTTTGTGTAATAGGGCAGTGACACTCACAGTGACACACAACTCTCTTTGCGTCATGTATGTTCACCGATGCCTTCCTCATATCCCTAAACCCACCCCACCCATCAATTACTCCTCTATCCCCTCTACTCCCCTCCCTCCCTCCCTCTTTCCACAGCCCGGGCTGAAAGAGGTAGTTGAATCATCCAGAGGGACGAATCTGTTTTTCTCTACAGACATCGACTCTGCCATTAGGGACGCTGACCTTGTCTTCATCTCTGTGAGTCCTCTAGTTAGTCACACACACACACCCCCCACCATCACCCCCACATTCATACACAAACCTTGTTTTACAATTGCCCATACACACGTTTCCCCACTTTTGATGAGGTTTGTACCCCTTCCTTCGCAGGTGAATACCCCCACTAAGACCTATGGCATGGGGAAGGGCCGCGCGGCAGACCTCAAGTTCATCGAGGCGTGTGCCCGTCGGATCGTGGAGGTGTCTGACGGCTATAAGATCGTCACAGAGAAGAGCACGGTTCCTGTGCGAGCGGCAGAGAGCATCAGACGGATATTTGATGCCAACACCAAACCCAGCCTCAACCTACAGGTGTGTGCTTGTGTGTGTGGCTCAGTGATGCATCTCTCACCTGGTCTGCTGTGGAAGACATATCTTAATATTCTACCACGTGTGTCATAGGTGCTGTCCAACCCAGAGTTCCTGGCAGAGGGAACAGCGGTGAAAGATCTGAAGGAGCCAGACCGCGTTCTGATTGGTGGAGATGAGACGGCGGAAGGACAAAGGGCGATCAGAGCATTATGTGCCGTCTACGAACACTGGGTTCCCAAGGATCGCATCATCACCACCAATACTTGGTCCTCCGAGCTCTCGAAACTGGTATGTGTGTGTTTTAAATTAATCTGTGTGCTGGGAATTCTGTGTGTTTATTCTGTAAGAAATTAAATATTGCCGTCTACTATGTGTATTTCTTATGAGATGCGAAGCACCTCATAGACATGCATTGTCACTAACTCTGTCACTCTGTAATTCACTAACCCAGGTTAGCCACTCTGCCCCCAGTGGTGGCTCACATGTATTGCAGTTTGTGTGAGATGAGTGTCGAACATACCTGTATATGTTTGTTCGGTGTGAACAAACGTTATTAATATTGATTTGTGAATCTCATATAGGCAGCCAATGCTTTCCTGGCCCAGAGGATTAGCAGCATCAACAGTATCAGTGCTCTGTGTGAGGCCACAGGGGCTGATGTGGAGGAGGTGGCCAAGGCCATCGGCATGGATCAGAGAATAGGCAGCAAGTTTCTCAAAGCCAGCGTGGGTAAGAGAGAGACACACGGACAGACATACACCAAACGTACAGATGTTATTGGTTTTAGCTCTTATTTATTTGAGCTCCTCTCTATCTCTGTCTGTCTCCTTCTCCACCTCACCCTGACCAGGTTTCGGTGGTAGCTGTTTCCAGAAGGATGTGTTGAACTTGGTGTACCTGTGCGAGGTTCTCAACCTCCCTGAAGTGGCCTCCTACTGGCAGCAGGTGGGAACTACACACAGGAATGTGACACCCACACACCCCATCTTCTTTTACTTTTTTTCTCTCCTCAGGATATCGGGTCTTGTGGGACTCGACTGTTCATTTATAGTGGACATCCACCATGTCTGGCTTTGCTGTGTTGTTCTGAGCACAACGTCACACAGAAACATGTTGTCGTTCCCCGTCTTATCATCCCGGTGTCTTTTTGGGTTTTCTTTCCCTCAACAGGTGATCGATATGAACGAATATCAGAGGAGGAGGTTTGCTTGCAGGATCATAGACTGTCTGTTCAACACCGTCACAGGCAAGAAGATCGCTCTGCTCGGCTTCTCCTTTAAGAAAGACACCGGCGACACCAGGTACCTCTTTCTCTCTCATCTTCACTCGCTCCATTTTTGTTTAAGACACCTCTGAAAAAGATTGTCACCCTCTCGAAGATATGTTTTCGGTGTTAACGTCAACGTATGACGTAGATCATGCTAGTTTGGGTACATTGTGTATACTGCACCTGTGTATAGGGTTTACTTTACTCATAGTATATATTCAGATTCAAATGATTTATTATTGTAACGTATATTATAACTGATACATGGCACAGACCCTGCACCTTAGATTACGCTGTTTACTTTGTCATATTCTTATATTCAGAGTTGATTATATTGTTTACACCGTTTACTTTTATTATAATTTGATTGCCTATATTTATGTCTTTCTATTATTACCCTGCCCATACCTGTACCCCCCCTCCTCCATGCTGCCCGAATTTCCCCAGGGGGATCAATAAAGGAATATCTTATCTTAATAATATACTTTCTATGCCATTTTTAAGCGTGTATAAATGGCTGCTCATGACCCTCTGAACCGTCACCTACAGTATGTGTCTAGTTCAGGGGTTCTAAAACTTTTTTATACCACGGCCCCATTCTATTTAGGATATTTTTTTTGGCCACCCCACACTTAATGTATCGCGTAATTTCAACGTGGAATTAAGGAATATCAAAATAAAAGCACACGTTGTTGAACTTGATCATGCATATTTATTAGAACATTTAATTACAGCACTATGTTATCAATACACTTTTATAAAACAAGGCATATTTAGCCAAAATATGTTGCCAGAACAGAAATTTGCCAATTATTTTAATTTTCTTTACTTTCCAAAGTGCAACCCCACTGTCACCTACCCACGACCCACTTTGGGTCGCGGCCCATAATTTGAGAACCGCTGGTCTAGTTGCCTTTCTTTCACCTTTATCCATAGAAGGTTAATGCATGCAATCTTTTAACGTCAAGACCTTTTGGAACATGACAATGTGAACATTCTAAATGGGTCCAAGTTTTTTTCTTGTTGCAGTGTTTATCATATACATGTATATCATTAGCTGACAGGGAATACACTTAGCAATGGAATTCCACTGAAAATGTCTATACTGTAATACACTTTATTTGTATGGCACCTTTCATACAAGAATTGCAGCTCACAGTGCATTATACTGTAGTACAGTGTATCCTCTATGCCAGTGTTTCTCAAAGTGGGGGGCGCGCCCCCCAGGGGGGGCGCAGAGGCATGACAGGGGGGGCCTTGAGATAAAAAAAAAGAAAAAACATTTGGATTACAGAAAATTATCACTAAAGTGCTATCTGTTGCAGCTGCACTGTTCTCCATGAAAATACCATATTTGGATAAGTTTGACCATTTCTCAAAATCTGAAAATCATTATTTAATAAAACACAAAAAAGGATCACCAAGTTACTCTCGATAAAAAAAAACTTTACAGGCAACATTGAGACAAAGCTTCCTGACACATCTCCATCCAAACTCTTGGAAGAACTCATTTAAATCTCATCTGATACCACCTGGAGAGCTAGTTTCAGAGTGTGGTGCTGAGTACCAAGTATCTCATGATGCAGCAGTTAAAGGTGTTGATACCATTCAGCACCACATATGAAGCTGGCTTTTCATCCATGACAGCTCTGAAAACAAAATATAGGGCCAAGTTGAGCCTTGAGGATGACATGCGTGTTGCCTTGTCAAAGACTGACAGCAATAAAGACTGTTTGCTTATTTCCTATGTTTGCTTTGTAAATTCCCAGTCACTGAGTGAAGATCTGCTGTTTTGCAAATATGTCAAAAACAGAGCGACAGCTGATGAGCTCTTCAAAATTATTGACAGTTACCTGACAGAACATGGACTGAAATGGGAGAACTGTGTGGGCTTTTGCTCTGACGGTGCGCAGGCCATGGCAGGGAAAAGGAGGGGGCTACAGGCGCTCATCAAGGGGGTCTTGCCAAACGCGCAATGGACGCACTGTAAATTCACAGAGAGGCGCCAGCGTCAAGACAACTTAGCCCTGAGCTGAATGAGGTTGACAGAAGTTATAAACGTGGTAAATTTAATCAAAACCCCAACCCCTGAAAGCGCGCCTTTTCTCTGCGCTGTGTGAGGAGATGGGAGCTGACCATTCTGCAGTGCTATTTCACAGCGAGGCAAGGTGGCTCTCGGGAGGGAAGGTGTTGTCAATTTGAAAGGTCACGATATTGGTGTTATTTCAATAAATTTAAACATGGCCCATTTCATGACTATTTTGTTGGGGCGAGGGGGGGGGGGGCCCAAGATATTTTGGTCCGCCAAAGGGGGGCCTGACAGAAAAAGTTTGAGAAGCACTGCTCTATGCCCAGGATGATCTGAGTTCACTTACCTGTGTGTGTGTTTATCTATTTTCTCAACTCCAGGGAGTCATCCAGTATTTACATCTCCAAGTATCTGATGGATGAGGGGGCTAAGCTTTTTATCTACGACCCTAAAGTCCTAAAGGAACAAATCATCCATGACCTCTCCCAGCCCAACATCTCTGAAGACCCACAGAGAGGTGTGTGTGTGTGTTGATTCACCTCAGTACAGCTAGTAAAGGTGTCAAGAACTCAGTATCTAAAGGCATGCTGTTAAAATGAACAAGATCCCAACAGAACAGTGCTTCCTGATCGAATGTTCAACACACGGATAATATTGCTTAGCAACAAAATCATAAAAAAATCTAATAATCCACAGCCTTCAATTTCACACGTTTTCTGCCTTTAGTGACTCATTACTTGCTCTGACTGTTCTGGGGTGTGTATGTGTGTTTTTAAGTGTCTGAGCTGGTGACCGTGACAACAGACCCTTATGAAGCATGCCAGAGTGCACACGCATTGGTCATCTGCACCGAATGGGACATGTTTAAGGTGACACACAGATTTTCTACCACTTGAGAAATTGTTTATTTATTAAAAATTAAAATAAATAACTTGTTATAAATCTATTTCTCACTCCTCTCTGTTGCTCTACAGGAGATGGACTATGAGAAGATCTACAAGAAGATGCTGAAGCCGGCCTTCATATTTGACGGTCGGAGAGTGTTGGACCACCTCCACCATCATCTACAGAACATAGGCTTCCAGGCGAGTGAACACACACACACACACACACACATGGTTATGGTAAGCAGACAGATTCAAGGCGAGAACATCTGCTAAATGTTCTTGACCTGCTCAGTCTGATATTGTGGTTAAAGTTATAACCAGTTGAATGAAACTGGGGTCGACAGTTAAGTTTTCTTGCATTTCTGATTGAGCCGATATGAGAGGACATCCCTCATCTTTAACACAGGTGTTGTTCTTAACCTTCTAATTACTTTTATTATCAATGTAGTGCATCTCATTACTGGATTTATAGCTCACAAGCGTATATAATAATTGTATGAGAATAGTTCTGGTGCGAAGTCGTTGGACTAGAGACAAAGCCAGCTCTTTTCCTACAGCTGTGCAAAGCCACCAGCTGTGTTCGTGGACAAGTGGCACAGGCCAGAAAAGGCCTACAAAACTAGTAAATAGTCATTTATAATAATAACTTAATTTGTATAGCATTTTTCATACAGGGGATTGCAGTTCAAAGTGCTTTACATCAGTAAGAAATAAGACATAAAATCTGTGTAAAACAAGTAGCAAGAGCAAAGCATAAAGTGGGATCAAATAATGCAGATATATTAATTAAATCATATCAGAATATGTGAATATGTTCCAATGTCTGTAATCTGTTACAAAACATGATAAAGGTCATAGTATGCACCCAGCGGATAGTGGGGCGTAGAGATAAAAGTAAAATAATAGCAAGGGTGAAATGAGCAGACATAAAATAAATTTTTCACATATGATCTAACATCCCAACATGCCACCTTGTTTATGGTTTGATTCAGTTTTAGTAGAATAGAAAAGACATGAATGATGAAATGAGCACATAAAGTGCAGACATACTATAAACCATACTATATTCACAGTGCAATAAAAATAGTTCTGGATTACTGTTTAAGGGCCTGTGTCCACAGCAGAGGTTTTTTTCAAGACGGACCGATTTGAAAAGCAAAAAAAGAAAGCTTGTGACTCCCGCGGCTCCCCCACTTGCTCAGTGTTGATTGGTCGGTCGAAAAAAGTTACCTTGATGAGCTCGCTCCTTTCCAAAAGTTGAACTAGTTTCAACTTTAGGCGCTGGGAGTGCTCCGCCCAAAAACGCTGCCGCCGAGAGCGTATAACCGCGAGGCGCGGCGCTGGGAAAAGGAGCGCGCCTGTAGCATATAAATGAATGACAGAAAGGAGCTGACAACTCATAAAACGTCCGCTGTGGACACAAGCCCTAACAGTTCAAAGTCGTCTTTACCTTCCGTTTGGTATCCACAGTTTAAAACCTGACAGTCTTCCCTCATGTTTGATACCCACTTTGACCCTCCGAACCTCCCATTCAGGGCAAACCTGTTGTAATGTATCCCTGTTATCTTATAATTTGCTCACCTCACTCTCATCACAGAGGACAGGGTGGAAAGGAATCATGACGTGTGAGCAAAATGGTCGCTACAATACAATGGGTATTGTAGACTATCTTCCTTTAGACAAACCTGATGTTAAGTGTGTGTTTTTCTGTCTGCAGATTGAGACCATTGGCAAGAAGGTGACAGCGACACGCATGCCCTACACCCCCTCAGCTGTGTGCCCCCCCGCGCGTAGTCGCCCCTGAGCCTCCCACCAAGAAAGCCAAAGTCTGAAGTCCCACTCCACCCCCGACACACACACACCTTCATTCACACTCACACATTCCTTTCATCAGCCCTTCCCCCGACCGCTGTAAACAATTTTCAGTCAAGATTCCAAGCCTGTTCATGTTGGTACATGCGTGACGATGACCACAGATACCTAGTGGTTTGCCGGCTGAAGATCAGCGTGGGAAGTTGGGATGATGCACAAGACGAGGCCACGTGAAAGTGACCACGGCACGGATGAGTTCATCTCTCTGGTGGTCCGAGTAACTCAACCATAGCAGACACACGCATACGTGTCCTAATACATTTCATGCTTATGGGATTTGATCAGTAAAAATCATTATCAAGTATTATAGAAACGGCACAAGTTTTTTATACATTTAATATTTTTTTTTATATAAGTAATCTTCTCCTACTGTGTTAGTCAGTCATGTCATCAATGTCTGTCTTGATTGTTTGTTTAATAAAAAGGGCTAATGCAATCAAACATGACGCGTCCTTAGAGTCTTTGACGTCTGTATCCATGTTCTTCCATGTGGCTGCAGATTATTAACTTATTAACCATTTCCTACTATAATTAAAACAAGCAATGTTTAGTTATTTTAATACTCCATACATACTCAACCACACCAGACACACACATACGTGTCCTAATACATTTCATGCCTATGGGATTTGATCAGTAAAAATCATTATCAAGTTTTTTTATACATTTAATTTTTTTTTTATATATATATATGTCATCTTCTACTGTATGTTGGTCAGTCATGTCATCAATGTGTGTCTTGATTGTTTAATAAAAAGGGCTAATGCAATCAAACGTGACGTGTCCTTAGAGTCTTTGACGTCTGTATCCATGTTCTTCCATGTGGCTGCAGATTATTAACCATTTCCTACTATAATTAAAACAAGCAAAATGTTTAGTTATTTTAATACTCCATACATACTCAACCACACCAGAGTAGGGTGTAAAGGTACACGTATCCGTACCGAACAAGTTTCAGTGTACCGTACCGAATGGCTGTGTAGTGTACTGAACGAATACAACGGTACGTTAACCACTAATCTAATATAATTATTATTAAAAAAAATGTTTACAGTATAATATAATTTCAATATAGAATATTCGTTAACAGCCCTACAAGTACAATTAGTTACTGCACACTACATCACCCCTGAGTGGAACATAGAAAGCCAAACTTTCCCCCACTGTACCGAACCTCGACTTCAATTGATTGATTGAAAAGTTTATTAACAGATTGCAGAATGGGTACAGTACAGTTCAATACATACAATTGTTAAGGGGATGCAGACCAGAGAAAGACTTTTGTCTCGTTTACATCAGGGTCCCCCATTTTCAATTCATCATAACATATGACCCACACGACATACAGATACAGTAGCCTACTGCTACATATATACATTTATGACATACCAGATTTGCAAATACAGTACTGTTTGTGATACAAAAAGTGTCCAGAAAAGAGTGTATACATTTGACGTAGAAACTGTACATTGGAGGAGGTTGGGTAGGTGGGGTTGGGTGGGGGACGACGACTGTACATTGGAGGTGGGGGGGTTGGGTCCAATGTACAGTGGTCCCCCCACTGTACATTGGAATACGGACAACGCCATACTTGGTAATTTACTGTACAACTGGGTTAGGACATTTGTAGGGGCCAGTTTCGAATTGCAGTCTCCCGTAGGTGTTCTTTGAGAGTGTTTTTGAAAGTGGGTAGTGATTCACATTCCTTTACAGCTTTGGGTAGGACGTTCCACATTGATGTGGCATAATTGAGAAACGTGTTTAGTCCCTTGTTTGAGCCGAATCTGGGTTTAACATGATTTGTGGAGATCCCTCTGGTGTTGTGGTCGTGGTATTCACGGATCTTTCGACATGTACATGGGTATCTTAGTGGTGTAGTGTATCTTGTAGACCAGGCCCATTGCAAGTTGCTGTACTCTGTCGTCTACTCTACTCTAAGCCAGGGGTTCCCAAACTTTTCAGGCCAAGTTCAAGTTCTTTAATAGTTGTCATACAGAAGTACAGAATACTTTCATACAAAATGCTTCTTACTGTTACGCTCCAGAGACTGTGCTAGACAAGATAGTATCAAATAACATAATAACATAATATAGCATGAATTTAGAAGAAGAAAAATGAGGTCACAGTGTTCGGTATAGACATATGTACAATGTTCTGAGTTACCATATAATATACAATACACAATACTATGCAGTGTACTAATGTACAGTACTATCTAGTGCAAAGCAGAAATGGGATGAGGTACAATTTTAGGTACAATTTACAGTAAGGCGTCAGAGAGCCGCGGCCCAAAGCACATCGTCAGGCTTTTTTTTTTCAGGCGACCGATTTTTTAAGCCAAATATCACTTCAATCCTATTAAGTTAGTTCAAGTTAGTTATTCATTTATATGTGCTATTTATGAGAGGGCTAACTTGTTGCAAAATAATAATGATAATAATAATAGCCTCATTAAAATACTATTGTTGCTTCGGTTGTTTTCAGCGTTTTATGTGCATAATCTGTTATTTAGTTTGAAATGTTCGTTGAAATAAGTAGATTTTTCGTTTTTGTTTATTTATTAAGTTAATATAAAACCATATAGTCACATTTTAGAATACAATAGAATAGAATTTTAGAATACAACTAGAAACACTGTCCTGGCCTGCTTCTAAGTTCAGTGGCCTGACAAAAAATAATAATAAAAAAATAAAAAATAAAAAATAAAAAAAATATTTTTTTTTTATCATCTCGCGGCCCACCCGTGGCTGCTCGCGGCCCACCTTTGGGTCGCGACCCCGACGTTGGGAACCACTGCTCTAAGCCATCCTAGGTTGTCAAAATGGGCAGGGGTGAGGTGGGTTTTAGGAGTAAGGTACGTACAGTGGTTTTTGTGTACCGTTACACCCCTACACCAGACACACGCATACGTGTCCTAATACATTTCATGCTTATGGGATTTGATCAGTAAAAATCATTATGTATTATAGAAACGGCACAAGTTTTCTATACATTTAAAAAAAATATATATATAAGTCATCTTCTCCTACTGTATGTTGGTCAGTCATGTCATCAATGTGTGTCTTGATTGTTTGTTTAATAAAAAGGGCTAATGCAATCAAACATGACGTGTCCTTAGAGTCTTTGACGTCTGTATCCATGTTCTTCCATGTGGCTGCAGATTATTAACCATTTCCTACTATAATTAAAACAAGCAAAATGTTTAGATAGTTATTTTAATACTCCATACATACATGAGTTACATTATACAAAGTTCATCTGAAAGTCTTCTCAAATCCATGTATCATAATTACACCTTTCAGGTATTTTCATGAACAAATATAAATAGCCTCAAACTAAATCTATATCACTTTCTTGATTAGTCCTGAAACAGCAGAGGCCTTTCACTGGATGTTCAGAATGTCCTCCATGTTGGAAGACAACAGTTGCTTGCTATTGTATATGAGAAATACATCAACAAATTTAATCATTTGATGTCTTATTGCTGGATCTTGTGAAGTTGCAATGGAACAGTAATGCCATGTTTTACACTCTACCACTGCACAGAAACAAGGCATGGTAGCAAGCCTGGGGGGAGGTGTAAAGAGGATAATGTGGGTATAATGTTTATGGGTAGGTAGGTAGTTAAAGAAAGGGGAACATTTATGGGGGAGGGCTGCACCTACAGTTTAGGTTATTCGGGCGGTTCCAAAAAATGCAGAGAGACCGTCAAATCCTGCATAGTCCCTGTAATTAGCCAGGATGTATTGTTTTTGGTGTGAGCCCTCACTGCCAAGAGTGTGTGAATCAATAAAACACTGTCCTGGCAGTAACAGAGAATCATCGCCTTCAGACTTCATTCACTGGCAGAGCTAATGATTAGCAGAGGACCTGCAATGTTACATGTATTTTCTTGTATTTCAAGTAGGTACAGGTAGCCATGTTGGTACAGGCAAACATTCGGTGCAAGGCCTCTATTCATGGTTAGAGCCCTGGCTACCGTTATAGGTCCATCTATATTAGAACCATCTTTTCTTTCCTGTCTTGCTCACCTGGAAGAACTCCAGGCTGACATTATGTACTTATGTAATTAAGTCCCTAATGGCCCCCTCCAGTCCAACTTTGTTCTCTGCACCCTAAAACGCATAGTCCTCCATTAACCCCCAATAAATGGCCGTTGACAAGTGTACTCTTCAGGAGGTGAAAGGGAGAAGCATCTGCAAGTACAGTCAAGTACAAGACCCTATACTTTGATTGAGTAGATGTCTGACGACGGCGACTCTTGCCTGTGTCCATCCTGGTTCCCATGATAGCGTTTCCTTATTCCCTCTCGAGTTCTCTGTTCATTTCCAGAGCGCTTTATTGAAAAATCCGCCGTATCAAAAGAGAAACAGCGTTACCACTCAGACCCATGACGACCAAGTGGAAGAGAAGGGAAACAGCGTTACCACTCAGACCCATGACGACCAAGTGGAAGAGAAGGGAAACAGCGTTACCACTCAGACCCATGACGACCAAGTGGAAGAGAAGGGCCATAATACCCTGCCTTTCTTTCTGCATCAACGAATCTGAAATCACTCTATAGAAGTAAGGGGTCCAACACAGAGACCTATTGTCTCAATGAATACAGATAGCTGCTCATCACACATGGCAGTGTCAGAAGCCAGTTTCATCACGCAGGATCCGGGATGCAAGCGTAGCGAGGGGTCGTTCAGTACCAAGTCCACACAGTTCTTCAGCCAGACTCTTAAAGAAAGGGTGAACTTGAGGAGCAAACTTAAACCAGGAAATAACACCATGACCTGCACTGCCTTAGTAACTCAATCACAGGGGTTTGGAAATCCAGGAGAGGAGGAGACAGGCCAGTAGGAAGAGGTGCCTTGCTTTCCTGTGTTAGTAAAGTTATCCCCCCGTGCCATGAATATACAATAACCTACGTGAATGTGATGTTGGAGTAGTATACTGTTGCAATATTGTGGTCTAAACTGAGGGCATGGAGCAGGTAAGATGCTGTGGTGTAGGGCTGCAACGATTAGTCGACATAATCGACGACGTCGATTATAAAAAATCGTCGACGAGAAATGTTTGCGTCGATTAGTCATAAAAAAAAAAAAAAAAAAAAAACGTTATTTAATTTTTTTTTGTGCACTACCTATCTTTGTGAGAGTGGCTTCTCAGGGTTCCAGACAACATCATAACATGATGATCCCATAGCAAATTTTGGACATTGAAAACATTGTTCCCCTGCAGGAGATGATGATCAGACTAGACACACAATACATTACACACGCACTCCTCTCACTCACACACAGCGATCAGAGTAAGACACACACATACACACTCCTCTCACTCACACACAGCGATCAGAGTAAGACACACACACATACACACTCCTCTCACTCACACACAGCGATCAGAGTAAGACACACACACATTCACACTCCTCTCTCTCACACACAGCGATCAGAGTAAGACACACACACATTCACACTCCTCTCACTCACACACAGCGATCAGAGTAAGACACACACACAAATTACACAGTACACACCTCTCACTCACACAGCGATCAGAGTAAGACACACACACAAATTACACAGTACACACACTCCTCTCACTCACACAGCGATCAGAGTAAGACACACACACATACACACACACACGGACTCCTCTCACACACAGCAAACAAAAGTTATTTAAAGTACACTTCCACTTTAATTTGTATTATTTAATTTATTTATCTTGTTATGAGTGATTGCTGTATTGTTCTTCAAATACATTTTCATTTAAAGTGGCTTAAAGATCCAAATTCAAATGTTTCATGAGTCATTATTTTAATTTGCTATGGGATCATCATGTTATGATGTTGTTGTTTGGTCCTGACAAGAGTCTCAAAGTCTGGGGTGATGGTAGACAAGCAACTCTGAGGTCATGCTCAATGTCCAATCTGTTCCTCTGCTCTGTCTTCAGCTGGACCAGAGCTGAGAAGCCACTTTCACAAAGATAGGTAATTTAAAAAAAAAAAAAAAAAAAAAAAATTGTTGTTGTTTACATTGGTTTTCGATTAGTCGACTAATCGAAAAAATAATCGGCAGATTAGTCGACTACCAAATTAGTCATTAGTTGCAGCCCTACTGTGGTGTTTACTCTGCTATAGTGGCTTCCGTTTTTCTCTTCTCCAGCAGGTTCTTCAGGAAGAATTCTCCTGAGGAGAGATAAGAGATTAACATATAAAGAGATTAACATGTAAAGAATCACATGGACTGAGATTAACATGTAAAGAATCAGATGGACTGAGATTAACATGTAAAGAATCAGATGGACTGAGATTAACATGTAAAGAATCAGATGGACTGAGATTAACATGTAAAGAAGCACATGGACTGAGATTAACATGTAAAGAAGCACATGGACTGAGATTAACATGTAAAGAAGCACATGGACTGGGCTCCAGATTAACATGTAAAGAATCACATGGACTGGGCTCCACATAGATTAACATGTAAAGAATCACATGGACTGGGCTCCACGTAGCTTGTGTGTGTGTGTGTGTGTGTCTCTCACCTGCTTTGTAAGAGGATCTCACCAGAGGTCCGCTGGCCGTGTAAATAAAACCCATTTCATTGCCAACCTTCTCCCAGTGAGCAAAACTCTCAGGTGTCACATATTCCTCCACCTAGACACACAAGTCACAAATGTATTTTATTTATATATATATATATATATATATATATATATATATATATATATATATATATATATATATATATATATATATATATATATATATATATATTAGGGCTGTCAAAGTTAATGCTTTAACTTTGGAGATTAATTTAAATGATTTAAAGCGTTAAAAAAGATGTATCTAGATTAATCTATGGAGTGAAAAATGTTCAACGTTCTGAACTTTCAGCAGTATCTTTGCTTTTTCTTTTTTTGCATCGACTCATGCACCTTTTTGAAAATCATCCGACATGAAGATGGAACACATTTTTGTTGTTAATATGATTTATATTACTAGTAGTTCATACAAGACATCGTCCTCTAAGCCAATCTGCACTTTAACATAGGCCTGGGTTGTTTTATTCTGTTAGCGCCGCGGATATAAGAAAGAGGTGCTGAGTCAATGTTGATGGTTTTGTTGAACATTTGTATTTCACAGGAGAGAAACTATTCAAAGATCAAAGATTAATCTAAATATACTTTCTTTGTGTTGATTCTACATTAATTCCATGATTTTACTCAAGTAAATATCTGTTACAAGCTTCGGTCTTAAATAGAAAAATGCAATTTTTAATCTAGATTAATTACAGAAAATTGTGAGATTAATTAGTTAAATTTTTTTTATCTATTGACAGCACTAATATATATATATATATATATATATGCCATCTTATGTTGATTGCTGTAGTGTGTTGGTCATGTTAAATAAAAAGTAACTGCTTTGTGGTCAATTCTTAATGTAAACATTAATATCTTTAATAATGCAGCAGGTTAGAGGGTTCCCTGTACAATTTACAGCAATTAGTTCTCTGCTGGTCTCAAAATTGGAATACCAATTACAATTCCCTAACCGATATTGAATCAGAAATCGAATTTAACTAGGCGGCTGGGTAGCGCAGCGGACTAAGTGTCTGTCTACCACCACAGAGCCAGTGGGATCGAATCCGGCTGTGGTGCCTCCGGCTTGGCCGACCGTCCATACTAACGCAATTGGCAGTGTTAGTGGGTGGGAAGCCGGCGTGGGTGGGTCCTGGTCGTTGTAAACAGCGACTCCTACAGTTCGGTCGGGGCGCCTGCACAGCAAGGGAAGGATCTGGGAGAGGTAGTGTGACCTTCCACATGTTACACTCTCCCAGTGAGAGTCCGCACTGCCAGGTGAAAAGAAGTCTGCGTGTAGTCTTTTACCAACCCACTTTCAGTTCCGCGTTCGGGTTGGCCACTGACGTTTTTCTCAGCACCAATCGCGTTACGCCTAGTTCTGCCTCTAACAGCCTGCTAGCTAGCTAACGCCTAGTTCTATCACTGGTTAAGCTTGGCGACTCTTTCGAAGTTGGTTGAGGTTAGAGTTTGGAATCAGGGCTGGTGGTCTATCGCCCTGCTCTAAGACAAACTCTAACCTTAACCAACTTCGAAAGAGTCGCCAAGCTTAACCAGTGATAGAACTAGGCGTAACGCGATTGGCGCTGAGAGAAACATCAGTGGCCAATCAGATTGCGGAAAACTGAAAGTGGGTTGGTAAAAGACTACACGCGGGCTGGCTACACATGTGTCGGAGGAAGCATGTGATAGTCTCCGCCCTCCCAGACCGACGGTAGGGGAATTGGCATAACAACTAACATTGGGATGGGAGAAAAACGGAAAAAGGGAAAAAGATAATAAAAAAAGAAAAAATCTAATTTAACCAGAAATCTAACTGATATTTGGGACCCTGTGAATCGGAATCAAACCGATTCTGGAAATCAGTGGCGATACACAGCCCTAATTGTAGCATAGCTTATGGTCGGATTTCTTTTAATATATAGAGTGCTTATAATTGTATTGTGTTCACTTTACCTTGAGGTGGCGTTTGGTGGGCTGCATGTACTGGCCCAGCGTTAGACAGTCCACTCCTGCCTCCTTCAGCTCTACAACATCAACACAACAGTGTGTTATGGAAATAGTGCTATTGACCTATCTCAAGCCTCACCCTCTTTTCTTGATCCTCCAATCACAACCATTGTGTTCCTCGGACACAGGCTTGAGATAGGTCTATTCAAAATGTCAGTGGTGTCTGTGTTTCTGTGGAAGTACACACCTATCAGGGTGTTGAGTATCTGTTGGTCAGTCTCTCCTAGTCCCAGCATAATGGAAGTCTTTGTGAGCAAGTTGGGTTTGACCTTCTTAGCATGCTTCAGAACACTCAGCGACTGGTCAAAGTTCGCTCTAGGGTCGCGCACCTGCCTGGGGTCAAAGGTGTCAAATCGAACATCGTGGGAGAATCAAATAATACACTAATGAATGTCCCGACTAGTGAAAGCCATGGTCATCATGATAATTCATGACATTCTGTATGCAAAACTAAATGCCCTTCTTGTGCCCTCTCTATATGTCATCTATATCCATGAAATGTGTATTTCTTTTTTTCATACTTGTGTATTTCTTTGTTTCATACTTGTGTATATGTTATTTTTCATTATGGAAGATCTGTGGGAAATGGCTTCTTTGTGCCGCTTGCTGGTCAATGTCTGTAATGCAGTCTCTCTGAAAAAACAGTTCCCTACTTCCTTCTCCCAACTTCCACTCCACCACAGCTGTCACTACCTCCCCCTTGTGGCAGAGCTGTGAACATTATTAGGCCAAGATGACACTTGCAATAACAAACTGCAGAAAAGAAAACTCCTTCATGGAGCATTATTATAACCAAAAGTATTGATAACGATTAGCGCATAGGCTAGTTATCATTTTGAGTGTTCATGCTATTTAAAAAAATTCATTTCTATTATCATATAGGTATTTATTCATGGGACGTTATACAACATCATTACGAGTCTAGAATGATTGTTTGTGGTTGGTAACCTGCTAATAACAGTGTGAAAGAAGACCATGCATTTAGAGCAGTGGCAGGCTGATGTGAATGAGTCTCAAAGTGCGTTCATAGACCACAAAGAGAAACGGCATTAATGTATGGAAAGTCAATGGAAGGAGGCGAGCAGAGCAGGAGGGACACAGCTCTGCTCTAGGTAGTGAAAGGAAACTGAAAAAAAGGAGGCCAGACGTTTTCAACTCAAGCAAGAAACCTGCCACCGCAATAAAGCAAACATGGGCTTTTCTCTTCACAAAGAATATGGAATAGACATTGATAATTATGAATGCACCGTAGCCTATATATATATCGAATAGGATACATTTAGAAATGGTCCAGTTCATGTAAATATCGATGATGCTACTGTTTCTGATGCTTTGTTTCTTGATTTATTGTGATGTTTCTTCTTGACTTGTTTAAAAAAGACGTGACCGGCCCATGGGGACATTAACGTGTGTTGTCGGGCCTTACAAATACATTTTATTTGATCTGATTTTCTGAGACCCAACACAAAGTAAGCTAATAAAGTAAATACTCATATACATAATAAAGTGTCTGGTGCATTTAAGAGTGTCTGGAGTATGTTTTAGCATTTTTGTATGTCTTCACACTAGCTTTAGTTTATTGTTCAAGTCCATCAGACAAGTCTAACGCTGTGTCCACTATGGACATGCTTACTCTCAAGTACTCAAAATGGACGTTGAGATGGAGCTGTCAACTCAACATGTTTGCACCTTGACAACTCAATGAATCCTGGTAGAAAAATGCTAAAACATACTCCAGACACTCTTAATGTATCTGTATGCCTATGAGTATTTACTTTATTTGCTTACTTTGTGTATTCTTTCCACATCTATGCTGATGAGTATTATACTGTACTGTTATGTGTATGATTGTTGTTTACCTGTGCACTCACCAAGAAAAATTCCAATCAATGTTTAATTGAAATGGTAATACATGATTGAATCTTGAAGTTGACGGCCTATGAGCCGCATTCACATCGCTGCTCATGTTCTAATATTCTGACATAATGTGTATCCAAGATCATCTCAAAATGCACTTGTTTTTGTTTATAATGCGACAAATAAACTAAATTCATTCATCTACATTACATTACGATTAGTGTATAGACCCGTTACTGTTTATGCAATGTTGTTATCTGCACATAGTTCAGCAGCCTGTACCTCTGCAGTGGACGGACAGTCTCTACATTGTGAGCGTACACGTCCAGCCCTGACAGGGCGATGGTCTCTACTGCTGCCAGGTCGCCACGGAAATCAGGGGTCAGACATTCCACCAGGACTCGAGAATTCCTTAAAAAAAACAAAAAAGGGAAAAAAAGGAATAACAATAACAATACCAATAACTCCTGAACAAATACTGCTGAATGACTGAATAGATCATCATGGATGTAGACATAGAGGAAAAGCAGCACGTTTAGCTTTGAGGGGTTTTTGAGCTCAGTGAGATGAGAAACAATCACTTCGGATTTTGAATAACAAGGTGAAGAAATATGTGGATGGACGTGTCAGGTTTCGCCGTACATTTCCTTTAGGTTGGAAACAGTCTTGGCAAAGTGGTCTGCCCCTCCATCAGCAATGTCTGGGGAAAAGAAGAAGAACAACAACAACAACAACAACAACAACCAGCATTAAAACATGAATCATTTGAGATTTGACTGTCAGGAACATGTGCTATAATATCATTCCAGTGCTCTTACTGTATATAAACACTTGGCCATCCTTCACTCAGCTAGTTCTGGGTACCAGAGTTAGCATACTACAGTGCTATTTGGTATATTTAGGGATAGCTGGCTTCTATAGCTATGACCTGGAATGTAAATCCACTAAGTGGCCATCACTTCTCAGTCCAGCTATTTCTGGTAGTCTTCTCACTGAAGATGATATGGAGATAAGTAATCCTGCTCGCCTAGCACATCAAATCCTTAAATTCAATCTCTGGCTGTGGGAGAAGGTGCCATATTATCAGTATTTGGTCCACAGAGAATGTCCTGTTACCATCTCTGTCTACGGAGGTCAGGACCACGTAGTCCAGGCCCCAGGCAGCAATGGCTTTGGCTGTGTTATAGGGCTCATTTGGGTCTAGTGGAGGGGGCTTCCGGGCCGTCTTGACAGAACAGAACCTGCACCCACGAGTACACGTGTCCCCCATGAGCTACACAGAGAAAGGGAGAGATAAACAGAGATACAGGGGAGGGGCTTAGATGGCAATCCATCCTGGGCAATCAGTCCAGTGCAGTTGCTTGGCTTTCATGACATGTATTGTGTGTATTATACATGTGTGTTTCTCCCCTTACATAAGGGATGAGCCCTTATTGAGGTTATAGTGAAGTTAAAATACAACGGTAGCTCATCAGAATCGGAGATGAGGAGGACTCACCATGATAGTAGCTGTAGCTGTGGCATACTCTCCTCCTCCCCAGCACTCCCCAATATTAGGACACCTAGCCTCCTCACACACCTGGAAAAGACAGATAAAGACACAGGGATTCACATTTTTTAACAAGAGCCCAAATATATAACGGATGGCCCAAAATTGGCTAATCACCGATATAGGTTATCGTAAGTATTAATTGGTAAATTATTGTAATCGGCAGACCATCTATTTGTTTATTTATTGTTTTGAGTAAAGGGCAGGCAAAATAATATTTTCTTCTCCCTGCTCCTTTTCACTCATGGAATGTGCAAATTGAGATGTGCTTTGATTATGAAACACTTTTTTTCTCTCTTTTATGGAACTGTGCATTACCATGAACAGAACAAATACAAATGAAAGGAAATTAAATATATCAGTAACAACTGGATTGATAGTTTATAAATTCCACCAGATCTGGAAATTTTGGCCTTGTTCCATTAGGATCCATATGTTACCGATTTCCCGCCGGCACGTCCGATTGATTAGCCTCTTCTATGGGCTGAGATTATGTGCAAAATAAATCAGCATCGTTTCTTGGTGTAATGACCCTTTACGGATATCCAATATACCTACCAATATAATATTTATTTGGTGGTTGCTTGAAAGATGGACATTGCCTTGTAAAGTGCTCCTTCAATCTGGCTCTCAACATGTAATTGTGAAAAGGGGCAAATTTAAACCTATTTGACTAGTTACATTTATTTTCACGTACCAATGATTATCATCATAGTCAATACATACGCATTATGGCCAATTGTTTTTCCTGATTTAAGCAGTGCATTATTGGTGAGATATGGCTTAAAACCTATTTATATGTGAAAGGCCAATATGGCAAATAAAACAGTGCACTAATATATTTGTCTGGCCTGAATCCTGAAGGGTTACTAAATGTTTAGAGACTCTTTTGGTAAACATATGGATATTATAGGCCCTTTTCACATCATATGACATCAACTTCCACTGGGCAATTGCAGTGTTCGATAACTTCTGCTAACGATGAGCTTCACTTATTCCCCGAGTCAACTCCCCAATGACGATATAGTTCAATGGCCACCAGGAAAACCGTGTGGAAACTCAACAATCTGCATTGAGAGCAGACCACCCACACCCGCAGGCGCACACACGCCAATAGCCTAATGTCACTCTGACAAATAGACTCCAGTCCACACATATGGACATACGGCTGACCTCTGGGTTTCTGCAGGAGTCCAGAACTTGAAGCCCACTGGGGCCCCTGTTACAAGACAGTCCAGTCTATCTCACTCTGACTTACTGTGTGCAGGTTAAGGTCCCTCAGTGTGTTCTTCAGTTTGTTGAAGTTCTTCCCAATGGGAATCTCCGTCTTCAGCCATGGTGGAAGCCTCAGCCTATCACAACAAAACAACCCAAACTAAGATAAGTGTACCCATACATAAAGCTGCAGGTTTCATGATGACTACAATTAGGGATGCTCGATATTGGCTTTTTTACCGATACCGATATACCGATATTGTCCAACTCTTAATTTCCGATACCGATATCAACCGATACCGCAGGGTTCGATATGCAGGGTTTCCCCCCGCAAAAAACAGAATAATTTCAGGTAATTAACATTACATATCTCTTGTTGTGGAATTAACACAACATTATGCATACTTTTGACAATAAATAAAATCAGAATTTGTTCTTACTTGCTTGCCTGGGTAAATAAAGGTTATAGAAATGTAAAAAAAATATCACATTTTACTGCCGATATCGGCCGATAATATTGGTAGGCCGATAATATCGGACATCCCTAACTACAATGCGAAAGTACGCTGTGTGCGCATGAGTAGGTGACATTCAGTCTACTCTTCAAACGTCTATGATTTACCAGTCTAATAGTATGTAATAAGCGGTCTCAGAGTTGATCTTTGAACCCTTTTATTGGCTCTCCTGTCAGACAAGTTCCACATGCACCAGCAATCAACAAATAATTCCCAAATGCCATAAAGGTATTCATGCGACTGGTATCTAGTCTCAGACCTCTCTCCCTTCTGTCTCTTCAGGTTGCCCCTGTACTCTTCCCACTTGCTCTTCTCTGACAGATCCCCTGAGATGAAGTCTTGTAGGTCGGGTCCGTCGTCACTCAACAGCTTAGTTCTGTCCGTCCGTGTTGGAGAGGATTTGGCCACTGTTGACAGACCAGTGGCGTACACCTGTGAAAGATTCAGTCAGTGTCATTTCGCTTGTCACCCAGTCATTTCACATTCATGAATGAATGAATGAAAACTTTATTTAACAGATTGCAGAATGGGTAATACAGTACGGCTCCAATCACAGCTGTCGCTTACCTCGGACTTCCTCGGGAGGTAAGCGACAGCTGTGATTGGAGGATCAAGAAAAGGGGCAGGGTTTGAGATAGGTCTATTGTTAAGGGGATGCAGACCAGAGAAAGACTTTCGTCTTGTTTACATCAGGGTCCCCCATTTTCAATTCATAGTCATGGGGGACCCTGATGTAAACAAGACGAAAGTCTTTCTCTGGTCTGCATCCCCTTAACAATTGTATGTATTGAGCTGTACTGTACTGTACTGTACCCATTCTGCAATCTGTTAATAAAGTTTTCAATCAATCAATCAATGACCCCAACAGAAGCGGATATAACTAATAATAAATATTTGAGAAACCAATGAGCCATGTTCTGCTAATACTGCGACCCAGTTAGCAACGAACACTCAACAACCTGCTAATTCAAGGCGCATGACCTGGGTAACAACTAGCTAGCACCATGGTAGTACATTAGCCACCATTAGCTAGCACTAGCAGGTAAATACTGGAAACGGTGTAATGCGTAGATATTCCAGAAAGATACATAAACTTACATGCCGGTTGCATTTTGGATTCAACCACATACGATGACAAGAGAAACGACCAGCAATCAAATAACTTTGTTTAACCAGCGCCATGACTTTACCCCAAGCCTGACTGCCTGTAACTGTTCTAGCAGGCGTCTGTCATTGAAAACAACAACCCTCGGTAAGCGTCTATTTTGGTCTGAATGAAGCCTCAACTAAAGTGAACAATAAAACGTATCTTCTACTTAATTTTTCCCCTATTTAAATAATAAACACATAAACATTTCTAATTATATCAAATAAAAAAAACTGCAGGAACTTGGTGTCTTAATTTTGTAATCACAGTTAATTCGACTTGTAATGTCTGATGACGCGGCACGCACGCACAGTACAATTGCGTGATGACGTCCTTCCTGCCTCCTTTCCCCTACTACCGGCGAGGTGAGGATCCTGAAAACAATATCTCGGGTGTATAATCTAACTTCATCTGTGTCCCTTAAACATGATTATCACCTACTTTTCAACTCCCTGATCCGAGAATGACTAAAGTACAATATCGACGTTGTATTTCCCCCCGATATAGTGTATGTTGCTGTTGAAATGTCTTGTTTCTCCAACCGATACCTCCAATCTTGTCACAGGCCCCACAACACTTATCGTGTGATGGGGGCAATGTGGACTTTCAGAGAATAGTTATAATATTATGGAATTATAACGACGTTTCGCATGTTTTGTTTGAAAGTGACCTTTCAATTCACAATCGGTCCGGTTGAATTATCGTTCCTAATACGTGTTATAGCCCTTTCACGGGTAACTGCATATTGAGCTACGTTAGCATTAGCTGAAGACGTGAACGTATTCTAACTTGGGTTATATGTGTTGAATGGCCAGTTGTGTAAAGACGGGGTCACTTAACTGACTGCTACCTGTAGAAGGTCCGGCTAGTTATTTGGCGTCAGAATAGTGCATCCTGGTGTTATCCCTCTTTGCTGTCAACTATCCCCACTCTTGTTGTTGTAGGGGACTGAGGTTCTCGTTTTAAGCTTGACTCGATCTACTATTATGGACATGGATGTAAACGGCGCTCTGATTGATTGAATTGATTGAAAAGTTTATTAACAGATTGCAGAATGGGTACAGTACAGTACAGCTCAATACATACAATTGTTAAGAGGATGCAGACCTGAGAAAGACTTTCGTCTTGTTTCCATCAGGGTCCCCCATTTTCAATTCATCATATGACACACATGACATACAGATAGACAGTACTGATACATACCAGATTTTCAAATACAGTACTGTTTGTGATACTAAAAAAATCCAGAAGAGTATATACATTTGACATAGAAACTGTGCATTGGGGGAGGTTGGGTAGGTGGGGTGGGGCTGTACATTGGAGGTGGGGGGGACACTGTACATTGGAATACTGACATACATTTGACATGGAAACTGTACATTGGAGGAGGTTGGGTAGGTGGGGTGGGGTTGGGTGGGGCTGTACATTGGAATAGCCATGCTTGGTCTTTATTGTACAACTGGGTTAGGACATTTGTAGGGGCCAGTTTTGAATTGCAGTCTCCCGTAGGTGTTCTTTGAGAGTGTTTTTGAAGGTGGGTAGTGATTTACATTCCTTTACAGCTTTGGGTAGGGCGTTCCACATTGTTGTGGCATAATTGCGAAACGTGTTTAGTCCCTTGTTTGAGCCGAATCTGGGTTTTACATGATTTGTTGAGCTCCCTCTGGTGTTGTGATCGTGGTATTCACTGACCTTTCGTGAATATCGATTTGAATTAATCTGAAGTACACAAGTTGGCAGAATCTGTCTAACGTTAACCCTTGATCTTATCCACCTTGCAGAATGAAGACCATTCTCAGCAACCAGACTGTCGATATCCCCGACAATGGTGAGAAGCTTTTTCTTTGCTTGGAAATTTGACAGAATGAATGAGAACTTTATTTAACAAATTGCAGAATGGGTACAGTACAGCTCAATACACACAATTGTTAAGGGGATGCAGACCAGAGAAAGTCTTTCGTCTTGTTTACATCAGGGTCCCCCATTTTAAATTCAGTGACATATATGACATACACAACATATGACATCATGACATTTATGGCATGGGGAAGTACATGACATACAGGTATATAGTACTGTTACACCAAATTCCATCGATGTACTAATAACTGATTTAGTATATCCATCACTGTTGCAAAATGTGTTGGTTCTCATCACATGCCCCTTGTGTGTCGCCAGTCGAGGTGAGGTTGAAGGGGCGGACGGTGATCGTCAAGGGGCCCCGTGGTGTTCTCAAAAGGGAGTTTAGCCACATCAACCTTGAGCTCAGCCTACTGGGCAAGAAAAAGAAGAAGGTAAGCAAGATGCTGTTTTTTTTAACACTATGGGTTCTCTGAATGAAAATAAGTCAAAAGGCCATTCTGAAGCTAATGTCATAGGATTTACCGTCTCAATTCCAAGTTGAGTTGAGTATGACCAGAGTGAGTCCCAATAGTTTCCTATGGACCTCTGGTGTTTTGTGTGACGACAGTGATGTCAGTTTGGTGTCCTGTTCTCTCCCTCAGCTGCGTGTGGACAAATGGTGGGGCAACAGGAAGGAGCTGGCGACCGTCCGTACCATCTGCAGCCACGTACAGAACATGATCAAGGGAGTCACCATGGTGAGAGACTACACTGGGTTTCACGAGACTGCTGCGTTTTACTTGAGAATCATGATCACACAGCTTGCGCTTTAGTCCCTCGGTTTGAAACTACTGGTAGGATTGCCTTGTCACAGCGCTGTCTGTATGAAGGGCTCAGTGTTTTTTTCTTCTATTGTCTTGCCTGTCTATAGCTGCTGCGGTTGTTTTTGTTTCATTACATTTTGTCTCTTCATTATCCGTTTGGCTGTGTCGCTCACTCTCCGTCCTTCCTCCAGGGTTTCCGGTACAAGATGCGTTCAGTGTACGCCCATTTCCCCATCAACGTTGTGATGCAGGAGAGCGGGGCTCTGGTGGAGATTAGGAACTTCTTGGGAGAGAAGTACATCCGCCGTGTCCGCATGAGGGCTGGTGAGTGACATTGGTCTGTTGGGGTGGGAAGTGAACACAAGCCAAATGCTGGGTAATTCTGTCTGTGGCTGGTAGTAGTGCTGCACTATTCATCTAATCACAATCGCGACGTTGGCCTGTGCTATTACAGGGCTTGACGTTAACTTTTTGAGCCACTTGTCAGATATTTTACTTGTCCGAAAGCTAAACTTACTTGTCCGAAATGTACTTGTGAAAATAAAGGCCTATTTAAAAATCAATAAAACCGAAGAGATTTGGACAATTATGATTTAATAACTTACACAGTGTATTTGTGTGTGGGGTATATATTGTATGATCAGTCCTCCAGCTCATCTTCACTCCCCATCAGCACCAGCTCATCTTCCTCATCTCTCCTCTCTCTTGACGACCAGGGGTTAAACCCTGGTCTAAGCCTATAGTTGTTATTACGGTATAGTTGAAATCATTTTTATAAACTGGTCAACAAGGCATTATTTACGGCGTTGGGTGCATGATGCGCATGCGCTGTGATCACAGCGCAGGTGCACCAGGCAGCCAAATACGGAAATACACGGCTCGCTCTGAGTACCACTCGTTTTATAAAAATTATTTAAAATGTTTATTAGCAACTCCGAGCTTTCAGACCCCGGGCTGTGTTTTTTAGTTCAGAAATACACATTTCAAATCTGCATTTTCCTTGATAACCATGATGCCATATATTTATTTTATTGCAATATTGTCCACAATAATCGCAATTTCACCAAATCGTGCAGCCCTAGCTTTAGGTTTGTCAATTCTGCCATAGACGCTTCAGCGTGCGAGCATTTATGAATTCGCCAGCCACAGTGGCCAGTGAATAAGAATTAGGTTTCCTGCCCTACAAATGGTTTGGCAGTAGGTTATTGCATGTATCAATATGGCTGGAGCTCTTGTCTGCAGAAGGCAGGTGTAGTCTGCAGAGCCTACGTGCATCTCTCCTAGAATGTAACTGCGTGTAGGATGAGGAGGCAGGCACTGTGATTGGCTCACTTGACTTGCGCTTTCAGCATTTACTTTGATGTGCGAGGACAGCATTGCTCTCGCATGGAGAGATTGGTGAAGGTCGGCTTATAAAGATTGCAAGATCCCACAAAATTAATTGTGAGGGAGTGCCTGAAAATGGAACAGGAGAAGTGAGGATACAATGGGGGGGGGGGGGGGATGCCTACCCACTAGTGTTTCCTCTACTGGCTTAAACACCAGAGGTGTGTGTTCAACAAGGCATTATGTTTGCAAAGGACTTTCTTTTGCATGAATTAGCCAGCCTACCAATGCCTACAGGTTCAAACTAGAGATGTTCCGATACCATTTTTTCCTCCCCGATCCGATTCTGATACCTAAGCTTTGGGTATCGGCCGATACCGATACTGATCCGATACCAGTGCATACATAAAAAATAAAACGCAGTTAGTTTTATATATACTGTTTTTTAGTAATAACTATAAAGTAATGGTATTTATTCAACAACAGGTGATTGTATAGATTAGTATCAGTAATTGTAGTTCTATAGTAAACTATAGTTCACCCACGGAAAGGTTGTTGGCACATTAGTTCCACACGGACATTATTCGTTGCTGCACTTGCTTCCACAAGGCTCCGTTTTTTTGTTGTGATTTTTGCACAATAAATATTCAACATTCTCTTTTGAGACTCCGCCTCAGACTCTTATCATTTGGCACTAAAAGCTAAACATTGTCACCGATATGGCTGTCCGCAACATGTCATTAATTGTGTACGCGAGGTGGTCGATCAGTGACGACGTTAACGTGAGCTAACGTTAGGTTAGCTAGCATGAGCTACCGGTAGATGGAAAGACTGTAACGTTACTGGTGAAAATGTGATTTAACTTTGAATACTCATTTGCCAACTTGCTGTACTTTGCTTGCAGGTCTGCAGCCATTATTGCTGGATTATGAATAGCCCTAACTTTAGCCAAGGTAACGTTAAAGCTAAAACTTTAACGTTAGTTAACGGTTAACGCTAGCTTTCGGTTAGCTGTTCAATGCTAATAACACCACCAAGCGAACCCATCAGAGCTCCCCGTCAACAGCGCTCTGTTGGGACGATGGCAACGTATCTGGAAAGTATCTGCTGTTAAAATGACAAATGGCATTGACACTTTAATTCACGGTCGGTTAAAAACACCGTAAACACGGTTTTATAATGCTCACTCAGCAGACCGCAGTGTTGTTGATAAATCATATGGTATCGGAGCGCAGAATTAGAGGGTACTCGCCGATACCGATACCAGCATTTTAGGCAGTATCGGCGTCATTTCCGATACTGGTATCGGTATCGGAACAACTCTAGTTCAAACTGAACACTAATACTGTTTGGTATCTGACTTTGGTTCGGAGTGTTTGGTAACGTTGAGAGTAAACAGTGTTTATTGTAAACGCTACCAGCAAACGGTGTAGTTGAACGCACCCCAGGACATGGATTACAATTATGACTGACAACAACAAGGTCATTAGTTCTGATTACTCCTTTATTTGCTATCAATGTTCCCACTGTCCAAACCTGCTATGTGCTGCATGCACGTAACTATGAATACTTGTGCTGTATAATGAATGATTTTGAATCTATTCCTACCATCATACTTGGTTAAAATAAAATAAAAAAAAACTTTACAAAAGATGTACACAAGAACTGGCTAAGAAGTTTTTGTTTTCCACAATAATTATACCTTCTTGGATAAAACATGAATTGTGTACAGCATGGTTCTGTGATTAAAAGCTAGATGTCAACAACATGAATCACAGACTGTCTGAGCTTGTCCCAGTCTGCCAACCACTGCACATCCACAACACAAGAAATAAGCATCTTATATTTGGCAAGAGGAGAAGGCTCAATTGTGCTAGCCTAAGCATAGCATGCAGATCTGAAACAAGCTTGACGAAAATCTGAAAATGACAACCTTTAAAACATTTGAAAAATCACAGAAAGAGGAACTGCTTAAATCATATTTCTAATTAAAATTATAACTTAGGAATACAATTGTCTGTATTATGTATCTCTGTTATATGTCAGTTAGTAGGTAGGTGTGTAAACCTACCCACGTATGTTTTGTTGTTTATATTCTGTTTATATCTGTGTTCAGGCTCCCTCAAAGCTTTAAATAGCTTCTTGGGAGACCTGGCACATGCACACAATTGCGACATTGTTATATCACATGAGGATACTTGCATGTAATGTATCGTGTGTGAATAAATTCATTCATTCATAACTTGCCGTCTTCCTTGTGTCTCCCAGGTGTCGCATGCACTGTCTCTGCAGCCCAGAAGGACGAGCTGATCCTGGAGGGTAATGACATTGAGCTGGTGTCAAACTCTGGTATGTTCAACCACTTGCTGCTTAACTGCACTCCTCAGCTACAGGATCTGCCCATCTCTCCTCAAACATAATGGATCATTTTAATACTCATTTTCTCCACTAAGGATTTTAACCCCATCTACTATCCACTATCCATTCATGCCTATATCTTTAGGATTTCTCCTCCACCACTTCACACTATTATATTCAAGTGCACTCCACCAATAAAGGAATCTGAATCCACCACACTCCTGGCCGTTTCAATTAATGGAGCAGGAGCAGAAACTCTTAATGACCTAAATGGAATTCCTCGCTTTATTTATTTAGTTCTATTACTCTTCCTTTGCAGTTTGGTGCCAAAAGGTTTTGCATCCTGTCCACAAAAATCTAAACTAGTCTTATTTCAGATTTTGGGACATGCATACAAACCATCCATGATCCAGAGATTCCCCATAAAGGCACAATCAATATAATTTAATAACTGGACTTTTGAAGAAGTCTTTAATCATCATGCAGTGACACACGCATGCGATGGGCGGCACACACAGGAACACTCATGCAATTTTTCTTTGGGTCGCCAATGAAATCGAGTGCGCTTGACCCATCCCGTTGTCCTTCGAAGAGCTGCTATGCCTGGACTATAAAAGGCAAAGGACTGCAGACTGTCTGTATAGTGTATGCACCCTGTACCTTGAGACTAAGTGAGTGACTTTAGGCTAACTACCCCTTACAGCTTTTACTAGCAGTGACGCAGGTAAGGTGTGCAAGAGGTTCAGGGGCACTTAACCCATTAAATACCTGGATATCCTTGTGCATGTGACTTGTGTAAATATAAACAAGGACACGCTAACAACATGTGATTGACTGGTAAATGGCTGCTTCCTCTGAAACTGGAATAAAGCACAATAGACATTTCTTTAACATTGGGATATGTCTATGAACTCTACTAGATTTACTGTAGTGTAGAAATGAGTCCTATAGACCTTTTCATAAATGGGCCCAGTTATTTCCTGTTTGCTAATGCAATAGCTGACAGGAGATACACTGTTTCCAAGCTGTTTCCCTAGCAATGGAATTCCTCTGAAAAGGTCTATAATCCCTGTTGTCTAACCTCATCCTGGTTTATGTAGAACCTCTAAATACACCATCCTCATCTCTCCTCGTCAATCTCCCTTTTAAGACCTCCGTCATTTAGACTGTTGGTGACCGTTGGCTGATAGTTCACCTTTCTTTCTTGCATCTTGATCCCTTGCTTGGTGTCATGCTCTCCTGTCATTACCCCTCATATTAGTCAGTACCATTCCTTTGTGAATCTAGATTGTCAAAGCAGCTCTCCTCTTTCGTGAATATCGGTGTTGTGATTCTAGATTTGCTATGCTCCCCAATTGACTCATCTCAAACCCTGTCCTCCCTCGGAAGCAACAGTTGTGATTGAAGGATCAAGAAAAGAGGGTCGTGTTTGAAATGAGTCAATTATAATTTCTCCCCCTTTCCCTTCCCGTCTCTCAAATCCTCCCCCTTCACTAATCATTCTTCCTCTCCTAAATTGTATCTTGTATTGATTGTGATTAGTAGGGATGCACTGATATTACTTTGACCACTGCCTATATCGGCTCAGTTCTAAATGTTTAAGTATTGGTAAAGTTCCTACTATATTTCTGACCATTAGTTTGGGTTGATTGGTCATGACATATTGAGATACAATAATTGTGTCTCCATTGGAGAGATCTGACATGTCTATGCCAGAAATCAAGTTGCATTATCAAATTTATTATTTGTTTAAACATTTCTTGATTTTTGTATTCAATCTCAAACCACTTGGTCTACAAATTTGATTATCAAATAACTGATTAGCATTAAATGACAGCCATGGTCAATAAGTTGTGCCATTACGTAATATTGGTTGGTGTGAAACTTGAGTACATTGATGTTTTCAGCCTGTTAAGTGACCCAAAATACGATACCAGTATCTGTGCATCCTTAATTGTGACCCATGACCCTGTGTAACCTGTGCCCGCCACTTACCACCCCAGTTTCTCTCTATTCCAGCGGCTCTGATCCAGCAGGCCACTACAGTCAAAAATAAGGATATCCGAAAGTTCTTGGATGGTATTTACGTATCTGAGAAGGGAACGGTAGAGGTTCCTGAACGTCACTAAAACAGCTACAACAACACTTGTAGAGGTTAGAGAATGTTGCCAAAGCCTCCCCCCCCGGCCTACAGGGGGAGCCCATGTATTGTTTTGTTTTTGAGTCTTACCTTTCTGCCTGTTGATGGATGCGCCCATTGCGCCATGTGGATATGTTTGTTTTCAGTTTCTTTTGTTCTGGGTTTGTCCAAAATGTTATGCAATGCAAGGTGGTTTTAGGTTCTTCACCAAAAAATATGAATATTGATGTATTTAGGCTTCCTATTTTGTTATCTTAATGTGGCTGTCATTGCATGTGTCTCTAATTTAGACACCAATCTCTAACCACAGGATACAACTGAGCTCTTAACCTGTCAGTTAAAATTATTTTGCATGTTGAAAGTGATCATTTTATATACAAAGCAACGCATGTGGCTGTTGGTCCAGAATGCGTTATGCATATAACATTATTTTGGCCATGCATGGCAATGGAAAAAGATGAATAGAAAAGCAAAACCACCACCTTGCTGTTGCATGACCCTACATGCTTCTCATATTTGCCTCATTTCTGTCCCCTACAGCGGCCTTGATCCAACAGGCCACCACGGTCAAGAACAAGGACATCAGGAAGTTCCTGGACGGCATCTACGTCAGCGAGAAGACCACCGTGGTGGAACCAGATGCAGAATAAAATCGTTGTCCTGTTTTTGACCAATAAAACTCCCTCCCCACTTTTCCACAACAAACTGTAGTCTCTCTTGATTATTAAGCTTATTTATTGCTTGCTGTATAAGTGTTTAATTAATAACACTAGGTTTGCTAAGGGATGTGGTAGGGCTGGGCGATATGACGATATTATATAATTATCGGGTACAGTTCATTAACGATACACTTTTTTAACGTATCGTGGATATCGTGATGTTTTGCCCAAGAGGATTGTGTCGCGTCAATCTGGTCCACCCCGTTCAAACTTTTGAACAACGCCGCTCCCACACACACACTACTGCATCAAAGTTAGTACGTATGATTAACAAAGGCATTCGTTTTGTGGCATCAACATTATATAGTTACACGTTATATAGTTACACATCAGCGTATTTACCCAAACATAGCAACGTCCAATGACGACATAGATAGCAAGCGTTACTGTTCATATCTCAGTCCGTGCCGAGTTGTGCGTGCCCATTCTGCGGTCTGTTAATAAAGTTTTCAATCAGACAGATGTATGGAAAGGCTTTTATTATAACGTTTGTTGCAGTAAAATCATTATGCCTCGTCATGCTGCGGTGCGCTAGTAATCACTCGTCGGCTGCGGTGAGCTGTTGTTGTCGTTGAGCTGAGCTCTCGTTAAAATCAAGGAGGGCATTCAGGAAGTAAAAAAATAATAGCGCTGCTTGCCGATTGGTGCTAAGAACAGCAGGGCGGGTACAAGCGGTGTGACGTAATTGGCAGACTCGACTGTCAATCAAAATTATTCTGTTGCCGGCTGAATGATTGAACGAATGAACGTTATTAACGATTGCAGAATGGGTACAATACAGTACAGCTCAATACAACAACAGTGGACTGACTGGAGGATGAAGACCAGAAAAAGACTTTCGGCTTTTTTACATAAGGGTCCTCCATTTTCAATTCATCAAAACATTTAGAGACATACAAATATACAGTAGTTTCATAAAAATGCTAAAATCCTATTTATTGATTGATTGATTTAAAACTTTATTAACATATTGCAGAATGGGTACAGTACAGCTCAATACATACAATTGTTAAGGGGATGCAGACCAGCGAAAGACTTTCGTCTTGTTTACATCAGGGTCCCCCATTTTCGATTCATCATATTTCATATCTAAATTATATAATATCTCATTGCTAAATATATGCAATATATAATCTAATAATCCAATAATCTAAATCTAATATATAATATAAAAATGCTAAATGCATGGGTATTTTATTTTGTCTTTAATGTTAGCTTGCAAACTCAAATACTGTCTTGGTAAGCCTCATAATGAATTGTTTGGGGAAAAAAAGAAAAACATTGTGATGCGTATCGTGTATCGCCGAAAGGTCAGAAAATATCGTGATATCATATTTAGGCCATATCGCCCAGCCCTAGGATGTGGTCAATTCCTGGTTCCATTCTCAAAGATATTTTATTCCCATATGTTGACTGGAGATTAACATTTTCATGAGTTGTCTTATCCAACCTGTTGTATCACAGTGCCTCATCTTGTGGCAGTAACCTGGGAGGAAATTAACATGATGGTTGAGTGGAAGGCTTTACCGCTTGTCACAGTTTACTACCCCTCTAGTCCACACCTGCATACAGTGTAGAGGAGTTACGTTGTACACGTAAGGAACCGATGGGTAATTTATACCAAGTCTGTTTAAACTGGGTTGGAACCCATAATGGGCCACTCACTGGTTCCTTTTGCTCACCCATCAAACGTAAATGTGTATTCATGAACAATGATAGCAATGACAAAATACTTACTAGAAAATGATTTTATGTTTAGTAAATCTAATGTATTTAAAGATGCCGTTTTGGGCGATGGGTAACATTACTGTAATTATTAGAATTATCTCATGTTATAAATTATAACCATTTTTAGGCACTGAACCAAATGCAAGTCTAAAATATGTTAACGAAATTGCCGACCCTGCCTTGGTAAACAATGAAATGGTCACTTTTCAGGTAGCTTCATAGCTCAACTGTTCTAAGAATCCAATTTGCCTGAGGATAGTTTATTCAGTTGTGAAAATATACCCTAGAAACTACATTAATCTTGAGGTTAAATGGGACTTAAAGATGTTTACAATGAATCACCATCCGATAAACGGCTTGGAATCATTCAGTGAGTTGATTGATTGATTGAAAACTTTATTAACAGATTGCAGAATGGATACAATACAGTACGGCTCAATACAAACAACTGCTAAGAGGACGCAGACCAGAGAAATACTTTTGTCTTGTTTACATCAGGGTCCTCCATTTTCAATTCATCAAGACATTTATGACATACAAATATACAGTACTGTGTAAGAAGATCATAAAAAAATATACATCCGAAGGGGATGAAACTACATTGGAGGGGGTTGGGTGGGGATTTTGACATTTACCGGGGGCCAGTTTCTAATTGTAGGTGCTCTTTGAGAGCGGTTTTGAAGGAGGGTAGGGATTCACATTGCTTCACGGTTGTAGGTAGGGCGTTCCACATTATTGTGGCATAATTGCGAAACGTGTTTAGTCCCTTGTTTGAGCTGAATCTGGGTTGAACATGATTTGTGGAACTCTCTCTGGTGTTGTGGTCATGGACTTCACTGACCTTTATTCGACATGTACATGGGTATCTTAGTGGTGTAGTGTATCTTGTAGACCAGGCCCATTGCAAGTTGCTGTACTCTGTCATCTACTCTAAGCCATCCATGTCAAAATGGGCAGGGGTAAGGTGGGTTTTAGGAGTAAGGCCAAGCAGTAGTCTGACCAGTTTGTTTTGTGATGTTTGTAGCCTTGTTTTTAGGGCCTTTGAGGTGCTTTTGTACCATGGTTGCCATATTAACTAAGGACTGACATAACATGCTTGAAGCTGGTATAAAGGGGGTGAAAGGGCATTTTTCTATTACAAAATTCTCCTTGTCAAATGTACTATTCTGTGGTGTCAGCCGTTTACCAGTGACTTCAATATGAAAGAAAAAAATGTATGACTCCATTCAAAGAAGGGTCTGTTGAGGTCTTGCTAGCAGAGACATGGTGGCATAGTGAACCGACTTCTCATTAGACGGGACTTTGCTAAAACTACTAATTTTGGGTCCAGGACTGAACCCGTTCCTAGTATGAAGGTGAACATTTTTATTCAAACAAGTCTGTCAGCGGTTATTGCGCTCTAGTTTGAGTTCCTTAACCTGTTACAATAGAAGAAAGCAACGCCACTTAGAGCCAGATCAGTAGTATCAACGGCATGTGAAGTATTGACCATCATCACAACAGAAGTCCATGTTGAAGTGTGGAAGTTCTGGCAAAAGCGGCTCAAAAGGTGGTCGCCACAGGTGTAAGAATTGCTATGGAACCTAAACCCCTGTACCACAACCTCCCCACATAACAATGTTGCACTGTTGTGCTTTCCCGGGAATACAAAATGAAAATGGGTAATAAGGATGATTTCAACATCCGTAGGTGTTAACAAAGTCAGGTGTTTATGGCATGGTTGTTGAAAGTAGTGTGTCAGTAGTACTAACTAGTAGGGGCCTTTCTTTGATACCCCCCAATCACCATAGGTCGCAGTTAAAGCAGTGTTTGCAATATATACGGATAGGCCTGTATATGCACATGAAGAGCAAGGAAAGACTGTGAAAGCATAGATGTCCCCATAAGTGCATATCTGACCAATTATTAAATTATTGATTTTGTGTGGCAGATTATTCTATTATTATTAAATTGCATAACCGATAATATAACAAATACACCTGACCATAAAATGCATACAACGACTGTACGATGGCTAAATTAAAAAGTTAAAAAGAGAAAAAGATGCAAGTAATCAATGCATTTGACGCGCACACACACGCACAGCTCCACTCCCCTCTGCTCGTCATCTCCAGGCGACCTGGACCCACAACTGAACATCCACTTCGCGCCAAGGATTTGTTGGATGTGCTTTGACAACTAATCTGACTGACAACTAACAGCACTGATTATGGTATGCCATGGCATTTTCTTTGATTGATTTACACCGAATTATGAACCGTCAACGTAAAAGTACCGCATCGGATTCGTGTTGGGACTGGTTGGCGTGTTCGCTGTTTTTGGATCATGCATACTATAGCCAGCGAGCTAGCTGACGTTACAAAAGATAACCAACTGGCTAACTAATGAGTTAGCGAGCAGGCTAATAACTATTTAGCCAACAGTATTGCAGTTTCTGATCGTTAGGGTAACATTATTTGGCACCCGTGTTTTTCTATCACATGCATTTGATTGACTCTCGCTTTACCTGCATTCTCTTCTGCGTGCATGAAGTGACAGTTGAACTTTATAGCATTAATGCATTATTGATAGAGTTGGATAAAGATCATAATGCATTCATATAAGACGCAACAATTGTCTGCCCAGTCGCTAAATGTTGTGTTTCTGCATCATGGTCTGCATCATTGAGTTTCTCCTCTGCAAAACAAACAGGACATCAGGCGGTTCTTTGCGCCAACAACCAAACCCGCCGGGCAGAGACCAGCAAGCCTCAGCTCAGAGGAGGAGAAGAAGAAACAGAAGAAGTCCATATCCTCAGAAGATGACGTGAAGAAGAAAAAGAAAGTAACTTCAAAGGCAAGGAAATAATTATCTTCTTGTATCAAAAACAGTACTGTATTTGTAAATCGGGTATGTCATAAATGTATAGATGTAGCAGTACTGTATCTGTATGTCATGTTATGATGAATTGAAAATGGGGGACTGATTGAATTGATTGATTGAAAACTTTATTAACAGATTGCAGAATGGGTACAGTACAGTACAGCTCAATGGGATGCAGACCAGAGAGACTTTCGTCTTGTTTACATCACTGGGGTCCCCCATTTTCAATTCATCATAACATATATGACATACATGACATACAGATAGACAGTACTGCTACAGCTATACATTTATGACATACCAGATTTGCAAATACAGAACTGTTTGTGATACGAGAAGAGTCCAGAAAAGAGAGTATATACATTTGATGTAGAAACTGTACATTGGAGGAGGTTGGGTAGGTGGGGGGGACTGTACATTGGAGGTGGTTGGGGGGGGGGGGGGGTTGGGTAGGGGGGGTGGGTGGGTGGGGGACACTGTACAACTGTACAAGCAAAACTTGGAATATTGACAAGACCATACTTGGTAATTTACTGTACATTTGAGGGGGTTGTGTTGGGACATTTACAGGGGCCAGTTCCGAATTGCAGTCTCCCGTAGGTGTTTTTTTTAGAGTGTTTTTGAAAGTGGGTAGTGATTCACATTCCTTTACAGCTTTGGGTAGGGCGTTCCACATTGATGTGGCATAATTGCGAAACGTGTTTAGTCCCTTGTTTGAGCCGAATCTGGGTTTAACATGATTTGTGGAGCTCCCTCTGGTGTTGTGATCGTGGTATTCACTGACCTTTGGGAAGTATTTTTACATGTACATGGGTACCTTGGTCGTGTAGTGTATCTTGTAGACCAGGCCCATTGCAAGTTGCTGTACTCTGTCGTCTACTCTAAGCCATCCTAGGTTGTCAAAGTGGGCAGGGGTGAGGTGGGTTCTAGGATTAAGGTCAAGCAGTAGTCTGACCAGTTTGTTTTGAGATGTTTGTAATTTTGTTTTTAGCGCCTTTGAGGTGCTTTGGTACCATGAGGTGCAAGCATAGTCGTAGTACCCTTGAATGAGTGCTCCTGCCAGAGTCTTCAGGGTATTCTTGTTTACCAGTGAGGAGATCCGGGACCCTGATGTAAACGAGACGAAAGTCTTTCTCTGGTCTGCATCCCCTTAACACTTTGATTGCCAGCGTGGTGTGCACTATTTATCGTTGGATGCCACCACCCACTTCAATGATAGCGCTCTAAACGCATAATCTCTGTCTTAAATTATGGCTATGTGTCTAATCTACCCGTCGTTTATCAATGACTTGTTTGCAGTCAACATTGTCGAGACAGATTTCTTTTAATCAATTAATCAGTTCATTTCCGTTTTATAGCATTTTGAAAAGCCCTCGTTTTTCAGGAAAAAATTTAGATTCCGTGATAAACGCCCTTTACTGGAATATTCTGGAATACACAAAAAACGTTGTCATTTTTCGGCCTATTTATGAATCGTTTTCAAATAAACACTAGATTATCGATGGTATGTGTACTTATGCACGCTATAGAAGCGATCTGAAAAATATATTCTCATTTCCTGATCAGCGCGCACACACCGACACACACACACACACATGGGGCACACGCTGATATATAGGTCAAAACAGATCCGATTACCCCAAGACTGGTCAAATAAATTGCTTACCTCAGATCAGATGTTATCCAAAAAGATTATTCCAATTCCTGATCGCCATTCCAAATATCGATCGCGTTTATTGATTCAGCGTTGGGTACTGGAAATAACGACTCCCCCCCCCCCCCCCCCCATCAGTCTAAACCAATGGGGTGCAGTTACGCAGGGAGAGACGATAGGGGGCGGTATTTTCCCAATTGAGCTCAGAGAGAGTCTGCAACACTAGCGTGAGGCTCGATTGATGAAATATGAATTCAAATCGCTAATAAAAACAATATGACAAACGCTATATGTCGTTGGTGGCACTCAACTGGCGGCATGAACTAACGACAAAACGCGTCCGTGGCACTCAAAGTGTTAACAATTGTGTGTATTGAGCTGTACTGTATTGTACCCATTCTGCAATCTGTTAATATATCAAAGCAGGGTAGCCGGACCAGCACTCACAGGTTCAATGTTTTTTATTGGCAGCCTGAATCAAAAGCAGACATGTTTCGGACAATGTCCTTCATCAGTGGTATGGCTAGAAAACATTGAACCTGTGAGTGCTGGTCCGGCTACCCTGCTTTGATATACTGAACTTTATGGGATTACAGCACCCAGTGTGAGAACTTGTGAGCGCGGTCTAACTTGACTATAGCAATCTGTTAATACAAATTTTAATCAATTCAATAAATCAATCAGCCAGGTGTTAATTTAGCTGATACCCAACCTCTACTTAAGACACTTAACCTACTTGCCTCGTATGAATGTGTATGCATGTGAATGAATGTTGGTGGTGGTCGGAGGGGCCGTAGGCGATGATTATTCGCCACGCTTGCGTGAGTCTGCCTCAGGGCAGCTCTGGCTGCAATTGTAGCTTACCACCACCGGTATGACTGTGTATGAACGAATAATGGACTCTGTAAGCGCTCTGGGGTCACTGGGGTGTCATGAAGAGCGCTATATAAATCCAATTATTATTATTATTATTACTATGCGCAATTGCTGTTGTGTGAAAATACCATAGGCCAAAAGGCTGCCAATTGGGCGCGTACCGCGTAGTAATGTAAATACAATAACTTACTTTGTTGGCTTTGTTATTATACTACCTTATCCAAAGTTCAATATTCAGTCAACCTTTTGTAAAGTGCAATGTTTATGATATTTCCATAAGCTGAGCTACACAATCTGACACATGATTGCATTTCCAGGTGACCTGCGATGTTAGAATGAGGGTTCCCTATGGGTTTCCCTAATTGAAGTTACCTGCTGGTCAGATTATAGCTCAGTCTGATAATAATAATAATGACATCATCACAAATGTTCTAGAATGTTTGATTATGACATCATACTGTGACATCACAAATGTTCTAGAATGTTCTATTATGACAAATAAGACGGTTCAATGACTATCTAAATCCAATCAATATTCCTTAATGCTGTTTCAATGTAAGGTTACAAAAATAAACATATAAACATTCATACAATACAATAACCTAAATATATAGCTTTGGCTCCTACACCATAATGTAAACAGTGCTGGGATTATTGCACATTACAAACAATCGACTGAATATTGTTATTTTGCGCTATTGGCGCGACTAAGGTAGTATATTAACAAAGCCAACAAGGTAATTTCATGTCTTTACATTACATCATGCTCAATTGGCGAGCATTTGTTTTCTGGCATATGGTATTTTCAGCCAACCTCATCCTATGTGGTTGAGCACAGTATGGGTTGGGTTACGAGCTAGTGTTAATTATGGTCATGTGCTTCAGGTCTCAACCTCCAAGACGGAGGAGAAACGGAAAGACAGTGAGAAGAAACGCAAGAAGCGTGCAGTCATAGAATCGGGTAGGTTGTCTGTGCTTAACTCCCATCTTTTACCGTAATTTCACTACATGTCTGGATGTGTATGTGACAAATAAATCTCTTGAATCTTATACCACTAGTGCAGCACCTGTTTGGATCGGGCCAGTTGATTGGATGAATGGTTCTGGAGATATGCGTGCCACAGACGTGCAGAGATTCCTTCCTTTATAGCTAGATATAGCCCAAGAAGAAAGACAACGTCATTATGAAATATCACTGTCTGTTTCGATATCTTCTCAAGAAGTTTTGCCATGTCCCGGCACACTGGTCAGTCCCGCTGATCTCCCTTCTCTCTCTGACCCAGACTCGGAGGAGGAGCCAGAGACAAAACCCCAGAAAGGGAGCCAGAAGACCACCAAGACAGAACCCCCCGCCAAGAAGGATCCCGTGCAGTATGTCTCTGAAACAGGTCAGGTGGAGGTCGAATACGCTTAATGTCACCAACAGAAATGCATGTACAGGGTATATTATCATGCTCCTATATCGGGAGTTACATTAGATATTTCAATACACCAGCAGCCAGTGTCACTAAACCAAAAGACAAATTTCACCTCTTAGACTTAGAGGCAAGGATTTACCAGTGCCATTGCCCAAGCCAACCCAAGGAATAATGTTTGTTGTATTGTCATTCATGGTTTCTTGTTTCTGTCTTTGTGCTTGTAGACTCGGACAGCGACCGCTTCCTGTCACTGAAGCCCTCGAAATCCAAGGAGAATGGCGTCGCCAAACCAATGAGAAAAGATGCAGTGAAGCCTCCCTCAGGGACCAAAGCGAGGACCAAGTCGCCCACTAAGCCCTCCTCTACCCAGGGGAAAGTGAAGTCCCCGCCTGTAACGGTCAGCCCTAAGTCGGCACCCCCAGCCCAGCCCAAACGCACCCCCAAGTCTGCACCCCCACCCCAGCCCAAACGCACCCCTACCTCAGTGCTGGACTTCTTTGGCAGTGCAAGTGTGCAGCGTTCAGAGAAGAAGCTGGTGTCCAGCGCCAAGAGGAAGGCTGTGAGTGTTTTGAGATCTGTATATTATGTTCTCTACTTTTTCTTCCTTTTAAACTTCACCAAGTGTTCACTAATTTGGTGGAAAATGGGTATTTGTGCTCATGAACGCAGCTCTGTAGCGGGATGTGGAGGGTGGGGCTGTTTTGTAATTAATGTTCTCCCCTCCTCAGCCAACTCAGGACCCCGACGAGGAGATGAGTGATGAGGTCATTGCCAAGCAGCTGCAGATGGATGAGGACATGGAGGTAGGCTGACCCCAATGCAATCTCGAGCTCCGCCCTCTTCTTGATCCTCCAATCATAACTGTTGCTTCCCTCAGACAAGGGGGCGACAATGGCTCGGTAGGTAGAGCAGTCGTCTGGTTATCTGGAGGTTCCCGGTTCAATTCCCGCTCCTCCCGGGCAGCGTGTCGAAGTGTCCTTGAGCAAGACACTTGACCCCTAAATGCTCCCAATGAGCAGGTGGCACCTTGCATGGTTGCCTCCGCCGTCGGTGTGTGAATGTGTGAGTGAATGGGTAAAATGTGAGGAACAAATTTGGATAAAAGCGCTATATAAATGCAGCCATTTACCATTTACAAGGAAAGGAATAGTTGTGATTGGAGGATCAAGAAAAGTGGGCAAGGTTTGACATAAGTCAATTGCTAAGGCTTGCCTAAGTGTTAATTTGATCAGAATGCTGTAGAATAATTAAAAATACTTTTTAAAATGTTACAAAATACTACTTACATGTTTGTTTCACCATACTTTGTGTCTCGCCTGTCCTGTCCTGCTCTCTCTCTCTCTCAGATGGAGAAGCAGGTCCATGAAGATGAGGAGTTTGCCAGGACACTGGCCATGCTGGACCAGGTGGAACCACATGCCAAGAAGGTGACCAATAGTACCACTCGGACACACTATGAATTCCCCTGGTTATTGCATACGATTGTGCATGTGGGTGGGTACGTTTAGGCAGATTGTGACATATGACTGTGTATGTGGGTGGTTGGGTACATTTAGGCTGATTGTAACATGGGTGGGTGGGTACATTTAGGCTGATTGTAACATGACTGTGGGTGGGTGGGTACATTTAGGCTGATTGTAACATGACTGGGTGTGTGGGTAAGTTTAGGCTGATTGTAACATGACTATGTGGATGGGTATGTTTAGGCTGATTGTAACATGACTGTAGGTGGGTGGGTACGTTTAGGCTGATTGTAATATATGACTGTATGTGGGTGGGTACGTTTAGGCTGATTGTAACATATGACTGTGTATGTGGGTGGGTACGTTTAGGCTCGTAAGGACTCTGGTGAGAAACACAAGTCGTCCACATCACCAAAGAAGACCAGCTCAGACTCCGCCCCCAGCAGCAGCAGTCGTTCACAGACCAATGGGCGGGGCAGCTTTGCGGATGATGTCATTGGTCCATCCCCTAAAAAGGCCCCTGCTCCTGCCAAAACCAGCTCCAAACTGGCTTCCATGAAGAGAGAGGAAGAGGAAGTTGTCAAGAAGGAGAGGAGCAAAACACCCATTTCACCCAAGAAAAGCAAAATCTCTCCCAAAAAGGAACCCCTCACCCCCTCAAGCACAGAGGTCAAGTTCACACCCAGAACAGGAAGTGTTGCCGTGGGAACCACACCCACTTCGTTAAAAACATCACCCAAGAAACCAGAGGTGAGCCACTGAGATGTCTTATCTTAAAAAAACAACAAACACTTTAAAGTTGGATTAATTACTGAAAGTAATGTGTATTCTCATGATGGAAGCCATGTCCTCTCCTATGTTAACACAGAGCACCAGTACTAGTCCTGAAGATTCAGAGAAGAAGAGAGGCAACACTACAGCCTACAGGAACTTCCTCAACAGAGACGGACCACGAGCACTGGGCTCAAAGGAAATACCCACGGTACTCTAACAGATTAATACAAACAAACGGCTAATGTCCTCTTACTTTTACTGCTTTTTTATTTGTATTTATTAGGCATGTCCGATATTATCGGCCTACCGATATTATCGGCCGATATTGGCATTAAAATGTGATATCGGGAAAATATCGGTATCTGTAAATTTTTTTTTTTTTTTTTTTTTTTTTTTTTACATTTCTATGACCTTTATTTACCCAGGCAAACAAGTAAGAACAAATTCTGATTTTATTTAGTGTCAAAAGTATGCATAATGTTGTGTTAATTCCACAACAAGAGATATGTAATGTTAATTACCTGAAATTATTCCGTTTTTTGGGGCGGGAAACCCTGTATATATCGGTATCGGTTGATATCTGTATCGGAAATTAAGAGTTGGACAATATCGGTGTATCGGTAAAAAAGCCAATATCGAGCATCCCTAGTATTTATCCTTTGGTAATCTTTTTAAATGTTCATTGCTGTGCGTTTCCAGGGTGCGGACAACTGCCTGGAGGGCTGTGTGTTTGTGCTGACGGGGGTCATGGAGTCCATGGAGAGGGATGTCGCCAAGGTCCTGATTGAGCGCTATGGAGGCAAAGTGACGGGCAACGTCAGCAAGCGGACCACCTACCTGGTGCTCGGACGAGACAGCGGAGCCTCCAAGACCGACAAGGTAACAGCATCTGATGGAGACCACCTTCAGACACAAGGTAACATCTGATAGAGACCACCTTCAGACACAAGGTAACATCTGATGGAGACCACCTTCAGACACAAGGTAACATCTGATAGAGACCACCTTCAGACACAAGGTAACAGCATCTGATGGAGACCACCTTCAGACACAAGGTAATATCTGATAGAGACCACCTTCAGACACAAGGTAACATCTGATAGAGACCACCTTCAGACACAAGGTAACATCTGATAGAGACCACCTTCAGACACAAGGTAACATCTGATGGAGACCACCTTCAGACACAAGGTAACATCTGATAGAGACCACCTTCAGACACAAGGTAACATCTGATAGAGACCACCTTCAGACACAAGGTAACATCTGATAGAGACCACCTTCAGACACAAGGTAACATCTGATAGAGACCACCTTCAGACACAAGGTAACATCTGATAGAGACCACCTTCAGACACAAGGTAACATCTGATGGAGACCAGATCAGTTGATCTTGCTTTTATAGTCTCATTTGTCTTTATCTTCTTTCTTCCCACGTTGTTATTGTTCACTGTGAAAACCTGTGTTCCGGTCAGATTTGTGGCCATATTACGCTCGTCTCATATCATTTTAGTCTCTGTTTTATTGAGTTTCTCCTCTATGGTGCTTCTGCGTCCAGGCGGAGAGTTTCGGTACTAAAATCCTGGATGAAGACGGCTTATTGGAGTTGATCAGAACCAAACCAGGGAAGAAGTCCAAGTATGAGATCGCTGCTGAGACTGAGGTCAGCGCACACAGACACACACACACACACACACACACTGCTATGATTGTACTGAGTTATAACTAGTGTTGCACGCTATACCGAAACGTATGTACCTTTTCGTATGTACTTATTTAGTTGTTTCAGAAATAATACCTCCACGCCTTTAACAAACTGGGCTGCTGAAGTCTACTGTGGGACCACTCTGCATACAGAGCTGATGCTGATGGCGAACCCACTGACATAACGAAGCCTGTATGCTATAAAACAGTGTCGTGCAAGAGAGGAAACACTTCCGATACATAGCTTAATGTCAGGCCTACTGTATCGTAAATAGCATGACAAGCATATTTTGTATATATTTTTTTGTATTTATTTATTAACAGAGTTAAACAAAAGTAAAAAGAAAAAAAACATAACTATATTGTGAAGGAGAAGTTAAAAGCCTAGAGGCTTACCGAGAACTTCCCCTGTTTTGTAAAATCATGTGTTAACACAAACTGCATACATAATAATACATAACCACCCACTCACCTGCATACAAACCTACCCACCCACATAACCAAATGCATACCTACATGTATGACCTATAGTTTACTTAAAAAAATAAGCAGAGATGGAGATTTCCTCAGCATAGGATCAGCTGCATTTCAAAGATTGGACCCTCTATACCTCACTGAGAACTGTCTAAGTGAAGTACCACAAAGGTATATGCAGGTCCCTGGACTGACGTGTAACATATGAATGAACATCCAAATTAAAAGAAAAAAAACTATTAAAACCATTTGGTAGATTGTGATGATCATAAATGCATTTGTACACAAATATACATATCTGTAAAGAATTAACCTCAGACACAGTCAGAATGTTTAGTTTCTTGAAAAGAGGAGCAGAGGGTTCGAATCTTTTTTGAAGTAAAATAATTTTTCGAAGATTAGATGAATGAGTGCTAGCTAGCCCATATTATGTTACAATAAGATATGTAAGGTAAGATCAGACTATAATACAGGATTAAAAAACAACTTCTATTTATCAATGAACACACCTTCCTAATTATACCTACTGACTTCATTGCTTTTTTACAAACATGATAAATGTGTTTAGAGTTTATCATCAACTAAGATCCCTAAAAACTTTGTTGAAGTTACTTGTTTGATTTCGGTGTCACTGATTAATAGCTTTGCCTTCTTTTTCGAATAAATTTTACCTTTATTACAAAATACAATACAATTATATTTTTCTACATTTAACGATAGTTTATTAGTCTGGAACCAATCTGAGACACAAGATAAACAATCATTGGCTTCCCTAATTAATACTGCAAAATTCTCATGTGACATTATAATGTTGGTGTCATCAGCAAAGAAGGTCGAAAATACTCTAGGAGATACCCAATCAAAATCATTTATATAAATCAAAAATAAAAGGGGGCCAAGTATAGAGCCCTGAGGAACCCCACAAACTAGCTTTGCCCTGTCAGAGTCATCGCTATTAATGGAAACAAACGGTTCCCTATTATAAAGATAGTCACTGAGCCATTTAATCACGTCGCCAGCCAAACCATACCTCTGAAGCTTTGATATAAGTATTTTATGGTCCACAGTATCAAAAGCTTTGGATAAATCCAGTTTAAGTTTATTTGGATCCCCATTAGCCACAGCAGTGCTGGGGCTATTCTTCCTGGGGTCCATAACACATAAAATACAGTTACAGACTTATACACTCACAACATTTACATGTCATACAGACAATTAAAACAACAATAAAAACCCTTATACACTCATAATATTTACATGTCATACAGACAATTAAAACAACAATAAAAACCCTTATACACTCACAACATTTACATGTCATACAGACAATTAAAACAACAATAAAAACCCTAATCAAATTCATAATACAATATAAAAATATATACGCCTTATGAATTCATAATACAATAATACCTACTCATAATTAATTCATAATACAATACAGCATAATATACTACCGGTATTTAGCTTTTACATACATTATCTATGTTCATATCAGCCAATTATACAATATTTTAATAATATATCCATATCAGACACATGCCTTTTCATCCATATATACCTATCTCTTTATCAGACACATACATTTTCATTTACGTACACACTATCTATTAGGGAAAATATATAATTGAAAATGTCTTATTGTCTAGTGCATCTGTGATTCTATCAATAAACTGTAAGAGAGCCATGTAAGTAGAATGTTTTTGTCTGAAACCGTATTGATGTTCATATAATATATTATTGTCATTAAGATGTTTAAAAATTCTGGTATAAACCAGCTTCTCCAATATTTTAGACATGGACTTGGACATGGACTCACTTCTAGACTATGGTGGCTCTAGCTCTGTTACTGGCTCTACAGCTCGGACAGTAAGAAAGACTCACTGTGAATTTGAAAATGTGATCAACCCTTGTGGACATTCTCTTTCTGATCTATTGGGTACAGAGTATCAAATCAGTATTCCATCAGTTTCGAGTATCGTTCCCGTATCGATTATCGTACTACTAAACTTGGTATTGGTATCTAAGTCAAAACGTTGGTATCTTGACAACACTAGAACACATATGATTACAAGCTAGGTCTAGACTCTAGTCTAGAGTAATTTGTACTAGAGTCTTTTTAACAGTGTAATTTATGATATAAAATGTCATATATATTATTTCATTTTTTTTTGTCTAGAACAAGACTTCCAAGAGCAGAACTCCCACCAGCCAGCCCTCCAAGAGCACCCCCCATGGTCAAAAAATATCCCCCTCCAAGGGTAACTCCAGGTCCCCTCAGACCCCCAGCCCCTCCAAGACGGGCCGCATCCAGGGCAGAGGCGCTGGTCCTGGATGCAGTACCACCCCACCCGGCAGAGGCTCAGGGTCTGAGGTCCGCAGGGGACTCGGCCTGTCGTCTTCCAACTCTTCCTCCTCTCCTACCCAGTCTGGAGAGGAGAGTCTTCTGTGGGTAGACAAGTACCGCCCCCGCTCTCTGAAGGCTGTGATTGGGCAGCAGGGGGACCAGAGCTGTGCCAATAAGCTGCTGCGCTGGCTGAAGAACTGGCACCGGCACCAGGCCGGCGGGTTGGCTAAACCGCCAGGTAGGACGGAGCGCTTCTACGTTTTTGACATGTACCGTTGTTATTCCTATTCTGTGATGATGCCGAGTACCGACATGAGTGAACTAAGCTTGTTTAAATGGTGGATATACACGAAGGACTGAGTAGTGTATATGTAACACTCGCTCTGCTCTCCCTCTGCAGCTGCCAAGTTTGGCAAGTATGCAGGTGCGAAGGATGATGGTTCATCGTTTAAGGCTGCCTTGCTGTCCGGGCCTCCGGGGGTGGGGAAGACCACCACAGCTGCCCTCGTCTGCGAGGTCAGTCTGAAGACACACGCATACACACACACAGCACATCACCCCTGCACTTTGACTTCTCACTCCCCTCTCACTCTTTGTTCGTTGCTCTGTGTGTGTTTTGTAGGAGTTGCGCTATAGCTACGTGGAGATGAATGCCAGCTGTACACGCAGCAAGAACAGCCTGAAGCAAGTGGTTGCAGAGTCACTCAATAATACCAGCATCAAGGACTTTTATACAGGTATACACAATGACAAACTGACTATATACAGGTATACACAATGACAAACTGACTTTATACAGGTATACATAAAGACAAACTGACTTTATACAGGTATACACAATGACAAACTGACTATACATAAAGACAAACTGACTACGGTATACAGGGATACACACAGACAAGCTGACTATACAGGTATACACAAAGGCAAACTGACTATACAGGGATACACAATGATAAACACTCTATACAAGTATACACTAAGATGAACTGACTGTATACACAAAGACAAACCGACTATACACAAAGACGGACTATACAGGGATACACAAAGACAGACTATACAGGTAATACACAAAGACAAACGTACTTTATACAGGTATACACAAAGACCGACTATACAGGTATACACAAAGACAAACTGACTTTATACAGGTATACACAAAGAGAAATGGACTATATACAAGTATACACAAAGATAAACTGACTATACAGATATACAAAGTTCTACCTCACATGTAATATCATACAACTGAAAGGGTTAACAGTTGGGAGTGTATGTGTATTTTAATAGGTGGACTGTGTGTGTGTGTAATATAGGCACATCTCAGACGGTGAGCAGTAAACATGTTCTGATCATGGACGAGGTGGACGGCATGGCGGGTAACGAGGACCGAGGAGGAATACAGGTACAATATAATACAATAATACAGGTACAATACACGTATTACACAGGTACTATAATAATACAGGTACAATACACAGATTACACAGGTACAATAATAATACAGGTACAATAATAATACAGGTACAATACACAGATTACACAGGTAAAATACACATTACACAGGTACAATAATAATGCAATAATTCTGGTACAATACACATATTACACGGGTACAATAATAATAATACAATACACAGGTACAATACAGTGTCAGAAATGTTGTGTCGGTTACTATGCTTGAGTACATTTTTATGAACCAAAGGAGAATATAATAATTATAACTTTATTAAAATGTTTTCATCTTTGACGCTGAATAACACCATGCTAACATTGACCAAAAGAGAGAAATTGCCACTGAGCTTATTCGGCACCTTCTTGAGATCAAGTGTACTAAACATCTAAGCAAATGAACAAAGGGATTGATTGATTGATTGATTGAAAAGTGTATTAACAGATTGCAGAATGGGTACAGTACAGCTCAATACATACAATTGTTAAGGGAATGCAGACCAGAGAAAGACTTTCGTCTGGTTTACATCAGGGTCCCCCATTTTCAATTCATCATAACATATATGACACACACGACATACAGATAGACAGTACTGCTACATCTATACATTTATGACATACCAGATTTGCAAATACAGTACTGTTTGTGATACAAAAAGTGTCCAGAAAAAGAGTGTATATACATTTGACGTAGAAACTGTACATTGGGAGAGGTTGGGTAGGTGGGGGGGGGGGGGGGGGGGACACACTGTACATTGGAATACTGACAAAGCCATACTTGGTCATTTACTGTACAACTGGGTTAGGACATTTGTAGGGGCCAGTTTCGAATTGCAGTCTCCCGTAGGTGTTCTTTGAGAGTGTTTTTGAAAGTGGGTAGTGATTCACATTCCTTTACAGCTTTGGGTAAGGCGTTCCACATTGATGTGGCATAATTGCGAAACGTGTTTAGTCCCTTGTTTGAGCCGAATCTGGGTTGAACATGATTTGTGGAGCTACCTCTGGTGTTGTGATCGTGGTATTCACTGACCTTTGGGAAGTATTTTGACATGTACATGGGTACCTTGGTCGTGTAGTGTATCTTGTAGACCAGGCCCATTGCAAGTTGCTGTACTCTGTCGTCTACTCTAAGCCATCCTAGGTTGTCAAAGTGGGCAGGGGTGAGGTGGGTTCTAGGAGTAAGGTCAAGCAGTAGTCTGACTAGTTTGTTTTGAGATGTTTGTAATTTGGTTTTTAGTGCCTTTGAGGTGCTTTGGTACCATGAGGTGCAAGCATAGTCGTAGTACCCTTGAATGAGTGCTCCTGCCAGAGTCTTCAGGGTATTCTTGTTTACCAGAGAGGAGATCCGGTACAAGAATCGAGTTTGTTGGTTGACTTTTTTTTATTACATTGGATGCCATTTTGTCACAGGAAAGATTAACCTTTAGGATGGAACCCAGGTAGGTAATTTGATCTGTCCTTGTGACAATATTGTCACCCACTGTAACTGAGAAGCCGTCGGTCTTGCTGAGTTTATTTGAACCGAAGAGTTCAGATGATATACAGGTTTTTTTTGTAGATGCAGTACTGAATTTTGCCATCCGAACACATGCAATATGAATATAGAATATAAATGACCTTATTATAGCCAAGTCATAAATCTTTGAATCAGGCTAAATCTCCTCTTTCCAATGGCACTTAAATCTGGATTTAGTATCACCTGGCGCCTGTTACAGGGCAGCAAAGGCTGTGAATGAAATCTACTGTAAGTACAGTTACTTTTGTATAATGTCCATAGCTCCGGATTGCGATGCAGTTTGTTCCTAGACATTCACAGAAAGGTATAGAAACAATATGCGTTGTATTTTATGGCAATAACGTTGAGGTTTGTTCGAAACATGACATTTACGTAAATATTTGGAATTTAAAAAATGGTTGGCCTGCATTTGTCTGCTGCTGGTGTGAGTTGGGTAGTGTAGTTCTATGAAATCTAGACATCCATCGAAAGCCCTGGGTCTCCTCTTTCTTAGGACTAGGGCAATTTCATGACTGCTTCCTGTCCTTGCGTCTAAATCATCTGGTTTTACGTTGCAATGCGCATGAATTTTTATAACGCACCAAATGATTATTTTGCTACAAAACAAAAACACAGCCTTCATAAGCTGTTAATCATTCATTCATCAAATTATGTATGTACTTTTGTTGCTTATAGATATATCCTGCTATTCTTTCTGGATCTCTCTGTGACCGCTGACCTGACCTTTTGACCTCTAGGAGATGATCGGCCTGATCAAACAGTCCAAGATCCCCATCATCTTTATGTGCAATGACCGCAACCACCAGAAGATCAGGTCGCTGGCCAACCACTGCTTCGATCTGCGCTTCCAGAGACCCCGGCTGGAGATGATCAAGGTACTGGACACCCGTGTAGAGACACCCAGAGCTGCAGAGTGTCTTACATGTTCACCTTCTCACTACGTCTCTCCCTCCTGCTACTCTCTCTTCCTCCTCATCTTTCCTCTGTTTTTCAGGGAGCGATGATGTCCATAGCCTTCAAGGAGGGCCTCAAAGTCCCGCCCCCAGCACTTAACGAAATCATTCTGGCATCCAATCAGGACATCAGACAGGTAAAGAAACCCAATAATAACATACTTTAATTGAAAAGAACCTCATCCCCAGCACCTTACAGTAACATGACCGCATACATATTGGGATACAGTGGGTTTGGGGTGAGTGCACTGCATACATGACGGCTCCAGTGGACATTGGCAATGGTGATGCCATCATCAACCCAGTTACACAAGACTATATAAGTCTTAAGCTACTGTACCACTAACCCCTCTTTCCCTCAACAAGCTCTGCCAAAGTGCCATAAGCAAGGTGCTTAACCCCTTCACTACTCCAGTGGTTGGTGTGGTTTTTACAAGGCAGCTCCCAGGTGTGGAGTGTGGCAGCTGGTGCGTCTGCCTCTCCTTCATCCCTCTATCCCTCCTGTCCCGTCTCCCCAGGTGCTCCACAACCTGTGCATGTGGTCGGTTAAGGACAAGGTTATGACGTACGACCAGTGCAAGACTGACGCGGCCAGCGCCCGCAAGGACATGAAGATGGGGCCCTTCGACGTCTGCAGGAGGGTCTTCGCCTCTGGGGAGGAGACCTCTCACATGAGCTTCATAGACAAATCAGACCTCTTCTTCCACGACTACTCGCTAGCGCCGCTCTTCGTCCAGGAGAACTACCTACACGTACGACCAGCAGCCGCAGGGTGAGAGGGAGGGAGGGAGGGAGGGAGGGAGAGGGGAGATTCCTGCTCATACAACAAGCAAGGTTGAGACTAGGGAGGCATTGATATGGTGCATTTCATTAGGGGTGCGAATCCCTACGATATATTACCTTTTTTCAACTGCAAATTATATATACGACATCCGTTTTATCGTTTTCAGTCTGTTCATCTCACTGCAACCCGTCTTCAGATAATCAAGTGTTATCATGAGTGTATAGAAGTTATATCTTTTTTTTTTTTATCCACTTTTTCTCCCATTTTCTATATTTTCTCCCATCCCAATTTCGTATCATCCAATTCAACCCTCCCCTGTCACAAACGCTGTTTCTTGCCTCCCACAAGCCGGCTGCAATGTGGACTAAGTCATACATAGCACATTGTACATATGTCTATACTGAACACTGTGACCTCTTTTTCTACTTCTAATTTACATGCTATACTATGTTATTTGATACTTATCTTGTCTAGCACAGTCTCTGGAGCGTAACAGTAAGAAGCATTTTGTAGGGGAGCTCCAGTAGCTCACCGCATACCTCGAGCGCTATTTCGGCGCCGGGGACAACCGTGCTCGTCACGGATCTGGGGTTTAGCGAGTTCGAATCCCGGACTGCAGCCGTGCCTTTCCCAGAGTGTCTTCCCCCCCATCTGTACCCCTTCAGCCTGTTTCTGTCGGTCATTCTTGACCAGAGTAAATGCGATAAACGCAAAAAAGAGCCAGCGGAATGGCCAAAGTTTAAAAAAAAAAATAAGCATTTTGTATAAAAGTATTCTATACTTCTGTATGACAACTATTAAAGAAACTTGAAACTTGAAAAAAGTCCCCTCCGGTACTTGAGGTAACAGCAGTTGCATCTTTTCACCTGCGCAGCTCGATCTCTCAGTGGCGAGGAGTAACGCGTGGGAGGCTCACGCTGCCCCCGACACTTCCTGATTCTACTGCGCAGGCGCACCAACCGACCTGTAGGAGTCGCTGTCCACAACGCCCGATCCCCACCCATCAGTTTCCCACCCCCTAATACGGCCAATGTGTATTAGTATGAACGACCAGCTAAACTGAAAGCAATGTGGAGCGCTGGGCTCGAACAGGCGAGCCCAGCGTCTCCGCATTCGTGGCGAGCGCCTTGCCCACTACGCCACGTAGCCGCCAGAAGTTATATCTTTAACTTGTTATTCTTCTGTTCATCCGACAACACACTCTCAGTGAAAAGGTCACAAAAAACACCACTTTCACAATCTTCCATAAAATGCAATCTGACCGATTCAAAGCTTTTTTTAACCCCCAAACCTGTCGATATGGGTTCATCCCTACCTGAAGCAGCATGTCTGCATTAATACCCTAATACACACTCACCACATGAAAGGCTGTATAAACATATTATGTTAATTAGCCTGTTAATGAATTTCATCTATTTTCCCCAAACGTATACTATGAAATGGTGTGTAACAGTCCTGTCTCTCTCTGTCTTTCTCTGTCTCTGTGTGTGTGTGTGTGTGTGTGTCTCTCTCTCTGTCTGTCTGTCTCTGTCTCTGTCTGTCTGTCTGTCTGTCTGTCTCTGTCTCTCTCCCTCTTCAGTGGTAATCTGAAGTCTCACCTGGTACTGCTCAGTAAGACTGCTGACTCTATCTGTGATGGAGACCTGGTTGACAGACAGATCCGCTCTAGACAGAACTGGTCGCTGCTCCCCACACAGGTAACGATGCATGTACACACACACACACACACACACACACACACACACACACATATCCATAGTAGATGTCCGACTCTGAATATACACTTATACCAAATGCTATAATCCACCTGATTAAACTGAGCTTTCGGTCAAGCGACCTTCATCGGAGCATACAAGACTATATACAGTCAGTAGAGACAATATTCTCTCATCTACTATCCTATCTATCTGTGACAGGATCAATGCACACAGAATCAATGCACGGTTCTCATTCTTGTGTGTGTTCCAGGCAGTCTATGCCAGCGTGTTGCCAGGGGAGCTGATGCGGGGCTACATGAGCCAGTTCCCCACGTTCCCCAGCTGGCTGGGCAAGTACTCCTCCACCAGCAAACACTCCCGCATCGTCCAGGAGCTGGCCTCGCACATGAGCTTGAAGTGAGTAGCACGTCCTACACACACATGTCAGATTATTCAAATCAACAGATACTGTACTCATGCCCGCTATCAATTCTAATCCTTAATCCTTAAAATACAGACTTTGATCTTCTTTTTGACTCCTGTGCTGCTGCTTCTATTCTCTTTCCATCTTCTCACCCCCCCCCCCCCCCCCCCCCCCTCCGCCACACACACACACACACTTCACCCCCAGGACATTGAGCAGCAGAGAGGCAGTGAACCAGGACTACTTGCCCTACCTGCGGGGGGCGCTGCTGAACCCCCTCCAGAGGCAGGGGGCGGAGGGGGCCGGCCAGGCCGTACAGCTGCTGGACGACTACCAGCTCATCAGGGAGGACGTGGATAACATCATGGAGATCAGCGTCTGGGGAGGACAGGCCGACCCCTACTCTAAACTGGACCCCAAGGTCAGCAGGGGAGTCTGAAAGATGATATGATATTCTAATCTATTGTTTTGGGGTCACGTTGGACTAAATTGATTGAGATATTTCTTTCATAATTTTAAGGATATTTCTATGTATAAAATGCACACACTTTGACTTGTGATCTATTACACGTGGCTCTTGGTATCCGTCCACTTGCTCTGATACTGATGACACCTCCGTCTACTTGCTCCAGGTGAAGGCAGCCTTCACGCGGGCGTACAACCGGGAGGTGCACCTGACACCCTACTCCCTGCAGACCGTCAAGAAGGGTCGCCGTGGTGGCGGAGGGGCGGAGTCTGAGCTGGGAGGGGAGGGGACGGAACACGAATCACAGGAAGTTGAGGAAGAGGAGGAGGAAGGCCTCACGGTTGATGCCATGATCAAAGTAAGAGCACTTAACCTCCAGATGACAAATGAAGATGACGTAACTAGGACTGTATCTGTTTCATTCTGTTCCGTTCTCCAACTTACAGAATGGACGATTAAAGCACTTCTATTATACTTACTTCTTTATTATATCCGGACAGGCATCCACTTCATGCATCGCTAGCGCTCCTACTCAAAGTCTGTGTTACCCTTATATTGGTCCCCGGAACACCAACCTAGGAACAACAATACTATTGTTACAATATCAATGTGTTCATTTTGGAGATTTCATTTGAAAGTTTTAATGTAAAAAATTTGTGTAAATAATCACACAATACCCTTTTTGACCCAAACTGCCTCCCATACCTTGGAAAGCGAGCCGCAGTGACCAGTGTGGTTCCCAATCACTCTTGACAGGCTTAACCGGAACAATGAGGGTCAACAACCGCCGAATGGCGCATTTGCATTTCATTATTCAGTTTCCTAAATGGATTTTGGAGTTGTATGCACATGGCAGCAATGAAGGGTCTTTCCCAGCGAAGCAACACATTTGAAATACCACCGTACAGGCCTGAGCTACGCTATCTTTGCTAATTATTCAATCAGTGTTGTTATTATCAGACAGACCAAAGGCAAGGTTCCTGTATAAGGAAGGTATGGTCACTGATGCAGGCTGAGCTACAATATGCTAATTATGCTAGCGGTGTCGTTATCATCAGATAGACCAAAGGCATGGTTCTTGTACATGAAGGTATGGTCACCGATGTGGAAGTAAATGACTACTGGAGTGCTGACTGGGACCAGATTCTATTTCAGTGAATGAAACGTTCAGAAAGCTTGTCCCCAGGGCGGTTAGGTGGCGTAGCGGAGATTGCGTTTGTCACCAACCTCGGAGACGCTAGGATTCGCCTGTTCGAATCCAGCTCACAGCTCCGGGGTTGTCACCAGCTTGGCTGGCCGTTCACACTAATACAATTGGCAGTATTAGAGGGTGGGAGAAGCTGGTGGGGTGGGTCCGGGTCGTTGTAAACAGCGACTCCTACAGTTCGGTCGGGGCGCCTGCTAAGCGCGGATAGGACCTGAGTGGGATAGTGTGATCCTTCCACACGCTACGCCCTCTCAGAGAATATCCGCGCTGCCAGGTGAAAAGAAGCGGTGATTGGCTGGACGTGTGTCGGAGGAAGCACGTGGTAGCCTCCACTCTCCCAGACCGACTGTGGGGGGTAAGTGCGCAGCGACCAGGAAGGGGACTGGGAATTGGCATAACGACTAACATTGGGATGGGAGAAAGTCGGAAGAAAATGGAGGGAAAAGAAAAAAGAAAGCTTGTCCCAGTCAGCACTTCAGTAGTCATTTACTTCCACATCGGTGACCATACCTTCATGTACAAGAACATTGTTTTGTACCTTGTGTCCTGTGGGCACTGAACCTCCAACTGTTGTCAAGGAAACAGCAACACCTTGACCTTTTTTCTTATTTCTTTAAGGCCTTATCTAAATAATCCGTCTGTCAACAAAGATATTGTTACATTAGAACAAATGTATTCACACACTGGATTGCCATTCATGTTATTGTTATCATGTTAAAACTCCTGTGTCTTCCTAACTTCCTAACCATTTTGTCATGCATTTCATTATGACCACAGCCCCTACAGGTGCATTTTGCTGTGTAATTCTTTATTTGTGTTGATTGCAATTAATCATAGCCTATCATGCGATTAACTTCATATCTGATCAATTTCCATGCATCTTCTTCCCCACAGCAGAAGAAGGCCAAGGCCAAGGCAACCAAGGAGCCCAAAAAGGAGCCCAAAAAGGAGAAGGCAGGGGATTCTGGGAAGGGTAAAGGCAAGGGGAGGGGCAAGGCCAAGAAGTGAACCATGGTTGGTGAAGAAAAACAAAACTGCTCCTGCCTCCTCTGGAAACACCACAGGGGACCATAAAGCTCCTCTCTTTAGCTAACCCAGGTAGAGGGACTGGTCCAGTCTAAAGAGAACCCAGGTAGAGGGACTGGTCCAGTCTAAACTCTGATGTGTTGAGATTGAAGCCTTTCCTCTCTTTTCCTAAGTGTCATCTTCATCACTGTCTCCGCAGTGAGCCGATGCTCTTAGTCTGTTACATATCATGCGTATCTCCTCTTCAAAAGTCACGTGTGCGACTAATTTCTTCTGTTTTTTTGGAGCATTAGCTGTAAATATAACTTTGTAGTGTGAAAGACTTACTTTTTTTTTTACTACTGCAATGGAACTCTGTACAAAAATAATACTTGTTTTCTTTAGTGAGCACTTAACCAGAGGAGAACCACCAAGCTGTCATGTGCATCATGGCATATTTGTACAAATTCATGATGAATAAAGAAATGTAAAATATTTTCCTTCAGTGTCAAGGACGTCTTGTTTGGTTAACTTGTATTACTGTAGAATGCTGACTGACGGTAGACAAGGGAAGGCTACACCACGCTACATCTTTAAGTGACCTGCATGTTACATATTACAGAATCCCGCCTCCTAGTCCTAAAATAAATCATCATAATTGGACCAACAAGGGCCTCATTCATGAAAGCAATACAATTTTTGATCTGTATTATATGGTCACATAGTAGGATACTCTTAACTTTCAGTTGCCACCTTTACACCTGTATATACAGTATAAAAAGTTGCTCCATTCATTACCATAGGGTGCTGTTGTCAACAAAAGGTCTCCTTGTGGACAATAAAGGTCTTATCCATATGGGAATAATTATTTATGAACCTTGAATTAACATGTTAGGTGCTTGTCACTTGTAATTGTCTCACGTAAGTTTAGTTTATTGTTGGCATTGTTGAAACATACTTTTATTACTCTGCTACTTAGGATGCCTATATTACTACCTACTATGCTAATACGTCTATACTACTATGCACTCAAGACTGCAGCACTGAAGTTCAACACTGTTTGATGAACAATGTTACTTACCCTTAGCTGCCAGAGTTGTACACATGTTGTCCAGAACTTGTAAGTCGCTTTGGATAAAAGCGTCAGCTAAATTACAAAATGTAAACGGTAGGAAAATTCTTATAGTTCAATTCACCATTTGTCATTCGGTTTGAATGACAATTGTGTAATACCATTAAGTAATTAATTACACCGCAAACTGACGTGGTCCTGTATAGCTCCTATGTGGGTACCATACACTATAGCTCCTCTATGGGTACCGTGCACTGGTTCACTATAGCTCCTGTATGGGTACCGTGCACTGGTACACTGTATAGCTCCTGTGTGGGTACCGTGCACTGGTACACTGTATAGCTCCTGTGTGGGTACCGTGCACTGGTACACTGTATAGCTCCTGTATGGGTACCGTGCACTGGTACACTATAGCTCCTGTATGGGTACCGTGCACTGGTACACTATAGCTCCTGTATGGGTACCGTGCACTGGTACTGTATAGCTCCTGTATGGGTACCGTGCACTGGTACTGTATAGCTCCTGTATGGGTACTGTGCACTGGTACTGTATAGCTCCTGTATGGGTACCGTGCACTGGTACACTGTATAGCTCCTGTATGGGTACCGTGCACTGGTACTGTATAGCTCCTGTATGGGTACCGTGCACTGGTACTGTATAGCTCCTGTATGGGTACCGTGCACTGGTACACTGTATAGCTCCTGTATGGGTACCGTGCACTGGTACTGTATAGCTCCTGTATGGGTACCGTGCACTGGTACACTGTATAGCTCCTGTATGGGTACCGTGCACTGGTACACTGCCAGTAGTTTGATTCCCACTGGGGCCTATCCTGGTTTATGTACACATGTACTCATGCAAGCCGGGGGAACTAGGGCCACCATTACTGAGAAAGTATGCAGTAATTCCACTGTAAAGTACTTAAGTGTCCTAGTATTAGAAAAGCACTATAGAAATACAGTCACAGAATCCTTTATCGTTGTTTTCTATATCAGCAGATATATAACAGAAATGGATCCAACTTGTGAAAACAAAGATACATAGATTGGGAAAGAGCTAGTCTATCATCATGGCAGTCTAACCAGGACACAGCAGGAGGCTTCTATTGATGCACTGGGATTACAAAATAGAAATAGTTATGTTTAGTAGCGTTATTAAAATACCGTTAAAAATATAGTTGTGTTTAGTAATATTATTAAAATACTGTTGAAAAGAAATATGCAAAGACTGAGCCATAGCAACATACTCTAGGTTTCCATGTTTTCTCCTGAGCAAATAATATATTTCTTTCAAATAGAATAACTCTGTTCACTTGTGTATCTAGCATCATTTAGTGGGCTACATTGCTGACTAGTAACAATGTGAACCTTTCATCTTCAGAGCTGTAACAAGTGCATGTATACATTTCTAAATGTTTTTCTACATTTGTATCTGAAATTGACATCACATCCTTCAGACACTCTTAATTTTATTAACATTTAATCGGTATAAACATATCGGCATACATATAAATATCAAAATTGTTAAAATCTTCCAAGTCTTTACAAGATACAAAAACCTGTTGCCCAAAATTCTTGCACAATAATATGAATAAATATGTACATTTGTGTATCATCTTTTAAGAATGATTTCATATCATTGTTCCAGCTCATCAGGTTGTAAATAGTTGGAACAGTCGGAGATCTTCTTCACCTGGTTTACACTCAGGGTCTCTGAGCACATGGGACACACGCTCTCCGTCTCCAGCAGCCTGGACACAAAGAAATAACACCTTTCTGTTACTATATCGCTGATTCAACTGAAGCTTTTGGTCGTGTTTCATATTAAACAGGCAAAACCTAATTCACTTATGATTCTTAGGCACAAACAATACAAATTTATTTTGCACATAAATCTCACACACATCCAAAAACTCTAAACACACTCTTCCACAGATTAATTTAGCTCGACAGTTATGTAGATTAGTTTGAATATGGCCACCGGTGATGTCATCGGGGACATTGAATCCTTGTATTAATTACAGCACCATGAAATTATGTAATTAACACAACACAAGGATGACATCACCGGAGGCCATATTCCAAGAGATTTCGGATTTGTGTGTGTGAGATTATGTGCTAAATAAATCAGACGTAATTGCTATGATCAATCTTAATCCTGTGCATATGGACAAATCTCTATAAAGCTAAGAACAATGGGTCTCATTCTCCAACATTTCCCAAAGACTTCTCTTAGGACAACCATCTTGGAACCGACTGAGACAGAATCAACGACAAGTACAGCCTGATTCCCCAACGCGTGGGGAAGCTGTCTTAAGTGGCCCAAACAATCCCAGCTGGGATGCCGGCGATGAGGAATGTCACTATGAACGCACGTTCCCGTCTAGGTCATTTGCATACAAGACACGCCTCCGAGAGCTCCTTATGAGCCAGGCTCTGTGCCGTGTGCAAATGAAATCGCAATAAGTCGAGAGTTTAGACACACCTGTCCAGCTCATTAAATGCAACTGATGCGATGAAGCCGTGTAAAAATGGTGGCGGAAGCGCTTTGCGACCGATCAAAATGAGATTAGATTAATGTATTGTCATCATATATACAGGCTACTACAGCTCGTGACCACCTGCCGCAGCGCACGTGCACACACACACACTCGCAGTACTGTATAGTCTACGTGCGTAATGAATGAACGCAGTAGGCTTATATTATTCTAATGACTTGTTTTATTAGGAAATACTGTGCTGATACTGCGCTGCCTATAGTAGTACAGTCCACCAGTCCGCTGCCTGACTCTGGCGGCCTTAATATGTGTACTATACTTACTGTACGTATAGGGCAGAGCATATATATAGTATCTACTAAATCCTAATTAAACAATTAATTAGAATAATATAAGCCTACTGTTCATTCTGTGTTCTGAGCCCCCTCCTCTACTCCCTGTACACACATGACTGCGTGGCACAGCGGAACAACAACACAATCATCAAATTTGCTGATGACACAGTAGTGGTGGGCCTGATCTCTGTCAACGACGAGAGGGCCTACCTGGAAGAGGTAGAGAATCTGTCACAGTGGTGTCAGGAGAACTGCCTCTCCCTGAACGTCAGCAAAACAAAAGAGATGATTGTGGACTTCAGGAGGTCGGGGGTCAAGGACTACAGCCCCCTCAGCATCGACGGGGCACCGGTTGAGAGAGTGAACAGTTTCAAGTACCTCGGAGCCCACATATCCGAGGACTTGACATGGACCACACACATTGACAGTGTTGTGAAGAAGGCACGACAACGCCTCTACTTCCTCAGGCGCCTAAGGAAGTTCCAAGTCAGTCAGAAGATCCTTAGGAACTTCTACTCATGTACAATAGAGAGCATCCTGACTGGCAACATCACCTCCTGGTTTGGGAATAGCACTGCACAAGACCGTAGCAGACTACAAAGAGTGACACGTTCAGCCGAACGCACAATTGGAGGGGGGCTTCCCACCCTCCAGAACATTTACAACAAGCGGTGCAGGGGGAAGGCTAAGAGAATCATCAAGGACTCCAGCCACCCGAACAACTGCCTCTTTGAACTGCTGCGGTCAGGCAAGCGATACCGGAGTCTTAAGGCGAGCACAGAAAGACTCAGAAGAAGCTTCTATCCCCAGGCCATCAGGCTGCTAAACGAACAATAAACACTATGCAACAACCATCAAATGCAAACAGCACACACACCCACACTCACTTAAACAAACAACACACTGCAGCACCCACTCTCCACACTTTAGATCACACAAACACACTTTATATTTATTGATAAAGGATTTGCACTACAAATCGTACACCTACTGTAAATTGTACCTAAATTGCACCTCATCCCATTTCTGCCTTGCACTATATAGTATTGTATATTAGTACACTGCATAGTATATTGTATATTATATGGTAACTCAGTTACGTCTATTCTGCATCGAACATTGTACATATGTCTATACTGAACACTGTGACCTCATTTTTTTACTTCTAATTTACATGCTATACTATGTTATTTTATTTCATACTTATCTTGTCTTGCACAGTCTCTGGAGCGTAACAGTAAGAAGCATTTTGTATAAAAGTATTCTGTACTTCTGTATGACAACTATTAAAGAAACTTGAAACTTGAAACATTCATTAGACACGTAGGCTACATAGTGTATTCCAATATCTGTTTTATTGATTAATGATATATTTGAAAGAATGCAGGTTATAGCTATATAAAACAAATGCCTGTCCCATTGTACCAATCAATGGGATATATTGCATGTTGGCTATAACCTGCATTATTTCAAATATATAATTAATCAATTAAACAGATATTTAACAAATAAGGAATACAAATTCCACAGAAGGCATTCAATAATTATTATTTTCAATCAGTTCACAATAATTGCATAATTGTGTTTGAATATCTGAGTAATTAAGTAATTATACATTTGTCCAAAATAGCTGGTTCAGATATGGTTAATCCAGCTGCCCTGTGATCAGATTAATCCATATGATTTATTTTTCCGACATCAAATGCGTAATTTCTTATCGTACAAATAGTCATATTTCTTTTAATTCTGATTAATTTATTAATTCCAATGAGGCCTGTAGGGTTGACATGAAGGAATTACTATGATTCCTCCCAAATAAAGCCCTTAAGAACACGGAGCACACCAGTCTGTCAAGTTAAGTGTGCTCCTCAGCACTCCTAAATCCTGCTCTCAGCCACGGCCGAATCCAAGTTTAGGGACGGTTGGGGAATCCCACAACCGGCCCTAAGATGTCTCAAATGGCCCTGAGAGCAAATTTCTTGTCGTAAGTCCGTTGGAGAATGAGACCCAATATGATGTAACCGAGAGAGAAATCCTGCTCCACTGACAGTGTATGGGACATGGGTGTGACAGTATCTCTAAGTGATTCTTTGAGCACATTCTCTGGGTTTTAACTGTTAGTCCCACAATATAAAAAGCATAATTTGGGGCGGCTGGGTGGCGCAGCGGACATTGCGCTCGTCACCAACACATGAGACACCGGTATCGAATCCGTTGCCTCCGGCTTGGGCCGGCCATCATACTAACTCAATTGGCAGAGTTAGTGGGTGGGAAGTCGATGGGTGGTAATCTGGACGTTGTAAACAGCGACTCCTACAGGTCGGTTGGGGCGCCTGCACAGCAGAGACAGGAAAATGGCGGGGGCAGTGTGAGCCTCCTACACGTTACTCCTCGCCAAATGAGAGTCCGCGCTGGCAGGTGAAAAGATGCGACTGGCTGCCTACACATGTATCGGAGGGGACATGCGATGGGCTTCTATCCTCCCTACAATCGGCCAGTGGGGGGCACATGCGAGCAACGATCAAGACAGAGGAGGGGAGAATTGGCACGGCTAAATTGGGATGTGAGAAAATTTGAAAAAAAGGAGGAAGAAGTGGATAAAAAAAGCATAATTTGGATGTAAAAAATGGTCAGTATTCAATTCAACATCAATGTAACAACTCCAGTTGTCTTCTTTCCAGTCCTCTGGTTTCTAGCTTTGGAGGAGAGTTGTTCACGTTTATATTTACTACTGTTTTGAACTGTGTTGGTGTGATTGTATGCGTGTTCACTCACAGGATGAATTGGGAGTAGAGAGCAGGGAATTCACAGTGGGGACACACAGACCAGTCCTCCTTCAGCATGTGACGACCCTGCGGAGAGGAAACAGGGTGTTGGGGGACGATGCATCCGAGACTAGAGACGCGTGGCAGAAGATGATATCACTGACAGGAAACTATTACTGCATGTGAGCAGGTAGAACTTTTCTCATGTATTCTCTTCATTGTGTGGTGTGAAGGTGTAACCATTTACACACATCTTCAGAATCAATATGAATTTAGATTTTGGTGGTCACCATCTCGATTTTAATGTTAACACTTTGGTTGCCTAAGGTTAAATTAATGATATACCATAGATTGCCAGCGCTATTTGTCTATGGAGAAAGTCCCCTTCTTTGCAGGGCTATAACTTTTTAAATTCTATTGCTACATTGCCATTATTAGGGCCCATTCAAAGTCCTATATGTATTGTTCATTGTGTAGCAACGTTAAACTTTTTCATTCACATATTCATAGTAAAGTATGGTCTAATGTATAAGTATGTTTTCATCTCTTTCTGCAGCTTTCTCCAGAACGTGATATATAGCCCCAAATGCATTATATTGATGATGAAATACAGTTTGATGGCAATCAGCGCGATATAAAAAATTCCAACTAGACGTACTTCTAGAAGTTACTACACGTCATCTGATGTTGACCGGATGGGCGAGGGGGCGTTTATAATTCCGTGGGCAGCGTTATACCAATCATCTAATGTGGGTCAAATGTTGATAATATCAGTTATTATCGAAGACGGTAACGTTACACGCTGAAACTCACCCCAGTCTCTGCGCGCCGTTGGGCGATCATCGTCGAGTAGAAATTTTATCATTATGGGATATATTATTACCCGGTCCATCTCCAGCTTGTATAATGGTATATACGTCCAAATCATGTTGTTTATCGAGTTATTGGCAATCGATCGCTATGTAGAGTGACGAGCTAGAGTCACGGGACATGTACCGAGTGGCCGGAAGCAATACGGACGTCTAGCAAAACCTCTAGTGCGCTTCCTGTTAAGCGCTTGCGCCGATCGGCCACCAGATGGCGCTCCTGAACCGCCAGAGAGCTCAGTGGGTCCTGCTGGTGGATCTCAGGCCAGCGGAGGGACATTATGAATCCGATCGCAGATTTTTGAAATATTGATATAAAGACAACGTACAGCGTCCCCCGGCAACTTTAGCATGGCCAGCAAAGACGTCTAAAGACGGCTCCCGGCACCCAAAGTGTTAAAATGTTTCCTCCGTACTACATACAGGACCTCTAATCATAAATGATATTATTCAACACAGCTTGGTTTGGCTCAGAGAAATAAATATTTTATTTCAAGATATTATGTTAACACTTTCAGCGCCAATCACGAGTATAGTCGGGTTATCTCGCCATGCGTTGAGCACCAAAACCAGAGTATAGTCGGGTTTTCGATCGTTTATCGTTTTTTCTTTTATTCATTTTTTTTTATTCTATACACTCTCACGGACCTCGGTGTATCATTGGGACTCATTCTGAGACCCCGAGATTGCAATGCCGGCCGAATCCTGCTAGGTGGCAGTATCGCCTACCCTTTGAAACCTTATTTCACACTGTGTGTTACATTTTATATGGTCCGGGCGCGTCTAGTTTTTTACCATTTCCAGTTCCGCGTTCTGCAATCTGATTGGCCACTGACGTTTCTTGTGCGATCTGATTGGCCACTGACATTTCTGGTCATGTGACATGTGCGCCCAATCGCGTGACGCCTGTGTCTTTGCCCATTTCCTCCTCGAACAGCATGCAAACTACCTAACGCCTAGTTTATCACTGGTTAAGCTTAGGCGACTCTTTCGAAGTTGGTTAAGGTTAGAGTTTGGAATCAGGGCTGGTGTTCTATCGCCCTGCTCTAAGACAAACTCTAACCTTAACCAACTTCAAAAGAGTGCCTAAGCTTAACCGGTGAAAGAAACAGGCGTCACACGATTGGCAGCACATGTCACACGACCAGAAACGTCAGTGGAAACGCGGAACTGGAAAAAAATAGAACTGTAAAAAACTAGACGCGGTCCGGGCAGAGAAATGGTACCCGGGCAAGTAAAAGGCTTCATTCTTGGAACGCGTCCAGCACCACTTCATGCATAATTTGTCCCATTTCATGTCAGGGACCCGATGGACATCAATACTGGAAATTGCGATCAGACAATTGGAATATTCTTTTTGCAATACCTCCTAGCAAAGGTAAGGACTATATGACATCAATCCTACTTTGATCCTACAATGATTTCACATAGATCTCAACGATCATATGTTACGTACTCCAAAAGGTATGCCGTTGCTGACAATCAGAGCATCACAAAACGACCCCCCCCCCCCTTTGATGCCTTCATGATGAAACATAATACCTATTATATACCTTTGATTTGGAAATAGTATCGTGTCCAGGCGAGCAACGCAAACGATTTTCACAAAATGCACATAGCGCTCCATAACTCAGCTTCCAGGAATTAGCCCGGATCACACTGAAACTATACAATATTCACCACGGGATAACACGCAAACCTATACATGAAAAACTTACAATTTTTAGTTTCCATAGCTATAATATAGAATATAGATATATGTGACGCATCGTGAAAATGCCTATCTTTTAAAGCATGGCCCATTGACCACAGGGATGGGGATACACGCTGGTGCTGAATGAGTTAATAGCAGTAGCCATACCATAGAGGCTGACATGTGAGTGGATTTTGACTCCCGCTCCTTCCCACTCCCACAAAAAGAATCCCATCCCATCCCAATCCCAAGTGAGAGTTTTTATTTTATTTTTTTATTTTATATCCTCTTTTTCTCCGCATGATTTTTCAATTTTTCTCCCCATCCCAATTTAGTCGTTATGCCAATTCCCCCCTCCCCTACCTGGTTGTTGTGCGCATGTTCCTCCTACTGGTCGGTACAAGGGAACCCTGAAGTCCACCACATGCTTCCTCCAACACATGTGGAGACAGCCAGTGGCCCTCTTCTCACCTGGCAGCGAGGACTCTCATTGGTGAAGCGTAACGCGTGGGAGGTCACGCTGCCTTCACCATTTCCTGCCTTTCGCTGAGCAGGCGCCCAGACCTGACCTGTAGGCGTCGCTGTCCACAACGCCAGATTACCACCCACGACTTCCCTCCCCCTAACTCAGCCAAACGAGTTAGTATGACGACCGGCACAAGCCGCAGGGCAATGCTGACTCCGGGCCAAGTGAGAGTTTAAAAAAAAATCCCACTCCCCCCCACTCCCACAGAGGACTGATCCCAATCCAGAGCCAAACTTTTATTGAATCCCACTCCCATCCCTGTTTACTCCCACCCAATCCTGCTCCGTTTTTCTTCCTCAGCATAAAATATGCAGTACATGGGTCACATCATGTCTGCCTTAGTTAAATATAAAACCACCAAACATTTACATCTAACATTGCACTGTATTTATTGAATAATAATACTTCATCAGCAGCACATTTCAACATGAACACATGTCACATTCACAAAGTCACACAAGAACAATATAACATTTGAGTGTGTGTGTGTGTTGGAGAACTCACTCAGTCACACAAGAACAATGTAACATTTGTGTGTGCGTGTGTGTGTGTGTGTGTGTGTGTGTGTGTGTGTGTGTGTGTGTGTGTGTGTGTTGGAGAACTCAAAGTCACACAAGAACAATGTAACATTTGTGTGTGTGTGTTTGTGTGTTGGAGAACGCAGTCATCTTTGGTTGATTGTCGGCAGCCTTTGGCGTTTGGCATTTCTGCCTTTTGAGGCCACTCGTACCCGACTCACTTGTGTATTTCACTAAGACCGTACACATAACACAAGCAGCATATTCTGTGTCGACACCGTCACACTCGACTCTCGCAAACCTTTCACAAAGTGCATATTTCCTGGAAATCTCTAAGTTTGACAGACGGGTCCTTGTTTTTAACCTTACGTGACAATTCGGACTTAACCGCTCTTGACCAGCCATGGAAGTGTTTGCAATACGAGCCTCCATTACTCTCGCTCTGCTCAGCCTAACAGGCTTGAGGTCACACACAAGTGTGTTGCATGCCGGATGCAGTACTAGACTTCCGGTGTAGTTAGCTTGTGCTGCAGTGTTTGGTGACTGAATGAAAACTACGAGGGTGAGAAATGTTCAAATATCACTCCCGTCCAAATCCCGTTGATTTTGTTGTCATAGTTCCAACTCCCTTCTGCTCCCGTTGACTTTTACTCCCGGTCCTGCCCAATCACATGATTCAAAGTGAAATTGACTCCCATCCCGTGGGAATCCCGAAAAGATGTCATCCTCTACGCATACCATACCACCAAGAGAAAGAAATTTGACCCAGGGAATCGTCAATAGTTTTACATTTTAGATACACTGTATTGAACTGAATTCTAGATTCTGGATTGAGATCATTACACCCCTAGTGAGGTGTGTGTGTGTGTGTGTGTGTGTGTGTGTGTGTGTGTGTGTGTGTGTGTGTGTGTGTGTGTGTCTACCGTGGCGATGCAGTAGGGCAGGTTGTTCTTGCAGGAGACACACAGCAGCTCGTTCTGAGGCAGCTGGAAGCCACAGAAGGGACAGGGAGTCGTCCTCGTCCACTTCTGATGTGTCTGGACGACTAGGGGTGGAGAGAGAGAGAGAGAGAGAGAGAGAGAGAGAGAGAGAGAGAGAGAGAGAGAGAGAGAGAGAGAGAGAGAGAGAGAGAGAGAGAGAGAGAGAAAGATATATAGAGTGAGACAAAGAGGAGACAGAGGGGTAGTGGAAGAAAGAAACATGGACATGTAAGGCTCAATCCGTAATCCAAACATAAATAAATGAGTAGCAAAGAAAAAAAAGCTATGGAGCCATATTTTAATTCTTTCGTTGCATGACTAACACTAGGCAGCAGATCAAAATTTTTTATTGTATTTGTTGTATTTTGTGGCTGGAAAAGGTTTGTTTATGTCTGTAATATTCCAGTCTTTAAAAGCAGAGTGGAGGATCAAGAGCAAGCAAAGAAAGATATATATATATAGAGAGAGAAAGAAAGATATATAGAGAGAGAGAGCGAGAGAGAGAGAGAGAGAGAGAGAGAGAGGAAGAGGAGAGAGAGAGAGAGAGAGAGAGAGAGAGAGAGAGAGAGATTGTTTCCATGCGGCTGCTCACCGGACCATGGCCTCGATCTTCTTCCTGTACTTGGGGTCGATCTTATTGCGGTACTCTGGCCTCATCAGCATGGCGGCGAAGCTGAAGGCAGAGTTCTTCAGTCCAGCGCGGTGACACTCGATCACGGCTGACGTCAGGATGGGGACGATGTCTGTTGACACGCACATCGTTTATTTCTGAGCATCAAGACTGGACACAACTCTTAGTTAGAATGAAGGGGAATGAATACTATGTGTTGACTCACGCGTGGGGAACCTGCTGATGTTGTTGCTGACGCGGATGAGCATCCGGGCGCCCTTAAGGTGGTCCCCTCTCTTCACATGGATCTGCAGAGAACAGGCCATTTACAAAAGCATATTAGAGTGATGATGAAACTATGAAGGCCACTATAACATACAAAAGGTGTAAAGGTAGAAGGACAAAGAAAATAAAAACGAAATTGTGTTCAATTAATTATCATAATTTCCACAAGTGTGAATGTAGAAAAAGGCACAGTATTTTGTATTATTCAGCTGGTAGTTTCAGCCATGCAGATTGTACATGATACATAGTAAGGATGGAATGGATAAAGCAGTAGCTAACAGAGCGGCAAGGACCTTTATGACTCAGTATATAGTAAAGATGTAATGGATAAAGTAGTAGCTAACAGAGCGGCAAGGACCTTTATGACTCAGTACATAGTAAAGATGGAATGGATAAAGCAGTAGCTAACAGAGCGGAAAGGACCTTTATGACTCAGTACATAGTAAGGATAGCAGTGAGGACCTTGACCAGGATGTAGGAGTGAAGGATCATGAGGTTGGTGGCCATCTCAGCAGGGATCTTGATCTTCTGGGTCTGCAGCTCCGTGTACATACTGAACAATACATCATGGGCATTACGATAGTTCCCTGTTACAGACACAAACACACAGTAATTATAACGAATAGTAATAAAAACCTTACTTTTGTAGCACTGATCTAAAATAGAGTTTACAGAAAACCAAAAGCAAGGAATAATAATAATGCACATAAAGAAAATAGGAATTAAATGAACAGAAAACATAATGTAACCATGTAAAGACACAGGAGTTAACTAAACAGAAAACACAACATAGCACAATGTAAAAACAGCCTTTCTCCAGGAGAGAGAGAGTGAGTGAGAGTGAGTGAGAGAGAGTGAGAGTGAGTGAGAGTGAGAGTACCTGCAGACTGCTCCTCCCTGGCGATGATGATGGCGGTGCGCGCGGCCTCAGGGTAGCGCTGGAGGGCCATGTAGAGACGGAACAGGTACTTGGCGTCCTGGGAAGGGGGGGACACAGGTCAGCTCTACCTCTCTCCTTCTCTCTCAGCACTCCAGGTGTGTAGAAAACACTACTTTTTGCATAGGGGTCTAACAATTCAGATTCTAAATCGAATGAGAAATCTAATGTAGTACACATTCAATAAATGAATCCTTGCATTGTGTTAATGAAAGTTAATAAAATGATGGAGTTTTTTTTTTTTTTTCATCTACATCATTTAACTGAGCTGTAATAAAGACAACACGTGTCTTCCGATGACATCGCTGGAGGACAAACTTGTTAGCTCTCAATAATAACTGTCAAACTTAAAGGGGACATGCATTATAAATGGCTTTTTCCAGTATTTAGCATTGTTTTATAGCAATAGGGGTTAGTATCAATGGGTCTGTGTCTCTAATTACCATAATGACTCATCAGTCTAGTCTCGAGTTCACGAGATCTTCCCTCACTCAACTAAGCCGTTCTGATTTGATGGTATTGCTGACGTGAATAGGGTACTGATTTGCATAACTATGGTTGACAGCGACAGCAGAGCGAGTGGAAATATCTTCACTTCCTCAAACAGAGCGAGGCAGAGAGAGAACGAGCGAGCGAGAGAGGGGGAGAGAGAGAGAGGAGCTTCTGTCGGGGAAACAAACACACACGCATTTAACACACAACCTGACGGCGCGTGTGGGAAAACACAAACACACACGCATTTTACACACAACCTGACGCACGGGGCTTCTCCCTGGTAGAGAGAGAGAGAGGGACTGCGGCGCAGGAGTGTGTGAAACACAAACACACGCCCCTGTAAATGTCCTAACCCAACCCCCTCCAATGTACAGTAAATGACCTAACCCAAGAATACACAAGACCAGTGATGCCGGTAACGCGTTACTAAGTAACGCGTTATTGTAATCTGATTACTTTCCCCCGAAAATAGTAATCTAACGCGTTAATCTTTAAAAGCCAGTAATCTGATTGCAGTTACTTGTCCAAGTGGCTGTGCATTACTATTTCGTTACTATCTCATCATAAATTCATAATGCAGGCGGAATGCAGTATTTTATTTCGTTTTCGACAGTCAAAAATACATTTTGAGCTGTTTTTCTTATTATTATTATGGAGTGACGTGGTGTGGCAGTGAAAGGGTTACACAAGAATGTGTCCCCGCGGCGTGACTGGACTCTCTGTCTGTGAGTGACTCTGCTTTGGCCCAATCACATTCCCCATCCACAGTCTGCGAATCAGAGGCAGAGTAGGGCGGGTCTTCACAGCACGTCATGTGACATATGCGCCAATCGTGTGACAGCAGGGCTCCGTTGTTATGTTCGTCTGATAATTCATTTACAAAACGCTTGTCTAAACGAAGTGAAACCGCAAGAAGACTTTTGCGGTTTCTGTTCAGACTTCCACCCCAAAACGCTCGTTTAAACGTAGCCTCAGTCAAAATACTGTCTACCGCTAAAAACAGCACATCCAATTGCATTGAAAGCATCTGGAATCACAACACTAGCCGACGCTTCGACTATGAATTGAAAATGGGGGACCCTGATGTAAACAAGACAAACGTCTTTCTCTGGTCTGCATCCCCTTAACAATTGTGTGTATTGAGCCGTACTGTATATTGTACCCATTCTGCAATCTGTTAAATAAAGTTTTCATTCATTCATTCAGGTACAGGAGGACTTTCCCTATTGATGAATGAATGAATGAATGAAAACTTTATTTAACAGATTGCAGAATGGGTACAATACAGTACGGCTCAATACATACAATTGTTAAGGGGATGCAGACCTGAGAAAGACGTTTGTCTTGTTTCCATCAGGGTCCCCCATTTTCAATTCATATAGACATTTATGACATACACAACATTATGGCATAGGGACATATAGGTATTTAGTACTGATACATTTGTGACATAGGCGGTATTCAAATATACAGTACTGTTACCCCTAGATCCTGACAGAGTATATACATATGATGGGGAGGGGACTGTACATTAGGAGGGGGTGGGTGGGTGGGAGGGAAATATACATACGGCGGGGAGGGAATATATACATGCGGTGGGGAGGAGACTGTCTATTAGGAGGTGGTGGGGGTTTTGGGCATTTATGGTGGCCAGTTCGAATTGCAGCCTCCCGTAGGTGCTCTTTAAGGGCGGTTTTGAATGTGGGCAGGGATTCACATTCCTTTACAGCTTTGGGTAGGGCGTTCCACATTGTTGTGGCATAATTGCGAAACGTGTTTAGTCCCTTAATGTATATTTGATGGTGGCAGAGCAAAAGCTCTTATTTGCCAGATTTACAGTTAATTTACATGTTAAAGAGAGACTGATTGTATGTTTATAGAGAGACATTTATAAAAACAATTTAATAGTTACAGTTGATATAATTGAATAGTTCAGCCTGCATTTGTTAGATGTGAATAGATACACTGGTTTTGTACAACCACTGGCTGGCTGCTCTAATGCTGTGAGCATCATAGACTGTTGCTTTACCATACTTGATGGTACAGAAGCTGAAGCACTAGTTTAACAATTTACGTTATGTGCAGAGAAACAAGTTAAAAACAATTTATGCACTTTCAATAAAGCGTTTAAAAAAAACTGTTGGGGGAACGACGACGACTTCGTAACCTAGTTACTTTCAAAGTAACTAAGTTACTCTGATAATCAAGTAATCAGTAAAGTAACTTGGATTACTTTTTAAAGGAGTAATCAGTAATAATCGGATTACTTTTACAAGTAATCTGTGGCATCACTGCACAAGACCCTCCTCTTGGAACCAAGTATGGTTTCGTCGATATTCCAATGTACAGTTTTGCTTGTACAGTTGTACAGTTTCCCCCACCCCGCCTACCCCCCCCCCCCCCCCAGCCCACCCACCTAACCACCTCCAATGTACAGTTCCCCCCCCCACCCCACCTACCCAACCTCCTCCAATGTACAGTTTCTACGTCAAATGTATATACTCTCTTTTTTAAACTCTTTTTGTATCACAAACAGTACTGTATTTGTAAATCTGGTATGTCATAAATGTATAGATGTAGCAGTACTGTCTATCTGTATGTCGTGTGTGTCATATATGTTATGATGAATTGAAAATGGGGGACCCTGATGTAAAAAGTCTTTCTCTGGTCTGCACCCCCCCCCCCCCCCCCCCCCCCTGCAGCTCCACTGCCCTGCCAGCAACTCTAGTGAAGCGTGTTGACTACCCTGCATAGGATCTGCATGAGAGCTATTTACACAAATCCCACACTGTTAAATGGCACAGTACTGTTGAACAGCAGCACACAAGGAAAGAGGCTGGAGGACGGGGAACACAGAGAGCAATATGGCCTCCTGTTATTCAGTCTGTTGACCAAGAGAGGGCAGTACACACACACACACACACACACACACACACACACACAACACACCACACACACACACACACACACACACACACACACACACACACACACACACACACACACACACACACACACACACACACACACACACACACACACACACACACACACACACACACACACACACACACACACACACACACACACACCTCACTAGGGATGGCAGAATATATTTATATTCAATATATCCTGATACAAACTTGTGACAATACGTATCGTGGGGCAGAAAAAGTTTTGTCAGTTACATTTTATTCTGCCGTAATAGTCATCACAAATTACATGACTCATTTGTAATAATTGATCATTAATAAAGGGCTCTCCATTGCCCTCTACACAGATTGTACAGCAGAAGGCACAGTCACTATTCTGGAGGCCATAAATGATGTGACGCTACAATGTCAACTCCTTCCAAAACCTTTTCGTAACACGGTTTGATTTTATTTGACAATAATTCTTTTTTAAATGTATTTATTAACAGCTCTGTCAGGCCATTGGGTTGTTTGTATTGAAATCCATATTGTATATTGAATCATATTGTGAGATAAGCATATCTTCCTGTCCCTAATACACACACACACGCTACTCACTGAAGGAGCCTACAAGTAGCAGAGTAGAGAAGCAAACCAAAACATAAGGAGATGAGAGAGAGAGAGAGAGAGAGAGAGAGAGAGAGAGAGATGTAAGAGAGCGAGAGAGAGAAATAGAGAGAGAATAAATGCCCAGAAAACGGAATGTAGCTCTTAAGAATTATTTGAAATGATGAGGCCAACATTCAACAGAAAATGTCATGTATATGAAACATGTAGCAACAGTACGAAGAACTGTACTTTGAGGGCAGAACTGTGTTACTTACCTTGGGCATGCCGTCGCTCTCCCCCATCAGGTAATCTATTAGCTGGTTGGTTAGAGAGAGGTCCTTGGCCTGACCCACCTGGAACACACACACACACACACACATATGTGTAGACACGCACGCACATGTACACACAAACATGGTCAATGGATTACATAAACAGATACACATCCTGTTATTAGGATATTAATGATGCCCCCATTCAGACCCAGACACACAGAGGGAGTTCTCACGGTCTCAATAGCCATCTCCACAGCCAGGTTGTCGTCAGAATTGGGACACTTGAGGAAGTGCTTCATGGCCTGGAGGGAGGGAGGGAGGGAGGGGGGAGAGGGAGAGGGAGAGGGAGAGAGAGAGAGAGAGAGAGAGAGAGAGAGAGAGAGAGAGAGAGAGAGAGAGAGAATATAATATATAATACCAACACTACCATCTTCCCCGCCTTCTTTTCTTGATCCTCCAATCACAACTGTTAGCATTTACAATGGCAGCATTTTGTTTGTCCGCAAGGAACCCCTATTCACCAGACATTTCCTAGCTTACCCAGAGAGGAGCTAAATATTTCACCAGACATTTTCTAGTTTACCCAGAGAGGGGCTGAATATTTCACCAGACATTTCCTAGCTTACCCAGAGAGGAGCTAAATATTTCTCCAAAGTTTAGCTACATTTCGACAGAAAGCAATGGCCATGACCATATTTTAAGAGGTCCCTTTAATATCCGTCGTATCAACCACATATCGGCTATCAACCACTTTAACCCACAGCATGGGCTGAGAAACATCCACATCAGTCAATCACTAGAATAGAGAACTTAATGAAGCTCCTACTCTGCTGTACTGCCCACACTTCTGGAAGAACCTGCCAGCCTGCAAGTGTTTCTTCTCTCCCTCAAAGTAGAGAGCAATGCTCTGGTAGTCCTCCTGAGTCGCCTCGGAGCCTGGAAAACAAACAAACAAACAAACAAACACAAACACACACACATTATTATCCATAGATGGAGCATAGCATTAGTCCAGCAGTGTAGCTACAGAGACATAAGCTGATATGCACCAATCACAGCTAAACACGAGGTCCATATAAGATGACATGCTCTACATGCTGTTATACGCTCGCACTTGTGCTGCTAGGTGTTGATCAACTTTACCTCCACCTACTTGTTTCCGTTCAGTTTATAGAATGCCATGCTCCCTGCTCATCTCTACTGACCTAACGTAGGGAACACCCTGAAGAGTCATGAAGGCCAAATATATACCACTTCGTCATATTTGCACAATAAATGATTACATCTCCCTGAGTGCATTTCATGGGTTAAGTTATACTTTTACGATTCCTCTGTATTTGACCGATCCTAACCACTTAGGAGCAGTGGGCAGTCACAGACAGGGAACCAACTACAGTTGTAATGCCAGTACCTTGGTCATAGGCAGTGGAAGGAGGGCCCAGCATACATGTCTTTAGGTCTTGTAAATAAAAAATCTTGTAAGATCTAAATGACATAATAAGTGGCATGTCTTATAAAACCTATAAAGGTAGGGGAGCTCCAGTAGCTCACCGCGTATCTCGGCGCTATTTCGGCGTCGGGGACAACCGTGCGCGTCACGGATCTGGGGTACACGAGTTCGACTCCCGGACTCGCCGTATTTTCTCAGAGTGTCTTTCCCCGATCTATATCCCATTCAACCTGTTTCTGTCGGTCATGCTTGACCAGAAATAGCGATAAACGCTGAAAAGAACCAGCTGACTGGTCAAAGTTAAAAAAAAAAAAACCTATAAAGGTCAAGATTGAACTTTAAAAACGTTAATACATTCTATAAACAAATATTTTAAATTAAAATCTATTATCATTATACAGCACATGTACAGAACGAAAGGAAGTTCCATCCAACCAGAGTGCAAATGGAACAGTAAAGTGCAATAGTAATATACAATGTACAGGTGATTAAACTGGGTATAAAATATATAGATGAGTACTACCGAGTGCAGTGCTAATCAGATGTATGTACAGAGTTGTAATATTAATATGTACAGTGATACAGGTATAAAGACAGTATGGTAGTACTAGTCATACTGACCAGCAGTGTAACTAGTAAGAGTAGGTAAGGGATATGTACAGATATAGATATATAAAGACACACACACACACAGGGAGGGACTAACCGATGATGTCTGCATAGACCTCCATCTGTCCGTGCTGCTGCGCCAGCTGAAAGGCTTCGTTGTTGCACTGCGACAACACCAGGAACTGGATGGCTGAGCCATAGTCATTAAGCCGCAAGAAGAATCTGACACACACACACACACACACACACACACACACGCACACACACACACACACAGGGAAATGTTCATTTTACTAAGCACATTTGCGTGCGTGTGTGTGTGTGTGTGTGTGTGTGTGTGTGTGTGTGTGTGTGTGTGTTCGCCCGACCTAGCGACCATCTTGGCTCCGTCGATGCTCTGCGTCTCCCTGACGATGCGGACGGCGTCCTCCGGGTTGTTTAGGTGATCCAACAGAACCCGGATCATGTTGTCCCAGTCCCTCGCACTCTCATAGGCCTGTGCTGCATCCTTATACCTGACACACACACACACACGCACACACGCGCACGTTAACAGCGCCTTGCTAAACTGCATTTAAAAGGATGTTGTCACTGCCTTAAACCTGGACTTAAAAGACTAGACGGACCACAAATGCTTTCACGCAAACACACACACAGAGAACCTACTTCCCGTCCATCTCCTTGGCCTTTGCGTACTGCAGGTGGATCTTAGGAGAGGAGACCTGAGGGAGCAACTCTCCTACCTTCACCCTGGGGGGGGGGGTACATGCATTTAGAGGAAGAGAGAGAGAGAGAGAGAGAGGTTTGTGTTAGGGATAATATAATAATAATAATAAACTTTATTTGTATAGCACCTTTCATAAAGAAACTGCAGCTCAAAGTGCTTCACAACAGGAAAAAGACAGGCATAAAATGAGCACATAAAGTGCAGACATATAAAATCACAGTTTTTCACATTAGGATCTAACATCCCAACAGGCCACCTTGTTTATGGTTTGATTCCGTTTTAAATAGACAATAATAAAAAGAGTAAGATAAAATAGACCAATAGTGCAGTGCAATAAAATTGTAGAATATAATTTAAAAATATATATATTTTACAGTGCAATAAAATAGTTCTGGATTACTGTTCAAAGTCGTCTTTACCTTCTCTGTTTGGTATCCACAGTTTAAAACTTGACAGTCTTCCCTCCTGTTTTATACCCACTTTGACCCTTTGAACCTCTCACCCAGGACAAACCTCCCACTCAGGGCGCAGTTCCCTCTCTCAGTGTGCAGTTCCCTCTCTCAGCAGTTCTAGGCCTGGGTCCTACACAGTTTTAAAGCCTGACAGTCTCTTGTTTTATACCCACACAGTTTAATACCCGACAGTTTTGAACCTGTAATAAAAAGCAATAGACAGAGTAAAATAATACAGTGCAATAAAATAGTAGAATAGAATAGATAGTAAAATTATGCAATAGAATGGACAGAGTAAAATAGTGCTACAGTACAATCAACAGCGGAGTGTATTAGAACAGTGGTTCTCAAACTGTGGTACGCGTATTTTTTTTTATAATATATATATTTTTTTTTGCACAAAAAAAAAGAAAATTATAATATATATTATAATTATTATAATTATTATAAATTTTTTTGCAGTCAGGCCACTGAACTTAGAAGCAGGCCAGTGTTTCTAGTTGTGGCGGCGCGATAGTTAGATAACCTAAGTGGGGAACAACCAGGAGATCACTGTGACAGAGAGTAATTCAGTCTAAACAGTCATAAATCTTTTATTCTTTTATTCAGCCCTGATCATAATTTTTTTTAATGTCAGATAAAAAATGAAATACTCCCACTTTTCTGAAAAGAGTTGTTGTTAAATCTGACATTACAGTGGCCTATCTATTAAAGATAGGAACAGCCTACAGTATATTGTGAAAATGTGCTCCAAAATAATTGGAGTAAAACAGAGAGACCTATGTTCTCTCTGGATGGACCAGGTGGTCAAGAAGGGGACGAGCATCACAAATCAACCTCTCCATGCTCTGTCTCGGCGGTTTTCGCTGTTGCCTTCTGGCCGCCGTTATGACGTTCCACCAAGTAGGACCAACCGTTACGCCAAATGTTTTGTACCCTCGGCTATCAGACTTTTAAACACAGACAGTAGTCATTTTAAGTAGCCTTTTACACTTAGTTGTCTGTTTTTACTTTTACTTTTACTGGATTGTGTATTGCATGGAATGTTGTTGTTGCCGTGCTGCTATTGAGATGTTTTGTTTTTGTTGTTTTTGTTACTCGTGAAGCTACAAATATGAATTGCCCCACACAGGATCAATAAAGTTGTGTTAATCTGAATCTGAATAGTGAGAATAATAATGGACCAAGGCAGCTCCCCTGTTGAACTCCGAAGTAGGTGTCATGTTTCTCAGAAGAATGATCTCCAAGCCTGACGTAATATTTTCTCCCTTTGATATATGTTCTGAACCAGTTTAATACATAGTCAGAAAGACCAACTAACTTTTCTAGACGATTTATTAGGATATCATGGTCGATCGTGTCAAATGCTGCGCTTAGATCTAATAGGACGAGAATTGAGACTTTTTGTAAGAGCAGTTTCAGTGCTATGGTGCGTTCTGAAGCCTGATTGAAATTCCTCCATGATGTTGTTTTCTTTGAGAAAGGAGTTTATTTGTATTGAGATAATTTTTTCAAGTATCTTGCTGATGAATGGGAGGTTGGATATTGGCTATAGTTGGTTAATACATTACTGTCTAGTTTGGGTTTCTTTAGTAAGGGTCTTACGACAGCTGTTTTGAATGCGTCTGGGAAAATACCTGTCAGAAGCGCTGTATTTATAATATTTAGGACATGACTTGCAATACTCTCGAATATTCGCTTAAAAAATGCTGTGGGTATAGGGTCAATACAGGAAGTGGAGGAGTTACATTCCATGACAGTTTTGTAAAGCTCAGTTGATGTAATGCAAGCCAATTTTCCTATGGTTACTTTTTCGCAGGGTTTGCTGATGGTGTCCATGTTTGTATCAGGACTAATGCTGGCTCTAATTGAAGTTATTTTGTTATTGAAGAATAATGCTAGTTCTTCACATTTTGATGCAGATGACTGTGGAGGGGTGGGGGCAGTGTTGAGTAGCTGGTCGATGGCTGAGAATAATATTCTAGAGTTTCCAACATTCTCTGTGATAATCTTAGAAAAATAGTGCTTTCTTGCCACTCGTATTTCTTTGTTATAGGCAGTCATGGCTTCCTTATATATATATATCGCAGTGGACTTTCCTCCATTTTCGTTCAGCAGCTCTACAGATTCTCTTTTACTGACCAACACTGCTATTATTTAACCATGGGGAGATTTTGTCACTTGACTTATTTGTTTTGCCTTTAATGGAGCGACAGCATCCAGTGTATATGATAGGGTGTTGTTGAGATTTTCAACCATGCAGTTTAAAGAACAGTCCAGGCTGGATGGTTCAGTTTGTCTCATGATGTTTGAGAACTTCTCTTCTGCGATGTCATCTAGTACTCTTCGCTTTACAACGGTTACCTTTTTTGTCTCTGTTAAGTTTAGGTTAGCAATGCATTGAAGAATACACAGTGATGGTCAGATATAGGTAATTCGAGCCTTGTTGTCGTCACTAAGTCTAGGGTGTTACCATGTTGGTGAGTGGGTTCATTTACATGTTGTAAATGACTCTTGGAGGGCACAGTGCAAGAGCAAGTCACCATATCAGCCCAAACTGAAAAGTTACAGCAAGCATCAACAGTGCAACCACACAAATTCACTTGTAACAATATTTTAACAAAAGTAATGTGTGAATTTTGGGTTAATATTTAACTAGTCGAGTATGTGGTAATAAAACGGGAAAAGTACTTGAATATTAAATTGTGTGTGTGTGTGTGTGTGTGTGTCTCACCAGTTCTTGCAGCGGATGTAGACTGATGCAGCCTTGTCGTAATATTGGCCTCTCTCATACAGCTGAGCCGCTTCAGAGAATTGCTGTAGAACAAATAAGGCTGAAGTGTTATAAGAGCCACAGGATGGAACCATAGAGAAAAGCAAGGTGCAGATAAACGAAGGACGTGAGAAGGTTTAACATGAATATAGAGATGGGAAGACAGCAGGCACGTTGGAACAGGGGCTGCGGCAGCACCCCCTAGTGGCAGCTTCAGTTACTGCACAAAAGTAAAAACGGTATTTTTATATACTGTAACATATATATAATATAAGTTATACGTTCATCCTGCTCAAAGCACTTGACTTCACCATTACACTGACACACTTGTAAATACGTTAATTCTTGTTAGATTGCCCGACTGTATTATTTTCCTCGCTGTGTGAAATACTACAGTTGCGTCTGAGGGGAGTGGCCACTGGCGGACAGTGCTCCCTGTCTCGGGTGTCGGAGAGGAGACGCACTGATGAGAGGAGATGAGAATGAATGAATGAAAACTTTATTTAACAGATTGCAGAATGGGTACAATACAGTATGGCTCAATACACACAATTAAGGGGATACGGACCAGAGAAAGACGTTTGTCTTGTTTACATCAGGGTCCCCCATTTTCAATTCATAGTGTTCATAGACGCACCAAAATCCATTGCGGGGTGAACATTTTCCGCAAAACATTAATATCTTTGGAACCGTTTGTGTTCAATTGTATCTGAATCGGGAGATGATCTTCTCTCGTCACAATTGAAATTGTATTTCTCCGTCGAGCAAAAGCTGGCTGGCAGTTGATTATATTATATATATATTATTATTATATATTATTATATTGAATAATATACGCACTCCGAAAGTCTATAAACTTGTGCATAACGGAGCAGAGGTCCCCAACCATCGGGTCGCGGACCGATGTAATATAAAACACTTAATTAGCCGTGCATTGATAATACAATTGGTATCAACTGTGTAACGTCTTAATTTTGGCGCGACAGAGTTGTTGTAGGAGATGCATTCAATCTAACATTGAAGCTAATGGAGATGGAGCCAAGTGAGGTATTCAGAAGTTCAAGTGAGGTTTGTTTGTTTTTATTTCATCAGGTTTGAAAAGTCAAAATAAAACAATTATTATGTTCTTCTTCTATGTTTGCCTCACGTCATTTTCAGTTAAAGGGTCATTAGAAATTTTATTTGAAAGGGCAAAATCTGTTCTAGTCGGCACAATATACAGACCGCGAGATCAAACTGGCTTTTATGATACTCTGGATGTGTGCTTAGCTGGAGCTGAGGATGCGGAAAAAATTCTTATTGGGGATTGGAACACGGATATGCAACAAAAAGATGCACCCGTCTTCAAATCCTTCAATAGGTTTTGTGATCTGCACGGCCTCAGCCAGCTAATCACCCAACCCACAAGGATATGTGAATCAACTCAGACTACCATTGACCTCATACTGACCTCTGACAAGTCCAAGATCTCCAATAAAGGGGTTATAGCATGTGGGTTAAGTGATCATTATATGATATTCTGTACCCGCAAAAAGCTAAAACTAAAGGCTGGCTGTCACAAAACAGTCACATCTAGAGACCTCAAAACCTACTCTAGCGAGGCCTTTAACCTTGAACTGGAGAGTCTGGACTGGTCAGATGAACTCAATGGTACACTGGTTGAAGAAACTTGGCTTGGCTTCAAAACCAAATTTTCATCAATACTAAACAACATGGCCCCCCTAAGAACCACCAGGGTAAAAAATCGTGCTGAGTCATGGATGCACACTGAAATACTGACCGCTATGAAAGCCAGAGACAAAAAATGCTCTGAGTTTCGTAAAAGCCAGTCAAAGCTTACCAAAAGCACGAGCAGTGAACTCCAAGACCACGTGACTGAACTCAAACTAGAAAGAAACAGACTAAGAAATGACGTAAACTCCATGATCAAAACTGCTAAAAAAAATGTCATCAATGACAAAACCGAGGAAAACTAAAATAAACCACGTGAACTTTGGAAATTACTCAACAATCAACTAGGCTGCAGTAAAAAACTTAAAACCAGGTTCTCAAACATAAACAAAGACGGACAACACGCTCATCACAGACAAGCTGGATGTAGCCAATTACTTAAACACTTTCTTCACAAACATAGCCACAACACTGGTAAACAAACTACCCTCCCACTCAGGGCAGTATGGGGTAGAACACATAGTAGCATACTACAAGAACCTAGGCGTCCACAAAGACGACTTCAAACTGGAAATGGTAACTACAGATGAGGTACTCAAAAAACTGAGCGCCCTCCAACCAAACAAGGCCACTGGCCATGACAACATCCCCTCCAAATTCCTCAGAGACTCAGCAGCAGCCATCACCCCAGTCATCACACACATAATAAACCTCTCCATAAAACAGGGACACGTCCCCAAGGACTTCAAAATTGCGAGTGTAACACCCCTGCACAAAAAGGGCCGCAAATTAGACCCGGGCAACTACCGCCCTGTTTCTATCCTTACATCCATCTCGAAAGTCATGGAAAAAATAGTATACGAACAGATTGAAAAGTACCTTGCGGAAAAAAAATCTAATCTACGAATTCCAATCTGGCTTCAGAACATCCCACTCCACTGACACATGCCTTCTCTACTTGAACGACCACATCAAACAAGAGGTGGACGCGGGCAAATACTGCGGCATGGTCATGCTGGACCTACAAAAGGCCTTCGACACTGTCAATCACACCATTCTGATTGACAAGCTAAAAGCAATTGGTTTTGATCGTTTATCAGTGAGCTGGATACAATTCTACCTGGAGGGGAGGGAACAGATGGTGGAGGTAAACGGTACCCTATCCCCCCCCCTCACAGTGAGCTGTGGTGTTCCACAAGGAAGCATACTAGGACCGCTACTATTCCTAATTTATGCAAATGGCATGTCGTCAGCTTGTGACTGCAACTTGTTCCTGTTTGCGGACGACTCAGCCCTGCTGGTCTCTGACAAGAACAAGTTACAGGTTGAAAAAGCCCTCAGCTCGGAACTAGGCAAAATCTGCATATGGCTCGCCGACAACAAACTATCATTACACATGGGCAAAACAGTCCATTCTCTTCGGTTCAAATAACAAACTCAGCAAGACCGACGGCTTCTCGGTTACAGTGGGTGACAATATTGTCACAAGGAAAGATGAAATTACATACCTAGGTTCCATCCTAGAGGCTAACCTCCAATGTACAGCCCTCACCCACCCACCCAACCCCACCCCACCCACCCAACCTCCTCCAATGTACAGTTTCTACGCCAAATGTATATACACTCTTTTTCTGGACACTTTTGTATCACAAACAGTACTGTATTTGCAAATCTGATATGTCATAAATGTATAGATGTAGCAGTACTGTCTATCTGTATGTCATGTATGTCATATATGTTATGATGAATTGAAAATGGGGGACCCTGATGTAAACAAGACGAAAGTCTTTCTCTGGTCTGCATCCCCTTAACAATTGTATGTATTGAGCTGTACTGTACTGTACCCATTCTGCAATCTGTTAATAAACTTTTCAATCAATCAATCAATCAATCAATCAATCAATTCAATTCAATCAATCAAAGAAATAACTTATTTCAAAGCCATTCTAAACAACGAACATTCCTCTCACGGCGTTCTGAAAAAGAAAATCTCAGAAAGGCCGCACCGCCTGCCGATTTAAAGTTCCAACGTGCCTGGAAGACAGAAAGAAAGAAGAGAGAGCAACACTGAATAAGAGAGAGACAGACAGGGAGAGAAACAGACAGGGAGAGAGAAAGGGAAAGAGAGAGAGATACAGATGGAGATATGGACTTGCTGGCCTCCCGGCCACTGCCACCAAGCCTCTTCAACTCATTCAGAACCTGCACTGGCTCCCCATTGCTGCACGAATCCACTTCAAGGCCCTCGACCTGGCATACCGTGCGGCAAAGGGAACCGCTCCCGCCTACCTCCGGTCAATGGTCTCTAGCTACACACCCTCAAGACCCCTACGCTCTGCATCTTCTGGCCGCCTTAGACCTACTCCTATCCAAGCTCCGGGAGGGTCATCAAAGAGAAGCCGCCTATTCTCGGTCCTTGCCCCACAATGGTGGAATGAACTACCCACCCCAGTTAGGACAGCCGAAACCCGTCCAATCTTTCGCCGTCGACTAAAGACGCACTTCTTCAACCATTATCTGAAAAAAAAAAAATATATATATATATATCTAACCCTAACTAACCTTACTGTCATCTATGTCCTAATAAACTAACCTACACTGTAGCACTCAACACTTTGATGTACATTGTTACTCAGCTGATAGAGTTGTGCCCTTCCTGATGACTTGTCGCACAGAACTTGTAAATCGCTTTGGATAAAAGCGTCAGCTAAATGACTAAATGCAAATGTAAATTATCAAGAATGACAGAGAGAGAGAGAGACAGACAGACAGATACAGAGGGAGAGATGGACAGTGATCAACAATGACAGAGAGAGGAGGAGAAAGGGAGAGGAGGAGAAAGGGAGGAGAGAGAGAGAGAGAGAGAGAGAGAGAGAGAGAGAGAGAGAGAGAGAGAGACCTACAACCAGCCACAGTGGCCTCTCTCTACCTTCATGCTCTCCAGTATGGCCCCACAGTCCTTCTTCAGGGCTCTGCTGGGGTGCTGGAGGGCTTGGCTCGCTCCTCGTCTGATGTCCCCCATTCTGATGGACATCCTGGCCACGCCCCCCTGGCACGCTTCATCGTGCTCCTGGAACTACAGAGGGATGGAGAGAGGGAGGGAGCAAGAGAAAGAGAGCGGGATGGAGGAGGAGGGAAAGGAGAGAGAGGGAGGGAGGGAGAAGAGTTTTAAACTACTTGTAAGGCTGGCAGCTAAAGTGACGATACACAGGCAGATATTAGGAGCAAATGTATCGGGCAAATCTGGTGCAGTGTTAGCTGGCACAGCTGTTGCATTTAAATTAGCAGTGAGGCCAGCAGCTAGAGTGATGACACACTCTGGAAAATGTTATCTGGCTGAGGTCAACGGGTATGAGCGTCTTATCGGAGAAACCCAGGAACTGTTGCGGGAAATTCTAATTGTGTAGCATGTGAGCGCGTCTGGGCACAGCAGCATACTGATCGCGTACGTAGGAAATCAAAGGCTCTGAGGAGGAGGTCTTAAATACACAATTCCCTCTCATTTCATCATTGCCACAGAGAAGCATCACTGATGGCACCAGTAGGCCTGTTTGTGAACCTGCCATCAGACTCTTGATGTTAACCAAAGAATGGGAGGACTAGGAATAGACTCACCTTGCTGTCCTGGGTCATGCCTTTCTCGTAGTGTGACAGTGCATTAACATAGTCTCCACTGCAGAGAGAACAGAAGGGTTAGAGACCGTGTCTGTGGACCAGAGGCCTACTGATGTGAGTATCTGTGTGTGTGTGTTTTTTCTTTTACTTACATAAACTCTAGATGGACGGCATATTCTTTGGATATAAAGGGAATCTGGTCTTCTGCTAGTCTCTTGGCTAACATCAGAGCACTGTCCCAATGCAGCAGATCCCTCCTCATCTAACACACACACACACGCACAAACACACACACACACAGTCAGTCTGATCCTAGACTGTTAAAATAATGTACAGTGTAGTTTAATAAAAGCATTATACTTAATATGATAACCAGTCATACACAGATGTGTATACCAGACTAGGAGAATATCTATAATCAGTATGTTGTGATAACATGTGATATATCATTGAATGGGTCCATACATCAATATGTGATTACAGTATATCAGGCCTGATAGATGGGTATAGAATAGATGGGAACTTGATGTGACTGACTAGCGCCAAATGCTGGATAATTTCAGAGAGGATGATCATATACTGACTACTGTTGCCTCTCTCACACACACGCACGCACGCACGCAAACACACACACACACACACACAGTTCTTTATATGTTATATAACATATAAAGAACTGTGTGTGTGTGTGTGTGTGTGTGTGTGTGTGTGTGTGTGTGTGTGTGTGTGTGTGTGTGTAGATGTGTGTAGGTGTGTGTAGGTGTGTGTGTGTGTAGGTGTGTGTAGGTGTGTGTGTGTGTGTAGGTGTGTGTAGGTGTGTGTGTGTGTAGGTGTGTGTGTGTGTGTGTGTTACCTCCAGGGCAGCGATGGGACTGCTGGAGGACAGGTAGAGGTGTTGGGCCAGGTCATAGTCATTCAGGAACATGGCCAAGTGTCCGGCCAACAAACTCCTGTCCTCTATACCCTACAGAAAGAGGGGGGGGGGGGGATGAGTGAGAGAGAGAGTGAGTGAGTGAGTAAGTGTGTGTGTGTGTGTGTGTGTGTGTGTGTGTATGTGTGAGAGTGAGAGAGAGGGGTTATAGAAAAGGAAAAGAAGAAATAGGCTTGCCATCGAGTGTATACTGAGTTGTAGTGAGCCAGTGTGTGTATGTGTGCATGTGTGTGTATGCGTGCATACGTGTGTGTGTATGCGTGCATACGTGTGTGTGCGTGTGTGTGTCTAACCTGGATGTCCTGCAGGGATATGACCATGCCTACGTTGCCACTCATACGATAGACCTGTATGGCCAGTTCCACCTCCATGTGGACCAGACAGGCTCTGCCCATCTCAGCCCAGTCTGCTGCACTACCCAGAGACTCACACAGAGTCCATGCCTCTGGGAACCTGGAGATGAGAGAGAGAGAGACACACACACACACACACACACACACACACACACACACACACACACACACACACACACACACACACACACACACACACACACACACACACACACACACACACACACACACACACACACACACACACACACACACACACACACACACACACACACACACACACACACACACACACACACACACACACACACACACACACACACACACACACACACACACACACACACACACACACACACACACACACACACACACACGCACACACGCACACACGCACACACAGAATATATGCACCGAATTTCATGTAAAGTCGATCTTTGGGCGAATCAATAGCCTTGTAAAATGTGACAACACAGTAGCAAGATGCGACAATTAATCAAAAGTGAACCAATGGCGTCAGAGATAAAATATTCAAAATAAAAACATGAATCAGACCAGTGCCGTCAGTGCTATCACATGTGACGGACGGACGGACAGAGGAATGAATGGACAGACAGACTGACTCCCATGTTGACAGAACAACAGTAAAGCACATTAGCTGCAACATGGCGGACCTCTTGAGCATGAGGGCCTCTGCCAGCTGCGTGCTGAGCTGCTGGGCGGGGGCTGACGGTGTGCTGGAGGGGTGCTGCAGGAAGGAGTGTGTGCTCAGGGACACTTCACTCGTCTTGCCGCTTGGCGTCTGACACGTCAGAGTCCCATTGTACAGCAGCAAGGGCTTATGGGAGAAAGGCAGCGCAGTGCTACCCACCAGCACCACCTGAGGACCTGGACAGAGGGACAGAGAGAGAGAGAGAGAGAGAGAGAGAGAGAGAGAGAGAGAGAGAGAGAGAGAGAGAGAGAGACAGACAGAAATAAATGAAGGGATGAAACTAATTAAATAATATAGTTTTTAACTGTTTCACTGATGTGATTCTATTAAATGTCACTGATGTGATTCTATTAAATGTCACTGATGTGATCTCTATTACATGTCACTGATGTGATCTCTATTAAATGTCACTGATGAGATCTCTATTAAATGTCACTGATGTGATATCTATTAAATGTCACTGATGTGATCTCTATTAAATGTCACTGATGTGATCTCTATTAAATGTCATTGATGTGATCTCTATTAAATGTCACAGATTTCTATGCTGAGCATACCGGTTGTGTTTGTGTATAATTCAAACCCATCTGAGTGTATGGTGTGACAGGGAGATGTTTGTGTGTGTGTGTGTTACCATGTATGGTGGTTTTATGCAGGGCATAGGTGTAGACCTTGTCATCATCATAAGCTATAAACACGCCTCTGTCAGTTGGCCAGTTCTCCCATAGCACTCCTGTAATGGTAGGAGAAAAGCTGGGCAGCTCATAGCAGGAGTCTGTAGCCTGGGCACACACATGTACATATACACACACACACAGACACAGACACCAAATAATTCAAAACTTGACTTCCTTCACTTACAGTAGAGTCTAAATATAACTTTCCCTTACAAAATGTATCATGGTAGCTTGATGGTAATTTCATATATTTTTTAAAGATCATCACCATGGTACCATTTCGGTACTTAATGTGTAATGTATAAAATAATATAATAATGTACTGACATTGACGGGGAAGAGCAGGAAGCCTCCGTTCTTGTCATCGATGAAGACGAGTCGTGTGCCGTTGGGATCAGGGAAGACTTTTCTCACCCCTACTGAGTGACTGTACCTGTTCACTGTCTGCCAGTCCTCCAGCAACACACACACTACACTACCAGACTGAGAGAGAGAGAGAGAGAGAGAGAGAGAGAGAGAGAGAGAGAGAGAGAGAGAGAGAGAGAGACAGAGCGAGCAAGAGAGAGAGAGAGGCAGAGAGAGAGAGAGATAGAAACAGAGATAGAGAGGGAGAGAGAGAGAGAGGGGGAGACAGAGAAACAGAGAGAGACAGAAAGAGAGAGGGAGGGAGAGACAGAGAGAGAGGGAGATACCGAGAGAGACAGAGAAAGATAGAGAGACAGAGAGAGAGATAGAGAGAGGGAGACAGAGAGAGAGGGTGTGAGTAAAGACAGATGGAGGATGGGGAGAGAGAGAGAGGGCAGAAGGTAGAAGGTGGAAGAGAGAGAAAGCCAAAGTTGAAGGTAAAAAGGAGAGAGAGAGTTAGGTGGTTTGAATGTTGACTGTGTGTCTGAGAGCGAAGGCTCAGATATCAAATAATCCAGTCTCAACCAATCATCCAAATATAACAGATGGGGGTTGAAAAACATAGTTTTCCGTGGAGGTTTTCTGTGCCCCAGGAATGAAGCCTTACGTCGGTGCCATAGTACAGGAAGTCAGCAGAGAGGGCGTGGCAGAGGATCCGACCTTTACTGTCCTCATCTGGAAATAGCTTCATCTGCCTGTGCTCCTCCAGCTCCTCGCCCTCCATCTGACACACACACACAGAACAGAACCAGATATAATTGGTCTTCTTCTATCACTCCTTTGTGGAGAGCATCTTAACTTTTTTTTTTTTCATTGTCAATGAATAATAAAAACAAACTGCATAAAATAGTCAATAATTGACAGAGTGGTGAGGAAAGGACAGGCGACTTTTACAGCTGTATCACGTTCCCTATTCAGTGTCTAGGAGCGGTTACCATCAGGCAGACAGGCAGGTACAGTATAGGGTCCCATCTAGGAATGTTCGATATTGGCTTTTTTACCGATACCGATATTGTCCAACTCTTAATTTCCGATACCGATATATGCAGGGTTCCCCCCCCCCCCAAAAAACTGAATAATTTCAGGTAATTAACATTACATATCTTTTGTCGTGGAATTAACACAACATTATGCATACTTTTGACAATAAATAAAACCAGAATTTGTTCTTACTTGCTTGCCTGGGTAAATTTTTAACCGATACTGATCATTTCCAATATCACATTTTAATGCCAATATCGGCCGATAATATCGGACATCCCTAGTCCCATCCTTCTGAACCAACTGGGCTCGCAGACCACTGGTGCCTATCAGTATTGCACTCAGCATTGAACAAACTGTGAAACACAAATAACTGAACCTCTGTGTGTGAGGATGTAGAGCACTTTAATGATGTGTTGGGAATAGGTCTATAATAATGTGTTCTGTTGTTGTTATTCTCAACCCTGCTTACGACCTCTTTAACCCCCTTCCCTCTGGCAGAAGACTCCAAAGTCTCAGGTGCAGGACATCCCGTTTTAAAAACAGTACATATCCCGAGGCTGTCCGTCACCTGAACTCAAGTACAAATGTACAGGCACTTTGCACAACAAGGGCTAGCACCAGCCAACATGCACTTTAAGGCAATATGCACTTTAAAACTAGAACACAGAGCAATTTATTTTAGGTACTGTAGCATTTTTTCTTTTTAATTGTTTGTGTAAAACTTTTTATTGTGGGGATTGTATTCTTGTGTTTTTATATTGTATGTTTTTAACATTGTCTGTACTGTATGTGGCACCAAGACAAATCCCAATCAACAGTGTTGAAATGGCAATAAAGTTTCTATCTATCTATCTATCTATCTATCTATCTATCTATCTATCTATCTATCTATCTATCTATCTATCTATCTTATTATAGTTGTCTGTCTATCTATTGTGATGAGGGATTCACCAGGTCATAAAGCCCCACGGCAGAGCTGGGAGAAACAAGCAGCGTAGCAATCAGCACCCACAGCTGCTGGCCAATCACAGACACCAGGAACTCATCATCAAGCCTCATCAGCAGCCACATAAAAGGAGGCTTCTGACAGCACATGGGCAGGTTAGTTTGACTCACCTCAAACCAGAGGTCACACGTTTGTCCTTTTGCCCTAGGCGGAGAAGACTGACCCGCCGCCTCACCAAGCGTGACGACCACTGGGACACCACGCCTCTACCCTCCTGCCTGGACCGGCTGCCCCCCCCCCTTAGGTTTCACCACGGGCCAGGCAACCACCCCTATCGCTCAGCACTCTGCTCCCTCTCTCTGGGCTCCAATGAATATGGTGTTTGTGTTGTGTTTCCCCAACGCCACACTGGTGGAGAATGCAGGCATATTATTCTCGTCCCACTGCTGAGGCCCACAGCTATGAAATCCTAAAGGCTGACATCCTAAAGGCTGACATCCTAAAGGCTGACATCCTAGCGCGGTTGGGGCTCTCACCGGTGACGACAGCACAACAGTTTGATGCCTGGAGCTACACCCCGGGAGTGCCGCCTCGTGCTCAGATGGCCCAACTCCAGAGGGTAGCCGACTGCTGGCAACCAGGGAAACTGTCGGCAGACAAAATAGTGGACCGGGTGGTCATGGACCGGTTCCTGCACACTGTCCCCGGAGAGTTCAAGAGAGCGCTGGGACCTGCAGATCCGCCTACTCCCAGCACCGTGGTTGAGCTTATTGAACGTGATGAGGCCACCCTGTCCATGGAGAGAGTCCCCAGGGCCCAGGAGTTCAACACTTTTAATCCCTATCTGATTCGATCAGATTTTTAAATCCCATTTTTTGTGATCCAGGATCAGACAACTCTGCCATATTTTGTCCCGGTATTTCAAAGCAATCCAGGATAGGATCACCCTGATCCAGATTCAGACTTTTCAAAATGACTAGATCCTGAATATCAGTGCGTTAATCCTACTGATCTCCATCTAGTGGATATGGGAAACAAGGAAGACAAGGACCACATTGCAGAGACATCTATAATGTCTAATTAGATTGTTAAATGCATAAAGGACATAAAATCATAATGGAATTGTAATAAAGAAAAATACTCCCACTAGGGTAACGACAAAAAAACATTCATTCAAAGGCATCTGATCATCCAGACGTGCTTTGAGGAGCTGATTTTTTTATTATTATTTTTCCCTCTCTTTCTCCGATTTTTCTCTGTTTTCTCCCCGTCCCAATTTGAGTCGTTGTGCCAATTCCCCCCCTCCCCTACCTGGTTGTTGTGCGCATGTTCTCCCACTGGTCGGTACAAGGGAACCCTGAAGTATCCGCACGCTTCCTCTGACACGCGCGGCGACAGCCAGTGACTCTTTTTTCACCTGGCAGCGAGGACTCTCATTGGTGAAGTGTAACGCGTGGGAGGTCACGCTGCCTTCATCAAGTCCTGCCTCCGCTGAGCAAGCGCCCAGACCTGACCTGTAGGCGTCACTGTCCACAATGCCAGATCCCCACCCATGACTTGCCCTCCCCCTAACCCAGCCAAACGGGTTAGTATAGCGATCAGCCCAAGCCCCAAGCAATGCTGACTCCGGGAGTCGAGACCGCAGCCTCTTGCATTGGTGACGAGCGCAATCTCCGCTACGCCACCTGACCGCAGTTTGCTGAAGGTGAGTGATGACAGATGGACTTTTTTTTGTTGAAAATATTTTTTCTTTAATCTAAATTACATTTGTGATTGACAATCTTTGTTGTGATACTTTTATGAGCATACACATTTATGTCATCAGCATTTGGTTGAAAACAAAATAGGCCACCATTAATGTGACCAACATTTTTTTAATAAAATTGATTTGCCATGAAGGCTAAGAATTGTGTATTATTTCAGTTAACAAACTTTGCCATCTTATTTATATTGAAACATATTTTTAAATAACTTATAGCCTATAGTAAATTTTTCTCTGGTAATCCACTGGAAATCCACCCCTCTGGTGGGATCAAGATAATCCAGTTTTTTGGGATCAAATTTATCCCAATCCTGTGTTGTCGGTTTGAAATACCCGTTTTGAAGATTTTATCCAGATTAAAGCTTGGATTTGATTTCCTGATCTGATCGGATATCAAAGTGATCCTGATCCTGTTTTTTGGTTTTGAACTACCCAAAATACAAATATGATCTGATCAGATAGGGATTAAAAGTTTTGAACTCCTGGGCTCAGGAGTCACTCTATCTATCTATCTATCTATCTATCTATCTATCTATCTATCTATCTATATCTATCTAGCTGATTTTAAAATCCCTGTTGTCATTTATGCTTTTTAGCTATTTTCTTAATCATGTTTTTTTTTGTGGTGGTGGTTTTAAACTCCTGCTTTTCTTTTCTTTTCTTTACTTTTCTTTTTGCTTTATTGTCAAATTTTGTGTTTATTTTAATTTGTTTGCTCTGTTAACACTTTCACGGCCAACCACGACTATAGTCGGGTTATCTCATCAACTGTTGAGCACCAAAACCAGAGTATAGTCAGGTTTTCGATCGTTTTCATAGTTTTTTCTTTTATTTGATTTTTTTTATTCATTACAGTCTCACGGACCTCGGTGTTACCATTGGAACTCATTCTGAGAATGAGAATTTAGACCAAGCCAAGTTAATCGCTTCATCCAAGCACTTTGAAATGCATTCAGCACACTGCATGCATATTTTGTGCCAGTTCATGTCAGGGACCCGATGGAAATTGCGATCAGACAATTGGAATATTCTTTTTGGAATAACCCCAATCAAAGGTAAGGACTACATCAATTCCACCTTGATCCTACAATGATTTCACATCGATCCAGCCGATCAACGTATGTAGTATTCAAAACGAATGCCGTTGTCGACGATCAGAGCATCAAAAAACGACCCCCCCCCCCCTCTGATGCATTCATGATGAAACATAATACCTATTATATACCTTTGATTTGGAAACAGTAGCGTGTCCAGGCGAGAAACGCGAACTCCTTTAGCAAAATTCACATATCGCTCTATAACGGAGCTTCCAGGAATTAGCCAGGATCACTCTGAAACTATACAATATTCACCACGGGACAACACGCGAACGTATACATGAAAAAAAGTTACTATTTTTTTTTACATGTTGGACGAGAGATAGTGACTGTCAAATGAGTATAGTATTGTCTCCATAGCTATAATATACCGTAATTTTCGGACTATAAGCCACGCCTTTTCCCCAATTTTTCGACCCTAACGGTGCGGCTAATCTATGGATTTTTACAGCTAACGGCCACTAGGGGACCTCCAAGCGAGGCTTCTGCCGCGACAGACAAGCGGAGAAGAAGACGCTGCGAACGGAAGCAGAAGCGAGGCAAGCGGGCTGGCATCAATGCTAGGCTAACGGCTAATCCATTCAAGCCACCGTTGCCGACACTCTTCCTAACAAACGCCCGCTCCATTTGGAACAAGATGGATGAAATCCGCTTGCGACTCACTACTCAGAGAAACTTAGCAGACTGCTGCTGTATGATTTTCACAGAATCATGGATGGACTCTAGCACACCAGATTCAGCTATCACGCTAGCCGGCCGCAGCATATACCGAGCTATGGCCGGTCCGCGCCATATGTTAATAAATGGGAGCTTCCTCAAACAGCCATCTCTTTCCCGACAATCCCCTCTGTGCACGAACCCTTACATTATGGTAATTAAACATTAAAACACCTGCGGCTTATATATGTACACATCATTCAATTTAGCTGCTGCGGCTTATACTCAGGTGCGCCTTATAGTCTGAAAATTACGGTAGATATAGCCCTCCAAACATCGTTATGCACAGTGAAAATCCCTATCTTTTAAAGCGTGGCCCATTGACTACAAGGATGGATAAAACGGCTGGCGCTGAAAGTGTTAAGCACTTTGAGCTGCATTCTATGTATGAAAGGTGCTATATAAATAAAGATTATTATCCATCTATCACACTCCTCCTCACCATATGTAACTGTACTTTGCCTTCAAACAGCGCTGCAGCATAGTCTGAGTTGAGACACATGCTGGCGATTGTCCCCAAGTATTCAACATCCTTCAGCCTGTTAAAACCTGAAAGACACACATTGACACACACAACACATACACACAACACATTTGATGAACAAAATATAACAAAATAAAATATTGATGCATGGCATGACACACGCACATTCAATAAACAAAATACAAGCACAGATGCGTGCACACACACAACATAGTATACATATCTCGCACGCACGCACGCACGCACACACACACACACACACACACACACACACACACACACACACACACACACACACACACACACACACACACACACACACACACACACACACACACACACACACACACACACACACACACACACACACACACACACACACACACACACACACACACACACACACACACACACACACACACACACACACACACACACACACACACACACACACACACACACACACACACACACACACACACACACACACACACACACACACACACACACACACACACACACACACACACACACACACACACACACACACACACACACACCAGGGTTATTGTTAACCATGGCGTAGAACCAGGCTCTGTTGTTCATCCCTACAGCCACATGGAACGGTCCCACAGCGATGAAAGTAGGCTCCACCTCCACTGCTATGGCAACAGGATCCTCCTGTCAATCACAGTGGATGAGAGTCACATTCAAAAGTAGTTAAATAGTGTGTATGTGTACTGTACTGTATACCACCTTTGTACAATTATGAAGGTCTTCTTTATCTCTTTGTGTGTGTGTGTGTGTGTGTGTGTGTATCTCACCCCTTCCAGCTGGTTGGAGACGGTGACCTCCAGAAGGGAGGTGAGAAAGGCCAGCCTGGTGCCACTGCTTCCCCCCAGGATGGGCAGCCTGGTCAGGAATACATGCAGGGTGCCTCTCTGGGTAGACAGAGCTAACAGCTGGCCATCATCTGTCCAATTCAACTGGTCCAGACCTGGATGGAGAGAGGGAGGAGAGGAGAGGGAGAGGGAGAGGGAGAGGGAAAGATGGAGAGGGGAGGGAGAGGGAAAGGGAGGGGGGAGAGGAGAGGGAGGGGAGAGGAGAGGAGAGGGAGAGGGAGAGGAGAGGGAGAGGGGAGGGAGGGGGAGAGGAGATGGAGAGGTGGGGGAGAGGGAGAGGAGAGGGAGGGGGAGAGGAGAGGGAGGGAGAGGGAAGGAGAGGAGAGGGAGAGGGAGAGGGTGCTGACTGTCGAATCTAAATAGTTTACTGGGGACAGTGAAGGGCCTGCCAATGGCAGCGGTCAGGGTAAATCCATACGATTCAATGACAATGAGTGGTTTCAGGGATAGAGATACCAGCTGAGAGTGTGGTCTCACCTTTAGTCTCCTCATCCAAATGATATACGTCACTGATATCTTTCAGCTCGGACAGGTCATGGACTTTTATGCTGCAAGGACACACACACACACACACACACACACACACACACACACACAGAGAGAACGATGCAAAACAAATGGAAATGCACATACAAATGCATTGACTTTGATTGAGACAAATGTGGGGCAGTGTACTGGCGACTACAAGTGTGTGTGTGTGTGTGTGTATTATGTACCTGTTGTCTCCACAGGAAGCAGCCCTGTTTAAGGAGGGAGAGATGGCCACGCTGTTCAGGCAGTCTTTATGGTTGTGAGCCTGGTACAACTCATGGCCTATCTCCCTAATGTGGGTGGAGATCACCACAAAGTAGCCATGGGAGAACCCAATGAGTATATACCCATCACCATACCTGGAGAGAGAGGGGGGAGAGGGAAAGAGAGAGGGGGGGGGGGCAGAGAGAGATTTAGACAAATATCTCATTGTCAAAATTGGGTACCAAACTACAGTAATTCAAAACCGGCGAGCGAGTGAGTGTGTGTATTACCAGCGGTAAGAGACAATGCTTCCATATCGAGACTGGAAGGCCAGTTCTATGGGGTTCTCGGGGTCATTGAGGTTGAACAGGAAGAGGGTCTTCTTCCCCACAGACACACTGACCTGAGGGATCACAGAGGTGTCAAGTTAGTCCAGGGAGGAGAATGTGCTGACTGTCGCCATCTAGTGGTTTGCGTTCAAAAATATTCCAACCACCATTCATTTTCCCATAGGGAGACTGAAAAGCAACAACAACAACTGTGTGGGATAGATATTGTGGTATACATCACACTGTTAGGGAGGGGAGGGGGGTAGATATTGTGGTATACATCACACTGTTAGGGAGGGGGGTAGATATTGTGGTATACATCACACTGTTAGGGAAGGGAGGGGGGTAGATCTTGTGGTATACATCACACTGTTAGGAAGGGGAAGGGGGTAGATCTTGTTGTATACATCACACTGTTAGGGAAGGGAGGGGGGTAGATCTTGTGGTATACATCACACTGTTAGGAAGGGGAAGGGGGTAGATATTGTGGTATACATCACACTGTTAGGGAGGGGGGTAGATATTGTGGTATACATCACACTGTTAGGGAAGGGAGGGGGGTAGATATTGTGGTATACATCACACTGTTAGGGAGGGGAGGGGGGTAGATCTTGTGGTATACATCACACTGTTAGGAAGGGGAAGGGGGTAGATCTTGTTGTATACATCACACTGTTAGGGAGGGGAGGGGGATAGATATTGTGGTATACGTCACACTGTTAGGAAGGGGAAGGGGGTAGATCTTGTGGTATACATCACACTGTTAGGGAGGAGAGGGGGTATATATTGTGGTATACATCACACAGGCGCTAGAACTCACTGTGCTCTCTCCAGGCGATGCCCGCTCGTCTGTCTTCATCACAGAGAAGAAGACGTCAGAAGGATCACCACTCACCGACGTCTGGCAAGAAGAGAGACAGGAGACAGTTAGACACACTAGTAGTTACTAGGGCTGTCCTCCATTAAATAAACTCTTAGTTGACCAATAGTCGACTAAATTATTGTAAACATTTTATTCCTGCATGGAATCATGCAGAAGGACGTTTAAATGTCATACTTATTAGTTGTGTTTATCATTTTGCATGGAAATTACTTCAGTGTGGATGAAAGCATGCAGAAAAACAGACTAATTGACAGACCAGTCTTGTTCGAAGACAAAACCAAAGAATATTTTTACTCATGGAGGTAGAGGGGGCAGCCCTACTAGTTATTGTGTTATGCAGTTAGTGTGTCTGCATGCCTGGGAACCCCTCCCCTCCCATTATGTTTTGGAGACTAGTTTGTAATTCAACCTGTTATGTTCTGTGTCATGTCCCCTGTCTCCTATGTGGGAGGTATGTGGGGTTAATAATTAACCCCACATACCTAACCGTTAATTGCAGGATTGGAACCTGGTGTGGAGGCAGGTCCTGAAGCATCCACAGCTGCTGGCGATCCACAATCACCTGGCTACTAATACCCAGCTCATACTGCAAGACGACGCCAGATTGTATTCTCAGTTTACCCAGTCAGTCATCGTTTTAGCTTGTAGCCTGTTTATTCCTGTACCCGCCCCGCCGTGTCTAATCCTGCCTGTCATCTCTTGTTTCTAGTCCACTATCTGGCTCCCCTCCCTGCGTTCATTCTGGAGCCTGTGTATGACCATCGCTCGTCAGACTACCGTCCTCCTGCTGTGAACAGTGTTTTCCTTTCTCGTTTACCAGTACTTTCATCCTTTAAAGTGCAAGAAGACCTCATTCATCCAAGGTAAAACGCATATGTGTAAACCACAGACAAGGCTAGGGGTGATCTTTTAAAGGGGAACTATTTTACTATTTCTTTCACTATTTGGGCACTTTTACACAATTCCTGTGAGTCTATGGAACACCTCTGTAATATATATATATTTTTTTATTCATTGTTTTGTATTTCTAATCAAGTCCTCAAAAACAGCATTTTTCTACCTCAAGATCTCGAGCTGTTTTGAGCCTGGGCTCCTAAACCACTGCGCAGCGTCGTCTTCGCCTGAACATTAACATGCAGCGGTGTCTTTATGACATCACATATCGCGCACATTTTCAAATGACTCAGTTCAGTGAGGGTGAATATTGTGAGAGGAGAATTGGAAGAATGCGCCAATATGAGAATTTTGAGACATAGATCATATTAATATAAGTTCACATAGCTAGGAAACAATGCTAAACACTCAAAGGCCATTTATAAGATAGTTCCCCTTTAATAACCACTTCATTTTCCCAAAGCCGACAGCAGGAGACTGGTAGAGCCGACAGGAGACTGGTAGAGCCAGCAGAAGACTGATAGAGCCGGCTTACAACACGCATGAGAGGCCTATGTTCTTTTGTATTCTTAATGCTTAAATTCTTGAACCATATGCATATTCTCTGGAATATTTTAATCTTACATATGTATACTTTCATTGGTGGATTCAAATAAAGTATTTAAAATGTATGTTTACACATGTGTGTGAGATAAAGTACCTGTCGGATAGTGTCTCCCTCATGGTTGCTGATAGTTAAGGTACGGTCATCGCTGCCTAAGGCCAGCAGGTTCTGAGTACTCCAGCAGCCACAGGTGATTCTCTTGGTGTGCTTACCTGTAGAATTGAACATGTGCATATGTGGCAAGGGAGGTGTGTGAGAGAATGAGGGAGAGAACATAAGATAATATCAAATATCTCTGTGTGGAAATGCTCAAATGTCTGTGTAGTGGAGACTATGCCCTTTGTATCCTTGGATGTCCTTAAAACCATGTTGAACCTCAGCAGTATTTGAATCTTACATGTGACTGCTTCAGTTACACCATGTAAGATGTGTGTGTCACCGCGCATAGGGATTCAGACACCATGTACTGTAAGATGTGTGTGTTACCGAGCACAGGGATTCAGACACCATGCAAGATGTGTGTTACCAAGCACAGGGATTCAGATACCATGTAAGATGTGTGTGTTACCAAGCACAGGGATTCAGATACCATGTAAGATGTGTGTGTGTTACCGAGCACAGGGATTCAGACACCATGTAAGATGTGTGTGTGTTACCGAGCACAGGGATTCAGACACCATGTAAGATGTGTGTGTTACCAAGCACAGGGATTCAGATACCATGTAAGATGTGTGTTACCGAGCACAGGGATTCAGATACCATGTAAGATGTGTGTTACCGAGCACAGGGATTCAGATACCATGTAAGATGTGTGTGTTACCGAGCACAGGAATCTTGCGAGAGGTCTGCTGGTTGTAGATAAGCAGGTTTCCCTTAGCGGTTCCGACTGCCAGCAGTGGACTGGCCTTTGACCACAAGATGAAGGACATGTGGTCTCTATGGAAACCAACACAAATGGGAAGGAAAGCAGGAATGTCACTGGCTAGCTAACTAGCAGCGGTGGTGTGTAATCACTCTAGCACTAATATAGTAATATAGTGTGATAGGAAAGTCTTTATTTTTGTATTTGCCCTGCTCAGAAACTGTCTACAATGCACTTCTGTGGAAATTGCCTACGTGAAAATCGTTCTTTTTGATCTAATTTTCTATTACATCACCCCACACCCACATCCTGCTATACGTCTATCGTATATCATGTATTGTGTACCTGCTGCATTTTAACGATAAAACTGCCAGTTTAGCTTGCTTCCTGTTGGAAATTGCATGGTTTGCATCGTACATAGCCCAGACATGGCCATGTCTGAATTCCAGTATTGACATACAAAGCGCAGCTTCTTAGAAATGTCTGATTCTGGGCAGCCCCCCGTATCCTGTTTGTCTCTTCTTTGTATTTAAAACGAGTTCCATCTTCAATCGGGCCTCCATTCAGCTACAACTGAACTGAGCTTCTGTCCTTGATTCTCAGTTCCAACTTTGTTAGCTAAACAGAAGCTAGTGGCAATAGCTTGGATACAGGTTGGTGCCTATGGGGTATCAGGCCTATACCAAAATAATGTTTTTTTTATTTTACTACCAGACTAAATGGCATGCACCAAAAAGAAATTTCCCAAAACGTATAGACTGGTATACATTGTCCAGTAAAAGTAGTGGATTAGATCTGTTCTCATATCGGACAATACTTAGAAGTGTGCTCACTGGTCAGGATCTATATCTCGCCTGTGAAAAAGTAGTATCTGTGAATCTATAACGAGGTTGAAACCTTGCAATGGTAGCCCCTTGGCATAAACTCACTCCTAAGTTAAATACCCTCCACGTCCACTTCACCACCTGAATTGGATCCTTTGCAGGTGGTGGAATGGATAAGACGGTGGTATTATTTAACATGCAGTATGTGGTCACATGGTGCTGGTGAGCGGAGGAGGCTTTGCGGTTCGAGGCTGTCGAGGGACTGTATTTGTAAATCTGGTATGTCATAAATGTATAGATGTAGCAGTACTGTCTATCTGTATGTCGTGTGTGTCATATGTTATGATGAATTGAAAATGGGGGACCCTGATGTAAACTGCAATCTGTTAATAAAGTTTTCAATCGGGTGCCTAGCAGGGTGCCTGCTAGTACCTAGTGGTAGGAATGTGCGTGTACCTCATGCCACTGTCTATCTGGGAAGTCTTGTTGACATTGGCATCCCAGAGGTAGATGGAGCTGGACTTCTCAGCTATCACTGCCAGAATGTCTCCATCCTTATCCCAGTCCATAGCCACACAGCGCCTTGGGGGAGACAATTCAAAGGGGAGTTTTAAGACTTTTGAGCAGTAAGATTGAATGGCCGCATACCCTTACCTATCTATTCTGTCTTACCCTGGAAGGCCGAGTTCATTCTTCTTCTGCCCATGTCGATCGAATATTTTCACCGAATTGTCAATTCTGGAAAGAGGGTTTAAAAGCCTCAGTGAAGGGACGTGACATCATTCGCCTTAATGTCACTGATATGTTACACTAATAACTGTAGTACGTTAACAACGTATACATACATTTACGTGAGTCTTCCCACTGTATGTTTGATCACTCACCCTGCGACAGCGATGTAATTTCCGAGGTTTTTTTGCCATTTATACTGTAGAGTAGAACCTGACCAAGCGTTTTCTTTAAGGGTAAACACATGCTGTGGACAGAAACACACACGTTGCCGATTTGGCTGTTAAGCTCTGGCACCCTGCTAATAATAGTGATAAAGTAGGTAAATGTAGCGTGAGTGCATGATGACGTATACGATGCTTGCTAACATTAGCAGCTAACGGCTGGTCACAGGTTTACCGTTAACACATTCAAGGGATCAAGAGATCCGGACAAAACAGAATGGTAGTTTATGTCAAGCGCAAATGTATAGATGCTAATGCAAATTAATGATATAGTTTGTAGCAACCTTCATGTTGATAAAAGGCTTGATCAACCGCTTTCTTCAGAGCATCTTCGCAGCAACAGTTGAGTGTGACTATCCCAGAATGCTTCACTCTTCAGCGTCTACTGCAAGCCTAGGCGGTATCATAGCAACAGTCGTGTGTGCATGTATGCGCGCGTGTGTGTCCTTGTATCCCGATTCCCTACCGCCACAATTAAGTTACTAAGATATAATATCATGTAATATATAGCTATATAGTAACTTATTATCATAGGCGGCGGATGGGCTTATATTCTAGGTAGGCTGGATTGGGAACGACCTTTTATTTTTGGTTTCACGCAAACTGTCCAGGTTCTGATTTCATATACACACACACTACTAGGCTATACTACAGCGAGCCCCACTCATTTATATATAGTGCAAATTAAGTGTTCAAATGAAGGCATCCAATAATATATGAACCATTGTCTTACCTTAATGCAGATAAATGCGACGTTTCGTCTTGGTGAGAATTGAATCACAACCCTCTGAGCAATTTTACGTTGAATAGACGTTTAAAAGACGTCTAAATGGCCCATAGACGTCTAGGCTAAATTCGGTCTAGAATGGGGTGAAAAGTGAAAGTTTGGTAGACGTCTATTCCAGACGTGTTTTGAACGTCTAAGCTTAGACGTTGTTTCAACGTCATGACATAGACGTCTAAAATCAGTCTAGAATGGGGTGAAAAGTGAAAGTTTGGTAGACGTCTATTCCAGATGTGTTTTGAACGTCTAAGCTTAGACGTTTTTTGAACCGTCTGTTTAGACGTTGTTTCAACGTCATGACATGGACGTCTAAAATCAGTCTAGAATGGGGTGAAAAGTGAAAGTTTGGTAGACGTCTATTCCAGACGTGTTTTGAACGTCTAAGCTTAGACGTGTTTTGAACGTCTAAGCTTAGACGTTGTTTCAACGTCATGACATAGACGTCTACCAAACTTTACATTAAAGCATGAGCGTTGAAAATGCATTGTTTAAACATTAACACATCAATAACATGGAATAGTCAAAAGTTAGCCGTTTTTATAATTTTTTTTATTTTAAAATACTAAAGGCCGGCCCAACACACACATACATAGCAACTGAACATTTTGAAGATTAAAGCTAGAGCTGATAGCGGATCTATTTGAGCTAAGGGGCGGCACAGAGAGGGTCGCATCCTCCCAGTCTTCAGCTTCAGCACTTCGAGACAGCCGGAGAGGGCTGCATCCTCCCAGTCTTCGGCACTTCGAGACAGCCGGAGAGGCGCAGAGGGGGTCGCATCCTCCCGGTCTTCAGCACGGGACGTCCAACACTCCTGGACAGCCACTCACAGGGAGACAGGGAGACAGGACAGGCGTTAATACAGCTCACGTGATTGTGATGGGCGGACATAGCAATAGATACAAGTGGTAAGCATTAGTAGGTTACAGCACTGCCTGTCTCCCTGTCTCCCTGTGAGTGGCTGTCCAGGAGTGTTGGACGTCCCGTGCTGAAGACCGGGAGGATGCGACCCCCTCTGCGCCTCTCCGGCTGTCTCGAAGTGCCGAAGACTGGGAGGATGCAACCCTCTCCGGCTGTCTCGAAGTGCTGAAGCTGAAGACTGGGAGGATGCGACCCTCTCTGTGCCGCCCCTTAGCTCAAATAGATCCGCTATCAGCTCTAGCTTTAATCTTCAAAATGTTCAGTTGCTATGTGTGTGTTGGGCCGGCCTTTAGTATTTTAAAATAAAAAAAATTATAAAAACTGCTAACTTTTGACTATTCCATGTTATTGATGTGTTAATGTTTAAACAATGCATTTTCAACGCTCATGCTTTAATGTAAAGTTTGGTAGACGTCTATGTCATGACGTTGAAACAACGTCTAAGCTTAGACGTTCAAAACACGTCTGGAATAGACGTCTACCAAACTTTCACTTTTCACCCCATTCTAGACTGATTTTAGACGTCTGTCATGACGTTGAAACAACGTCTAAACATAGACGTTCAAAAAACGTCTAAGCTTAGACGTTCAAAACACGTCTGGAATAGACGTCTACCAAACTTTCACTTTTCACCCCATTCTAGACTGATTTTAGACGTCTGTCATGACGTTGAAACAACGTCTAAACATAGACGTTCAAAACACGTCTAAGCTTAGACGTTGAAAACACGCCTGGAATAGACGTCTACCAAACTTTCACTTTTCACCCCATTCTAGACCGAATTTAGCCTAGACGTCTATGGGCCATTTAGACGTCTTTTAAACGTCTATTCAACGTAAAATTGCTCAGAGGGTTGTGTGTCTGTGTGCGTGCCGGGGGGGGGGGGGCGTGAACCGACTCATTGCCAGACGTGAGCGATTCGACTCACGCTCACGGCAATGAATCGGCTCTTATGAACGAGTCGCTCATGACCGAGTCTCTCTGTGCTTGTCAGCAGGATGCAGCCTACAGGTGTATGGAACCTGTTTGTGTCTGTCACGGGGAGTCCATGCAAACCTAACTACAACTCGCAGGGGACTTGCCATGAAAACATCGGATGCTGGGTTCCTCCACCCACCGTTGACTAGAGCTGCCGCGGTATTGATGTTTTCCTTACCGCACAAATTTGCAAAATATTTCCTACCGCCGCGGTTATTACCGCACACACACACACACACAAAAAAAAAAAAAGTTTGAATGCATTTTTTTTGTAGTCTACTCTTTATAGTATAGCCTGCCTCTAGTCTAAATGTCTATCTTTAGAGGATGACTTTGCAGCATGAATATTGTTTGGGATTCGGCGTGCACGCATTCGTTATTAAAAGTGAAACACGGATTCGAAGTCTCCCCTCGGTGTCGCGAGCAGGGGTGGTAGCGGCGCGCCCGCCGGTTACCCCCCCGACCCTTTCTTCTTCTTCTTATTATAACGTTACTACTTATGATTACAAAGGCATTCGATTTGTGGCATTAACGTTAGTATAGTTACATGTTCGTATTTACCGGACCATAGCAAGGCAAGCGTTACTCAATTAATATCTAAGTTCCTTTCTTTGCTCAGAGCGTGCCGAGTTGTACCCATTCTGCGGTCTGTTAATAAAGTTTTCAATCAGACAAGTGTATAGAACGAAGGGCTTTTATTATAACATTTCGTTGCAGTAAAATCATTATGCCTCGTTCCCTGAGGAGCGACGGCGTCTGTAATCCACTCCGGTCTCCGGTGGGAGCTAACGTACTATTAGCCGTGTTGTGACTGAGCTCTGATCAATGGCTCATGGCTGAGATTCAGGAAGTAAAAGCACTGCAAGATGCTCCAGCATGTGACGCGTATCTCTTCTGACCATCAGTGGTCTGCAGTGTTTCATGTGACTTTTCTGGTACCCAATACGGTCGCTTGGAATCTCGACAGAGAAGTAGGGTATATCTGCAGAGCCGCAAGCCCAACGAGAGCGTAATAATAATAATAATATAATAAAAAATGTTCCTCACATTTTACCCATTCACTCACACATTCACACCGACGGCAAAGGCAACCATGCAAGGTGCCAACCTGCCTATCAGGAACAGTTAGGAGTTAAGTGTCTTGCTCAAGGACACTTTGACACGATGCCCGGGAGGAGCAGGAATCTAACCGGGAACCTCCGGATTACCAGATGACTGCTCTCTACCTCCTGCACTGCACTGTTGCCTCGTAAGTCTATGGAATGTCCCCACAATGCATGAAAATGTGTGTGTGCTAGTTTAGTACAAATCTAGAATAATTGCATAATTCTTTTTTTGATTTTAGATCAAGGTCATGTGTAAAGTTCATGAAATCACTATGAATAATAATAATAAATATAAAATGACTTGACCTTGACCTTTTTTGCAATTTGCAATCAGGTAGCCTATCTCCGAATGCGTGAGACCATTGATACATGTTCAAAAGAGCTCTGCTGTAACATGAACCCTTACCAGGAAGTTATGTTGTCATTATGGTTATCTAATAACTATTTAAATTAGCTCCCTGATATCAATAGTAGCAATGATTCTCCATCTAAACTGAGATGAATTTTCTGAAGATCGTTTTCTTTTCCAGAAGTACATCATTATAACATTTATGAATTTGGACATTTTCTTTAGAAGACAGAAACCACAAGAAAAGCTCACAGCACTTCCCAGTCTGATGCATTAAATGGCTTTTATTTTAGGCTCATAACTGGAAACATTAACCTGCTAAATGTTATTAGCATAAATTACAAATTACATTTCAGTGTGCGACTGAGAAGCCAGTCTGTTGTCATTATCATTATGGATGGTGATTGGAGCCGGTCTGTTGTCATTATCATTATGGATGGTGATGGAAGCCAGTCTGTTGTCATTATCATTATGGATGGTGATGGAAGCCAGTCTGCATGTTTTATTTTGGAGCCCATCCCTGCCGCAGTCTCACACATCTGAGGAGGAAGAACACAAACACGATGAGATAGAGAGCATGTGAGAAAGTGTTTTGTGGTAGTTTTCAGTCAAACAAACTGTATAAAATGTACGGCACAACCAAGGATCACAGAATGGCAGAACAAAGGAAAGGTAAAATACATCCACGATTTTTCCCCTCTCCCCTCTCTCTTTAACACAAAGGCACAAACACAAAATTAGAAAAGGCACCTCTCACTTGGTAAATGCAGCTGGCTATCTCAATCTCCTCGTGGGGGGGGGGGAATGAGATAGACAGGCGCTAATTAAATTAGAGGACAGTGGCTGTTTTATCTCCTGGGAAAATCAACAGCTGTGTGGTTTTACAGCTTTGGGATCAAACAAGCATCTAGGAGACAATCTGGTCAGTCAGGTTGAATATACAAGATACTCAAAACGGCCTTAAGGCGCCAGACATAACACACCAGGTGGTGGCTGCTGTCCCTTCTAAACAAAGGACAGCAGGAATAGCGTAAAGATCAAAGAGGGATCGCTTCGGTCCCCTCTTGTGACCAAGTAGGGTATCTTGAAACTGCTGGAAAACGCCCATTAATAAATTCAGTCCTGACGTCACTGTAGTGGATTAGCCTATTGAGAGCTGAAACGAGTGTTTCTCCAATTAGAAAGCTCGGTAAGAGCTTTTTGGATACGCCCGCTTGTCGTAACATTAGAGGCGGAGCCTAGATTTGAATATGACGAGCTCTACGGAGGGAAACGGACAGAATCCCCACCACGAACAGACAGGAAACAACAGCGAATACACACTCTTTTCTCCACTAGATATTGAAGACCACGAGCGAGCAGAGGACAGCATCCAGAAAACATCCTTGAAGAACGAACAACGAGCAGCTACAAGCTTTTTAGATATTGAACGATTAGACTGAATTCTACTGTCCTTCGGCATAGCGATTGCTTCCGGTAGAATTCATTGCACCATTCTTTCAAATATTTGATTTGTAATTTAATGAAATCATCTTTTATTAAATTAACGGATTTTTCAAACCTGCTCCGACCTCGCTTTCTTCAAGCTGCCGTGCCGAGTCCTCTCTCTTTAACGAGCAGATAACCATTTCCTGGTCTATCTGCATTTGTAGAATATAGTATGCTTCAAAAGTTTAAGGTTTAACACAACGCAGAGAATAGGATAGATAGATTAAGCTAGGAAGCTACTACAGTTTGCTTAATGCCTAATGTGCCACAGTGGTCAGCAGTAGCAGTTGAAGAAAAAGAGCATACCAGTACATGTTCCATAGATAAGTAGAGGTTTAAAAGTATGTCCGCAACTAAAATGATTCTTTCAACGGCATATTCATGATAATCTTTCGTCATGATCAATAGAGGATTTGATCAACAACTGATCAACAACAATGCTGACAGGGAAGCCTCTATGCAGTGGAAGCTCATTTGAAGGCCACACTCAGAGAGGTAAACTTTGTTTCCACCACAGCTGACATCTGGACAGCTAACAACAGAAGCTAAACCGGTTGTACATTACCTTTTCAGGAGGGGGGGGGGGGTAATCGAAAGTAATGTAACTAACGTAACTAATTACTTTGATACAAGTAATCAGTAAAGTAATTTTGATTAAAAGATCAAATTAGTAATAAGTGATAAGTAACTAATTACACTTTCTGAGTAATTTGCCCAACACTTGTGGCAGGGATATCATATGAAAAAAAATCATATAAAAAATATTTTAAAGTATTACAAATATTAAAACACACACACACACACACACACACACACACCTCCATGAGGATGATGATGATGACGAGCATCTTCAGACAAATCTGTGGGATTAGAAACAGAGTGTCCAGTCATTCAAATCTATTTGAACAACAGGCTCAAATCACAAGGCATCCTCAATTCAGAGTGAGCACTTGCTGACCATTTGTTGTGTTAAAATATAAAAGATTATACATTAAACACCAATGTCATCAACAAATACTGCAAAGAAATCTGTATAATGTAAGAAATATTTGAAAGTACACACACACAAACACACACACACACACAGGCTCAAATCACAAGGCATCCTCAATTCAGAGTGAGCACTTGCTGACCATTTGTTGTGTTAAAATATAAAAGATTATACATTAAACACCAATGTCGTCAACAAATACTGCAAATAAATCTGTATAATGTACGAAATATTTGAAAGTACACACACACAAACACACACACACACACACACACACACACCTCCATGAGGATGATGATGATGACGAGCATCTTCAGACAAATCTGTGGGATTAGAAACAGAGTGTCCAGTCATTCAAATCTATTTGAACAACAGGCTCAAATCACAAGGCATCCTCAATTCAGAGT
>NC_140171.1:36829779-36859779 GCF_963971535.1 Notolepis coatsorum
ACCTATGTACTGAATCATGTAATTGTTTTTAATCCATCATTGTAGTAATTGTAATTCATTGTAATTATTAACTGTTATGATATTTGTGTCCTTTGTTAACTCGTCATCACTGTAAATGAGGGAAACCTCAGTGCTTTCACGAGTATAAATAAAGGTTTGAAATGAAATACCATACACCATATCACATCACATTATTAGTTACCTTCATTTGCTGGCGCTGCCTCAAGCATGCTCAAAAGAGCAAAGAGCAGGACTCCGACTGAAATCTTCATTTTCTACAGAGGAAAACAACAATAGCAGACTCCTGAATCATCTTAATTTCTAGGAATAAACTGCAAATACAGTTCCTTTGAGAACACATACTGTAGCAAGTTGTAGCCACTCCTCATTGAGAAGTGATGTTGTAAGAAATAGTGAACTAACCCTCAGAAGTTTGTTGTAGCCGTTTCACAGGTGAAATTAATGTCCAGGGCGATGTCTTCAAGTCACTCCTCTGGTGAATTCAGAATGTTTTGGACCCATCGTCCACCGGATATATATACTCTTAGGCGCAACGGTCAGCGTTTGTTTATGAAAAGGGATGTGTAATCAGGTCACCTATTCATCCCTCCCATGTTTAACAAGCTAACCAGTGCCCCGAGCTATAGGTCACAAATTGTTGATTTGAAGAGTGGACTGCCTTGAGGAGACAGTTGTAATTGGCTCCTCAAGGCAGTCCACTCTTCAAATCAACAATTAACATTATTAACAGTTTGGGTATGAGGTGAACCATCAGATTACTACGACTCCTGTACCTGTGGAACCACGTGAACTGCCTGTATGTCCATCCCAACCTCCTGTGGCCTATATCCTCTTTATTCAGCAATATTGAATCCTGTGAACTTACTTTTAAAGTGCTGAAATTAAAGCTTTAGTAATGTATTGCATTATATACATATTATTAAATTGATCATTTGATCCTATTATTTTTTCATTCACCGATTTGTGGACTTTTTTTTAGTGTCCTGAAAGGCGCCTTATAAATAACATGTTTTATTATTATTATTATCATCCAGGAGGGAAAAGACACTTTGGATAGTAGGGACTGCATCTCTGCCTGTCCTGGCCAGGAAACACTTTGCAACTGTGATCTCCTCTGGCAGTAGTTGGATATTGTAATGTGTGGCGAGGGGTTGCAGCAATTCCACTAAGAGAAACTGGTCTGAGGCTGGATAACATGCCTGTGTATGCCTCTCATAAGTTGTTCTCCAACTCATGAGAACCTGCTCTCAAGCTCTTGCAGCATTCTGTCGAAGACTGGATAGAACAGTCTCTGTCTCAGCTTATCTCCTGAGCTGAGGTCTGAGCTTGTGCCACAAGATGACTCAACTACATACTCGTCCATCCTTTTCTGCTTCCTTCTTTGGCTGGTAGTATGTTCCTCAATCCCAAGGCCATTACATATGGCCTTTGTCCTGTCATACATGTCCACTGCCATCTCTGAGGTGCGATAACCTTTGAGTGTGTCCTGCACTGTGCTTTTAAATAGTACAGATAGGTATTGAAGATGTGCACTTTAACGCAGCAGCACCTGGAGCCATCCATACACATGTCCAGTGTCCACTGACAAAGACATGCTCATGAGTCATGATACTCTGATAAACTATAATAAGCTTTAATCGAACCCTGGTTCATTTCCTCGGATAGTCCGGTTGGTTTGGGGTGGTGTGAAAGCTCATTCACTCTTGCAAGTGAACCCTGCTGCGGTTCATTTGAGATGTGAATGCAAAGCGGACCAAAGGCAGGAAAAGACCCAAAAATCTTTTTTTATGAGAAGACTGAAACATAGTGTAATGATCTGGGGTCTTGTGTGTCACTGTACCCGGGGGTGTGTTCCCCCCGGGAGAGATAGGAGGTGGCACCGGAAGTTACGTTGTGTTGGTGAAATAGACGTGAAGGAGGAAGCTGTGTGCGTTCCTAACGAGTGAGGTATTGACCTGTATGTACTCATTGAAGTGGAATTAAATAACCCAAAAGAAACATAAACCTCTCCTCATTCTTCCTAACAATACGGGTACGACAGAACGCTACATTTGGTGTCTGAAGTGGGATTAGTGAACTCGGATTGACGCGCACTGTGTACCCTGTGGAGCTCCGCTGTTTGGCTAGCTACGTTAGCTTAGCAATGACTGAAAAAGAAGAGCCACGCCACGAGATTAAACAGGAGAGGGAGGATGAAGGTCTGTCAAGTGGACTTCCAGACCTGGAAAGAATGCAGGTCGTTGCCGAAGTCGGGGTTGGCAATCTCGGAGGACGGGAGAGTGACGGCCACGCGACGGCGGCGCCGGTACTCCACCCGGCGGCGTCCGGTAGGAATGACATGCAGAGCGTGGCACCATGTGGAGGTGCACACGGCGGATGGAGAGCAGACCAGGCGCTGAAATATTCGGGTAAAGGCAGTCTGGAGGCTTTTTTTATGCAATTTGAGCTGGCAGCCGAACTGAATGGCTGGCCGATGGACAATAAAAAAAAGGCTGCCCGTCTCGTTTTGTCCCTCACGGATGATGCCCTGGCATGTTTGAGTGCACTGGGGCCGGAAGAGCTGAGAGACTATGGAGCTGTGGTGGGGGCGCTGCAGAGGCGTTTCGGTCGATGTGACAATAAAAGCATCGTGGTCGAACGACTTCCGGTATGAGAGCAGACGGGTAACACATGTGCGATAGAGCTCCTGGTCAAATGAGTGAAAAAACGGATAAAAAAGGACCCGAAAAGTAATTAAAAATGAAAATGCACACGAGAAGTAAGGAAGAGACAACGATTGTGAAGGAAAGAGAAATGGAGAACACATGAGAAGAAGAGAATTTGAAGAAACAGAGTCCCCGAAGCGAAGCCGAGAAAAGACAGGCGGAAGAAGGGGAGGTACTGCTGAGGCAGATACGGGAATGCCAGGATGGGCCGTGGTCATGCAGGCCGGGATACTGGAGAACATAACAGCGGCGATAAAACTGAACACGGACACGATAAGGAATGATATTGGGAAGCTACGGGAGGAATTGAGGAAGGAACAGGAGGACTTCAGAGGTGAAATGAATACAGAACTCAAAAGGGTGGAGGAGAAGATGGCGGAACAGGACAGAAACGTGACCGAGTTACAGACTAGGACGGCACACGCGGAGGAATGGAACACGGAGATACACGAGGTATTAACATGTGCGATTCAGAAACAAGAACAGATGGAGACAAAGATGTCAGACATGGAGGGGAGGTCACGGAGAAATAACATCAGAATATGGGGATTGAAAGAAGGAGTCGAAGGGGAATCGGTGACCCATTATGTAGAAAAGCTTATCAAGGAGCAATTGAAGGAGACGGGACTGGAAAAAATGGAGATTCAGAGAGCCCACAGGGCGTTGGCTCCGAGACCGCAACCGGACAGACCTCCGAGAGCGGTGATTATTAACTTTCTGAGATTTGAGATTAAGGAATTGATACTCAGAACCGCGTGGACCAAGAAGATTGAAATCGAAGGGAAAAGACTATCATTTGATCACGATTACTCCACAGCGGTAGCGATAACACGCAGGTCCTACGCGGGACTGAAGAAAACTCTGAAAGAAAACGGAATGAGATTCCAGTCACCCATGACCTCGCTAAGGATTCACTGGGAGGAAGGGGCGGCGACGTATGCGACGGCACGAGAAGCGGAGCGGGAGATGAGACGACGGGGGATGCAGATGACGGAGGACGGAGAAGGAAGGAGGCAGGAGGACCAGACGCGGAGCTTGCAGCAGAGATTGGAGGTGGCACGCAGATGGATCAGAGCGGGAGACCGAAACCAGGGAGAGGAGAGAGGAGAAGGCCGACGTGAAACGTGACAGAACGAGGACGGAGACGGATGAGGAGGCCAGAGACGGAGAGGAGGCGGGAGGAGGCGAACGGATGAGTACACGCACAAGAGATTGAAAAAACTATTCAAATAGAGACAAAATATAGAAACTGAAATAACATATGCATAAACACACATTCCCAGGTAGAGGCAGGATATAGAAATGAACATAACGTATACATGGACACATAATACACAAGCTGATGGAGGAAATAAATGGAAATATAACTAGGTTTGATAGGCGAGACACAGAATATACTGAAACAAATACATAGACACACGCTGTGAGTAACACAGTTGGGAGGGATTAAGGGGATAAATGGACATCACATAGAAAATAGAGGAGAGGAAAAGAAAGTAAAAAGGGGTACACAGGAGACACCGCACACGGGTATGGGAGGAAGGAGGGACAATGAAACATATGAGTCACATTGAGAGGGACCAAGAAAAGAGGGTCTTTGATCAAAAGGAAGGACAGAGCGCTTTTGACCAGGAGCTTGACAGCAAAAAAAAAAAACAGTAAGAAAGCTGGACAAATATGACGAGCGATTGGGGGTAAGGGTTTCAAACCCCCAAGCCGTCAGGAGGGGGCCCCTCGCTAGGAGGGCAATTACCCCTCACCCACCAGCAGGGGACAGGGGGGGACACAGGGACCCCCCGAACGCCTTGGGAGCACTTTATGTAAAGTTTATGTTTTTTATTTATGTTAATCATTATATGTATTCGGTGAAGAGAGCGGAGGCTCCAACCGGAGGGGGGAATGAGTGTGACATGGGGGGGACTGACAGACGAAAGAAGAAGAAAGATGACAATGGTTAAAGGGATAAAAATGATGTCGTTAAACGTTAATGGAATGAATAATGCGATAAAGAGGGGCAAAGTGATGTTGAAATGTAAAAAAAGTTAGATGGAAGTGATTTTTCTGCAGGAGACACATTTGGTAGCACAGGATCATGAGAAACTGAAGAGATTTGGATATGAAAATGCATACTATAGTTCCTTTAAACAAAACCCGAGGAGAGGAGTAATCACGTTAATCAAAAACACAGTCAAATTTGAATTGATCAAGGAAGTAAGAGACAAGGAGGGAAGGTTTGTTCTGGTGAAGGGGAAAATGGAGGGCCAAATGGTTACGTTAGTGAATGTTTATGCACCCCCAGAGAGTGAGAGGGATTTATATGAGACCATTTTTGATATGATAGTGATGGAACTAGAAGGGATATTGATATGCACGGGAGATTTTAACGTAGTACTGAATCACGACCTAGACACCACGAGTACTAGAAAAGGGCGAGCACCCATCAGTAGATATATGAATATTCAGATGACGGAAATGGGAATTACAGACGTTTGGAGGGGGATGCACGCCATGGACAGGGAATACACACATTACTCACACCCACACGTGACATATGCGAGAATAGACTACTTTTTGATGACGACGGGGGACAGTTACAGGGCACGGGAGAGCAGTATAGGAGTGGCGGACATATCGGATCACAGTGCCATATATCTGACAGTAGATCTAGAAGGGAGGAACACGATTTGGAGACTAAATGTAGGAATATTAAATAACAAGGGGGTGGTGAGTCAGATCAAGGAGGAGATAGCCAGATATAAGGAAGAAAATGACAACGGGGCGGTAGACCCGAACATTCTATGGGACACACTGAAGGTGGTGATAAGGGGGAAATTGATGGAAAAAACAGCAATGCTGAAGAAGGCCAGAACGGAGACATATCACAATCTGATAGGGAAGCTGAAGAAGCTAGAGGGGAGACACCAGATATCAAAAGAACAGGAAACGCTCTGAGAAATCAAAGAAGTAAAGGCCAGGATAAATAGGGAATTATTGACGGAAATAGAAAAGAAAGCGAGGTTCATGAAACAAACGTACTATGAAGGGGGACCAAAAGCGACCAGACTGTTGGCTAGGAGAATTAGGACGCAACAGAAGTTGAACACGATACACACAATAAGGGATACAAAGACTAATGAAATATTGAGGGACCCAGCTGAAATAGAGAGGACATTTAGAGAATACTATGAGAAATTATACACACAGCCAAAAGCAGCGGGAGAAGAGGAAATATAAACATATCTGGAGAAGCTAGAGCTACCATCGATAGGGAAAGAACAGAATGAAGAATTAAATAAAATAATTACGGAACAAGAACTGGAAGAGGCAATTAGTAGAGCTAAAAACAACAAGTCTCCGGGGAGTGACGGATTCCCATCGGAATTCTACAAGACATTTAGAACTGAATTAGCACCCATGTTAGGGGCGGCGTTCAGACACACGATGGAAGAGGGTAAAATGCCCCCCCTCGTGGAAGGAAGCCATAATCACCACGATACCGAAGGAAGGGAAGGATAGGGAATTATGTAGTAGTTTCAGACCTGTGTCCATACTTAACGTGGATTACAAGATGTATACATCGATAATATCAAAGAGATTTGAGACGTTTATGCCAGACATTATAGATGAAGATCAAACTGGATTTATTAAAGGGAGACAGACACAGGACAACGTGAGAAAGACATTACACATAGTAGAGGAGATACAAAAACAAGGGGGTAGCGCGGTACTGATTAGCCTAGAGGCAGAAAAAGCATTCGACAGTGTGAGCTGGACATTTTTATATAAAACATTGATGAGGTTCGGACTGAACGGGAGGGCGATGAAGATGATCAAGGCGCTATATCAAGAACCGACAGCGAGGGTTAAGGTGAATGGCAGCTTGACGGATAGAATCAGATTAGAGAGGGCTACCAGACAGGGATGTTGTCTCTCACCGACGCTCTTCGCCGTTTTCATAGAACCACTGGCACAACTGATCAGACAGACGAGGACATCAAGGGAGTAAGGATAAAGGGAACGGAATATAAACTAGGCCTATTTGCAGACGACGTGATAGTATACATGAGGCAACCAGACAAGAGCTTCCCGGCACTGATGGATCTACTGAAGGAATATGGCCACTACTCAGGATACAAACTAAACGTGACAAAGACACAGACCTTAGCATGGAACTATACCCCGACGACGGAAATTAGAGAACAGTACGGGATAAGATGGGACATGGACAAGATTAAATACTTAGGGGTGAACATCACGAGAGGGGTGGAGAAACTGTTTGAGGCGAATTATACACAGATAAATCAGAACATCAAGAGAGACTTAGAGAGATGGACAGTAATGCCCTTGGACTTCAATTCAAGAATAGAAGTCATTAAAATGAACATACTATCAAGGTTACTGTACCTATTCCAGTCACTACCGATACAAATACCACAGAATCAATTCAGGGAGTGGGACAGACTGATATCGAGGTTCATATGGGCGGGGAGAAGACCACGGGTCAGATATAAAACACTACAACTACCAAAGGAAGAGGGAGGGATGGCAGTACCCAGCCTACAAGATTATTACTATGCAGCACAACTGAGAGCAGTGACGTGCTGGTGTAACGACAGATATGAGGCAAGATGGAAAGACATTGAAAAAGAAGGGGAGGGATACAAGGTACAAGCTCTGGTGGGAGATAGGGAACTATTTAAAGAGAAAGAGGGACTATTAGATCCAATCACCAAATGCACCTTGAACATATGGAACAGAGTAGTAAAAACACACAAATTGGAGAAGCAGTCAGGGGTCCTGAGATGGGTAGCACATGACAAGAGATTCAAACCAGGGAGGTTAGACCATGGATTCAGAAGGTGGGAGAGGGGGGGGGGGGGGGGGGGGGGCAACAGCGATATGCAAAATGATAGAGAAGGGGGAAATGCAAACACTACAAAAATTAAAGGAGAAATTTGGACTAGAAAACAAGGACCACTTCAGATATCTACAGATTAGAGACTACTATAATAGAGAAATAAGAGGGGACAAGGAAGAAGAACAGAATGGAATAATTAGGATGATAGTAAGGGCATACGAAGGAGGGAAAGGAAGGGTAATATCAGCACTGTACCGGGCTATAATGACCAGCAAGGGACACACGACCGATTATATAAGGGAGAAATGGGAGAGAGAACTAGAGATAGGAATAACAGGGAAGGAATGGGGGAACATATGCGAGGTACAACACTCAACAACAGGATTGAGAATATGGAAAGAATTTGGATGGAAAAACATAATCAGATTCTTTATAACCCCAGAGCTGAAGGGAAAATATGCACCAACACAAAGAGCATGCTGGAGGATGTGTGGGAAGGAGGGGGCAAATCACACACACATATTCTGGGGATGTCAGAAGCTGAAGGGGTATTGGGAGGAGATAGGGGAAGCAATGATCAGAATATTAGGATACGGGCTACCACAAACAGGACTGGTGCTTTATAGACTAGGCAGAATTTCAGAAAATGTGCTTGTATAAAGTGCTGAAGGCATTTCGTGTTTATTTTTGGTACACAACATTTCTAGGGGTATTAAGGGGTGCTGAATCCAAATCTGCTGTATACCAAGCTCAAAAATGTCAAATAAGGCCTCAAAATTGAGAAATCCAACATGGCCGCCAGCACCAGGCCCTCTCTCCACAAAAACAGGTGCTAAACCCACAGTTTTTATTCTACTGACATGAAACATTGCACAGAACATCTGCACCTATGGAGGAAGAGAGTAGGAATATAGCTGGGGTGCAACCATGAGTAACAGGGTGTTTTTGACTGTCGAACTGTAATCTTTGTATAGGCGAGGATAAAAAAATGACATTTCTTCAGTGTTTGCAGGAATACTACAGCAATTTGGTAATAACTGTACAGGGTTGGACACCAACATTAGAATCCCCCAAGTCTTAGCTTTATTCAGGTACCAAGTTTATGCAAGTAGCTCTTATAAATCTGGATATATAAGCCTTTTAATGTAAGCATGCTGTTTTAGGCGAATTTTCAAAAAATAAATGGTGGGGCTTAATGAGTTAAGTGTGACTACACAAGGTACAAACCTGAATTAAATGTGCTTTTGTAAGTTTTCTTACATACATCAACAAGGACGTAGTCACACCGGAGATTCAAGAATCCCTACTTGGCGCAGAACACCTTGGACAGGCACAACTGAACATGTTTGTGGACAAACGTTTGTGTGAACCTCCAGATAGTGACCAGCACCTGAACCTGAAATCACCCATTCGAATGAACAAAGCCAAGACATTTGCCTCTTTGTATGAAGTTGTGCAACTTTCCAAGAACAAGCAAAACACCATCAAAGTGGACAGGCAGATTCTACAAAGGCTCATCACAGCTTACAGAGCAGGTCGTAAGGTAGACCTTGACAATATCCTCCAGCATGAGCTCATGCCCATCCCGCCATCTCTGGCCACAACTAACGGGAGTCTACATTCCACCAACAAGTCTGTGTTAGCAAATATACTGACGAAACAAGTTAAAACCCCTGCAGATCTTACCCTTCAGGGACCCAGCTGCCTGGTCATTGATGGCCAAGCTCTGGTAATGGCACTCGGAAAGCCACCGGACACTACAACATTTGGTGACTATGCCAACAAGTTCACTGACACCGTGTTGAAGATGGGAGCAAAATACCAGAGGGTAGATGTCGTCTTTGACAGATACCATGACCAATACATCAAAACAGGCACAATCTGAGAAAAGTGCTGCCAAACTTCTACCAGCATGTGACTTGTTCTACCAGAGGCGGGAATATTTTAGACCATTGCTACTCGCAATTTAAGAGCGGGTACAAATCACATGCTGCCAGTCCTTTCGGCAAGTCAGATCACGATGCCATCTTTCTTGTACCGCAGTATAAACAAAGTCTCAAGCGCATTCCTGTAGTATCGCGAGAGGTGAAGCGCTGGACGGTGGCGTCGGAGGAGACGCTCCAAGCTGCACTAGAATGTACAGACTGGGGGGTGTTCCGCGATAACACAGATAATATTAATGACTACACGGAAACAGTGCTGGACTTTGTTTGTACTTTGGTAGAAGAAACAATCCCCTCTACCACAATTAGAGTTTACCCAAACCAAAAGCCCTGGGTAGACAAATCCATCCGCGAAGCTCTGAAGGCGCGCACCTCAGCATACAATGCCAGGCTTGTGACAGGCAACATGAATGACCACAAGGTGGCGAGATACAATGTTAGGAGGACAGTAATAGAAGCAAAAAGGCGCTACAGGGATAAAATTGAACTTCAATATGAACAGGCTGACTCTAGAGCTATGTGGCAGGGCCTCAGAACGATGACAGATTACAAAGGCACCTCCCTCAAACTGAACAGTGACATCCAACTGGCAAATTATCTCAATACCTTCTATGCGAGGTTTGAGGCTGGGAATAACAGCACCAGCCTACAAACCACCGCAATGGAGGGGGGGGGGCACTGCTGATGGAGACTCAGTGTTCAGAATAACAGAACATGAGGTGAGGAGGACGTTTAAGAAAGTGAATATCAGGAAGGCAGCAGGACCGGACGGCATCCCCGACCGTGTCCTAAAAGTCTGTGCCGACCAACTGGCCCCGGTATTCACTGACATATTTAACCTGTCCTTAGAACAGGCTGTCATCCTCACCTGTCTGAAGAAGTCCACCATTATCCCTGTACCCAAAAAATCCAAGCCTGCTTGCCTCAACGACTACCGCCCTGTAGCTCTCACCTCCATAGCCATGAAGTGCTTTGAGAAGCTAGTGAAGGGCTACATCTGTTCCTCCCTCCCCATCAACCTGGACCCCCTGCAATTTGCATACCGCCCCAACAGGTCCACGGAGGACGCCATAGCCCATGAGCTGCACACAGCAGCATCACACCTGGACAAGAGGCAGGGGAACTATGTGAGAATGCTATTCATCGACTACAGCTCAGCATTCAATACCATAGTCCCCTCCAAACTCATAGTCAAGGTCAGGGACCTGGGCTTGAACTATGACCTCTGCCAGTGGGTCTTGGACTTCCTGACGGGCAGACCCCAGGTGGTGAGAGCAGGCAACTGGACCTCCTCATCCATCACTCTCAACATAGCGGCCCCCCAGGGCTGTGTTCTGAGCCCCCTCCTCTACTCCCTGTACACACATGACTGTGTGGCACAGCGGAACAACAACACAATCATCAAATTTGCTGACGACACAGTAGTGGTGGGCCTGATCTCTGCAAACGACGAGAGGGCCTACCTGGAAGAGGTTAAGGTTCTAGCGGGATTGTGTCAAGAGAACAGCCTCTCCCTGAATGTCAGCAAAACAAAGGAGATGATTGTGGACTTTAGGAGGTCGGGGTCAGGGACTACAGCCCCCTCAGCCTCGATGGGGCACCGGTTGAGAGAGTGAACAGTTTTAAGTACCCCGGAGTCCACATATCCGAGGACTTGACATGGACCACACACATTGACAGTGTTATCAAGAAGGCACGACAATGCCTCTACTTCCTTAGGCGCTTAAGGAAGTTCAACGTGAGTCAGAAGATCCTCAAGAACTTCTACTCATGCACAATAGAGAGCATCCTGACTGGCAATATCACCTTCTGGTTTGGGAATAGCACTGCACAAGACCGCAGCAGACTACAGAGAGTGGCCCGTTCAGCCGAACGCACAATTGAAGGTGGGCTTCCCACTCTCCAATACATTTACAACAAGCGGTGCATGGGCAAGGCTAAGAGAATAATCAAAGACTCCAGCCACTTAAACAACTGCCTCTTTGAACTGCTGCGGTCAGGCAAGCGATACCGGAGTCTCATGGCAAGCACAGAGAGACTCAGAAGGAGCTTCTATCCCCAGGCCATCAGGATGCTCAATGAATGAACAATGAACAATAAGCAAACCATCAACACACCCACAGCGCACATACACTCACTTAAATAAACACACTGTAGTACCCACTTTACCACTTTAGACACACTTTACACTTTATATTTATATTTATATTATTGGTAAGGAAATTGCACATCATTCTCATTCCTTATTGCACCTCACCACTACAAGGTGGCACCACAAGCTAAGCTATACCTCACCATTTTTGTACCAGCTGTACATACTGTATATATAGATACACTGAACAATTTTGTTGTTTACACTTGTTTACATACTTGACTTCTTGATGTTCTATTTTATACTTATTATACTTATTTTTTACTATCTTGTTATTATCTAGCACACTCTCAGGAGCAACACAGAAAGAAACATTTCATGCAAAGTATTCTGTATGCTGTATGACAACTAATAAAGAAACTTGAACATTCACTTATTTATATGGTAAAATAATCTTTTTATTTTATTATATTATAATCTATTCTATTCTATTCAGGAAAAGTGGCATTGGATGAATCATGCAACTGCAAGACACCTGCGACACCTGCCTGAATACGATTGATGACTGACAATAAATTACTGTACCTAAGATACTGTACGCATATTAAGGACTATTTAATTTGCATAAATGGCATGTTGATAAAAAATTCAAGAGAAAATAGTTTGAATAAATCCATCCTGCTTTTCTTTCTTATTTGGTTGATGAGTTATGCATCAATAACGACCACAGTTTCTGCTATAAATATGAGTTTCAAGCAACATTTTCACAACTGATCTAAAATCAGGATATGATTTTAAATTCTTCATGTATGCAAACATATAAAACACATTTCATTCATGTTTCTACCTTGTTTAGTCAGAAAGATATGCACTTAAATAGATTTCAGGCTGGCGCTGGCGGCCATGTTGGATTTCTCAATTTTGAGGCCTTATTTGACATTTTTGAACTTGGTATACAGCAGATTTGGATTCAGCACCCCTTAATACCCATAGAAATGTTGTGTACCAAAAATAAACACGAAATGCCTTCAGGGTTTTGATTTTCTGAAAATTGACCCTGTCTATTACTTAGGAGACCTGACACACGAGGGAATACAAGGGGGGGACAAATATTTAATAAAGATAATGTTGATAGCGGCCAGAAAAGCAATAACGAGACTGTGGTACAAGGAAGACCCACCGACAATAGCACAATGGGTAGGAATAGTGGAAGAAATACAGGATATGGAGAGGATAACACACATGCTGAGGTTACAGGAAGAGAAATTTGGGGAAAGATGGGGAAAGTGGGAGGATTATAAAGGGAACGAGAACGACATCACAGAGGAAGAACCAAATGCAACACAAGAGGGCGAAGGGTAAAGGAGGAAAGATGTTCAAGGAGGGTCTCTGAACCCATGTCACACACCTGTGCTTTAGTTAGTATTTTCTATTTTTTTGGGATATTACAATTGCTGAATGGTTTTATACTTTATTATTTTTGTCTGTTTAACGGTGTGATATTAATATTCAGGGATGATGTGGTTTGTGTATGGGTGAATCAAAAGGCAAAGTGAAAGTTAATAAACAAGAGAAAAAAAAAAAAAGGACGAAGGATAAGGGAAGAAAGAAGCTCAAGGAGGGTCTCTGGACCCAGATCACACATACAAGCCTTAGTCAGTATTTATCATCTTTGAGTAGGAATTACTTGTTTATGCCTGTTTAAGGGAGATACACAATCAGCCTTTGTATCAAGTACCTAGAAAACAACTGTAGGGGAACCAGACAACTAACCATGATACCCATGTAAATATTTATGTGCACTGTTTTTTCTTTTTGTTTTTATTGTGATGTTAGTTTCTGTTTTTTTTTAATTTTTTTTGTAAGTGCTGTCTGTCTAAAACTGTTAATAAAATTTAAGTAAAAAAGAAAAAAAAAAAAAAGCATCGTGGTCACAGAGCTATGTAACCGGCACAGACGGCCCGGTGAGTCCCTTCGTGCACTGGCAACTGACATTGAGACACTCACGAGACGGGCATACGGCCACATGCCCCCCGCGGTTATGAGTGAGTACGCCAGAGATCAGTTTGTCAGCGCCATCGAGCCGCGAGACCTGCGTGAGCGGGTTCAGCTGCGGCACCCGAGCACGCTGCAGGGGGCCTTGGAGCTGGCGCTGGAGAGAGAAGACCTGCGGGGCGAGACCACACAGGAGGGCGTGAGGGAGGCCCCTCCCACGGTGAGGGTTGCGAGGGAGAGCGGCCCAAGGGAGCCGGAGTGGGTGGGCGCAATGATGGAGCGGATGACAGAGCTGGTACGTGCCGTAACATTGCAACCACAAGGAGGTGCGGCTCATTCACCGGGGCCCATGCGCTGCTGGGGGTGTGGCCAACCCGGGCATCTCTCCGCAGGGACTGCCGCAATCGCCAGGAGAGGCAGGGAAACGGCAGGGGGTCCGTGTAGATGGGGCAGAGCGGATCCCTGGCGCCATGTCCCATGCTGCTCTGCCTCCAGCGGAGGGAGCCAATCAGCACAGCCGGGGGGGTGGGGCTCTACTCCCCCCAGAAGCAGACGTTGACACTGAGTCAGTCATGGTAGTGGGCTGGACGCATGCAGGCAATTTTTGCTATGTTCCCGTCACCCTGGCTGGGGCGCCGTGTTCGGCCCTGGTGGACACGGGTTCGACTGCAACGCTGATGAGGCCCGACGTGGTCCCGGTGGGGACACAGCTGGAGCAGACGTCGGTGCAGCTGAGGACAGTGACTGGTGAGCTAGCCCCCATGTTGGGGAAGGGAAAAGTGGTCATAACAGTGGGGGGCCTGTCGGTGGAGTTCCGGGTGTGGGTGGCAGAGGTGCAGGACCCCTGCATATTGGGGCTAGACTTTTTGAAGTTTGCCCGATGCCTGCTGGACCTGGGGGAGAACACATTGAGTTTCCCTGGGGGCCCCACTGTTGAGATGATATCCCCCCACTTCCCCCGAGGTCAGCGCCACTGGCAGTGAGGGCAGCAGAGACACACTTTCATTCTGCAAGCCCCCTGGACAGCCACGGTAGCTCCCGCTCCCGGAATACCCGCCTGAGATATTCCCCTGCCCACTCGACGGCTGAACGCTCACCCCCCATGCCCCTTGCCCCTGACAGGCAGCTCCCCTCACCTGCTGGCAGTACGCCCCTGTCCCCATCAGCAGCCCCATTTACACCGGGGGGCCACCTCCCCCTGGCGCAGCCTAACATGGAGGAAGAGGCTGACAGGCTAGCAGTTGTGAGGGGCATATGGGAACACAACGGTGGCCACTTGGAGCCGGAACAGCGAGAGGAGCTGTGGCAGTTGCTAAATGAGTTCAAGGACATTTTTGCACTCACTTGGTGCATCACCAAATAGACACAGGGGACGCCCGGCCTATCAGATCACCAGCCCGCCGCCTTCCTTATGGCGTACAGAGAAGCTGCAGAGTGCGCCATTGATGAGATGCAGCGGGCGGGCATCATAGAGCCCTCTGCCAGTCCCTGGGCTTCGGGAGTGGTGATGGTAAAGAAGAAGAACACTTCCAAAATGAGATTCTGCGTCGACTACAGACCACTGAACAAGGTGACAAAGAGACTCTTACCCGATGCCCCATGTTGATGAGGCGCTGGACACAGTGGCTGGTTCGTCCTGGTTCTCCTCACTAGACTTACGGGCTGGCTACTGGCAGGTGCCCCTCGACCCAGAGTCTAAACCTAAAACAGCCTTCTGCACACCGAGGGGGCTGTGGCAATTCCGTGTCCTCAGCTTCGGGCTGTGTAACGCCGCAGCCACGTTTGAAAGGCTAATGGAGAGCGTGTTGGCTGGCATTCCTCCAGAGGAGTGCGTTGTGTACCTGGACGACATACTGGCCCACGGCAGCTCCTTCCAGGCGGCCCTCCAGACGCTGAGACGGGTCCTGGGGAGGATAGCCGATGCAGGACTGAAACTTCACCCCGACAAGCGCCACTTCATGAGGAGAGAAGTGGAGTTCTTGGGACACAAACTGACGGGAGAGGGCATCAGCACGCAGGAGGGGAAGATAAAGGCGGTCAAAGAGTGGCCCACCCCCGCAGACAAAGAGCAGCTCGAGAGCTTTGTGGGGCTCGCCTCATACAGAGCACGAGGGCGACGGGCCGGTCTGCAGGGAGCTGCAGGTGATCGGAGAAGCGGAGTGGCGAACGCAGCAAGAGCAGGACCCTGATTTAAAACCTGTTTTGCAATGGGTAGAGTCAGGTCAGAAGCCACCCTGGGCGGAGGTGGCAGGGGGCACCACTGCTACAAAGGGACTGTGGGCAGACTTTGCGGCTCTGCGGGTGTGGGACGGGGTTCTACAGAGAGCGTGGAGGGAGCCGGCTACGGGAGAGAACAGGTGGCGGGTGGTGGTTCCCAAAGCAATGAGAGAGACTGTGTTAAAAAGTTCCCATGGCACCATGGGGGCTGGGCACTTTGGCATCACAAAGACTCTCCGCCGCCTCCGTCAGGGGTTCTACTGGGGACGGATAAAAAGGGACGTAGAGGATTTCTGTCGCCGCTGCAACCTCTGCGCAGCATACAAGGGCCCACCTGATCAGTCCCACGCACTGCTCCAACAGCTGGGGGTGGGAGCCCCCATGGAGAGAGTGGCGGTGGATGTTATGGGGCCGTTTCCGTGCACGGACAAAGGCAATCGCTACGTGCTGGTCGCCATGGACTATTTCACAAAATGGCCGGAGGCATATGCGTTGCCGGATCAGGAGGCCAAGACTGTGGTTGACGCGCTGGTGGAGGGCATGTTCAGTCGGTTCGGCGCAGCGGAAACCCTCCACAGCGATCAAGGGAGAAATTCACATGTCTTTGCCACCATGTGCGAGCAGCTAGGCACCAAGAAGACCCGAACCACTGCTCTGCACCCACAAAGTGACGGGTTAGTGGAGAGGTTCAATAGGTTCAAGCCCACACTGTTGTATCCTGCAAGGCTTCGCATCACCGATAGACAGGGACAGAGGGTCCAATTCTCCTCGCCTGATGAAGCCAAGGACTACATGGATGCACAACTTAGAGGATAGTCTATATACGGTCTTTTTCTAGATTTCTTCGTTAAGCTTAAACACCATATAGTATTACTTTAATGGTTCGCTGTATCTGGGCCAGTTCTGCAAGTCATTGTACAGGGCCTGTGGTTTCCCCGTTGGATTCTTACTGTTGTTGACATATTGGAATAGTCTGGATCTCTAAACAACGTTCTGGGACATACTGGAATATTCTGGAACTTTAAAAAAACGGCATATTGGAATATTCTGTAACTTTAAAATCGCTCTGTGACGGCGGTTAGGTGGTCGAGCGGAGATTGCGTTCGTCACCAGCCCCGGAGCTGTGAGCTTGATTCGCCTGTTCGAATCCAGCTCACAGCTCCGGGGTTGTCACCAGCTTGGCTGGCCGTCTGCACTGATACAATTGGCTGTATCAGAGGGTGGGAGAAGCTGGCGGGGTGGGTCCGGGTCGTTGTAAACAGCGACTCCTACAGTTCGGTCGGGGCGCCTGCTAAGCGCGGATTGGACGTGAGGGGGATAGTGTGGTCCTCCCACACGCTACGCCCTCTCAATGAGAATCCGCGCTGCCAGGTGAAAAGAAGCGGTGATTGGCTGGACGTGTGTCGGAGGAAGCACGTGGTAGCCTCCACTCTCCCAAATGATCTGACTGTGGGGGGTAAAGCGCAGCGACCAGGAAGGGACTGGGAATTGGCATACGACTAACATTGGGATGGGAGAAAATCGGAGGAAAATGGAGGGGGAAAAAGACCAATAAAAAAAAATTAAAAAAATCGCTCTGTGACATGTGGAATGTTCTGGATCTCTAACAACAATCTATGACTATATACACTGCTTAGATCACCTACGGAGGAACAACAGTCCACAACGGAACATCGCCCACCCTTGGCTTGGGAGACGAACGATTATATTAGTTATATTAGTATTGGCTGAGCGTCCCGCTCTAGCCCTAATGAGCAGTGATGCCACAGATTACTTGTAAAAGTAATCTGATTACTGATTACTGATTACTCCTTTAAAAAGTAATCTAAGTTACTTTACTGATTACTTGATTATCAGAGTAACTTAGTTACTTTGAAAGTAACTAGGTTACGAAGTCGTCGTCGTTCCCCCAACAGTTTTTTTTAAACGCTTTATTGAAAGTGCATAAATTGTTTTTAACTTGTTTCTCTGCACATAACGTAAATTGTTAAACTAGTGCTTCAGCTTCTGTACCATCAAGTATGGTAAAGCAACAGTCTATGATGCTCACAGCATTAGAGCAGCCAGCCAGTGGTTTTACAAAACCAGTGTATCACATCTAACAAATGCAGGCTGAACTATTCAATTATATCAACTGTAACTATTAAATTGTTTTTATAAATGTCTCTCTATAAACATACAATCAGTCTCTCTTTAACATGTAAATTAACTGTAAATCTGGCAAATAAGAGCTTTTGCTCTGCCACCATCAACCCTCCTGTACCTAGTCGAAGCGTCGGCTAGTGTTGTGATTCCAGATGCTTTCAATGCAATTGGATGTGCTGTTTTTAGCGGTAGACAGTATTTTGTTTCCTCCGCCGTGAAGTAGTGACTGAGGCTACGTTTAGACGAGCGTTTTGGGGTGGAATTCTGAACAGAAACCGAAAAAGTCATCTTGCGGTTTCACTTTTAATTTTGCCAAGCGTTTTGGGGTGGAATTCTCCGACGACGGAGCCCTGCTGTCACACGATTGGCGCATATGTCACATGACGTGCTGTGAAGACCCGCCCTACTCTGCCTCTGATTCGCAGACTGTGGATGGGGAATGTGATTGGATCAAAGCAGAGTCACTCACAGACAGAGGGACCAGTCACGCCGCGGGACACATTCTTGTATTTAACCCTTTCACTGCCACACCACGTCACTCCCATAAGAAAAACAGCTCAAAATGTATTTTTGACTGTCGAAAACTAAATAAAATACTGCATTCCGCCTGCATTATGAATTTATGATGAGATAGTAACGAAATAGTAATGCACAGCCACTTGGACAAGTAACTGCAATCAGATTACTGGCTTTTAAAGATTAACGCGTTAGATTACTATTTTCGGGGAAAAGTAATCAGATTACAATAACGCGTTACTTAGTAACGCGTTACTGGCATCACTGCTAATGAGATACCCCTTATCTCCTAGTACCTACTGTACTCCAATACAAACAACTTAATGCACCCATACCTGATCGGGCCCCGCCCCTATGGAGGCATAGCCTATATAACCATGGCTATGGTCACCAAACACTCTTCCTCGCCAAATCTCGTTCCAGCAAAAGATCCCTCAAAAGGGAACTCAGGGCCGCGTAGAGCGGGACGCTCAGCCAATACTAATATAACTAGGTTATATACATAACCTATCATTATATATCGTATATGGCCATCGCGTCCCGCTCTAGCCCTAATGAGATATGGGGTAGAGTGGACGCGAGACCCGACAGATGTACCCCCTGAGGACCCGTAAGCCCACATCAAGGGGTGCGGGGAGCCCTGTCACCCATCCTTCCTAATGAAGGGGGGGCGCAGTCAACTCCACCTGAATGCGAACAAGAGGGAACCAGAACCCCTTGAACACACCGCACAGGCGGAACCACGTGTGACTCAACACACAGTGGCCCATACCCACACACTCCTGCTACCCTACCAACGGACGGGAAGCAGGAAAGGCCACAGACCCCAGAACCGCCTGGGAGACAGAACCCCCGGTCATGTCCATGAGGTAAAACCTTACAAAGGGGCCCGGGGAGGACCATGAAGCTGCAGCACAGATGTCCTCCACCGAGGCCCCACCCAGGAGAGCGGCAGAGGCAGCCACCCCACGAGTGGAGTGCGCCCTGACGCCCCCAGGGGGATCCTGCCCAGCCAATGTGTAGCAGAGGGCAATGCCCTCACACAACCAATGGGACAGGCGCTGTTTCGCTGTGAGAGGGCCGTCGCTGACCACGGAATGACCCAAGGAGGAGCGACCAGAAGCTGGATCAAGACCGGGAACCACACTGACGTGCCCCGGTCCGGCGCGACCAGGATCACCGTCCTGCGCTCCCTCCGTATCCGCTCCAACAGCTGACTCAACAGCTGTACAGGAGGAAAGGCGTACAGAAGACCGGGCGGCCATGGAAAGGTCGAGAAGGCATCCACCCCCAAGGGGGGACGATCTGCTCGACTGAGCGAGAACCACAAGGGGCACTTGTGAGAGCGTCGGCACGCAAACAGATCTACCGAGGCCTCCCCGAACCGATCCCAGATCTGTCTGACTATGTCGGGGCGGAGTTCCCACTCGTCGTGACGAGGACCGCCCCGAGACATTATATCCGCCGCCACATTCTCTGTACCAGGAATGTGGAGCGCCCTCAGACTGCGCAGCCTGCGGGATGCCCATAGCAACAGTTCGACCGCCGCCCGGAGCAGGTGGATGGAACGAGTCCCACCCTGCCTGTTGATATACGCCGCCGCCGTCATACTGTCCGTCCTGACCAAAACGTGTTCGCCTACCACCAGGTGGTCAAACCGTTTGAGGACCAGGAGGACCGCCTTCAACTCCAACACATTGATATGCAGGGTAGCCGGGCCAGCATGACCTGTCCAGCTGCCCCCCACTGCATGGGTCCGACACGTCCCTCCCCAACCCGTGAGAGAGGCGTCGGTGAAGACCGTGACGTGTGAGCCCCTGCTGCCTATGGGGACCCCAATGGTTAGGATACTGTTGTGGCTGATGGTTGTTTAACACAGCAGGAGACGATATTTCCAATTTTAACAAGTAGGTAATTTATTTAAGAAAAGAAGTTTTAACAGCAAAAGCTATGGATCAGTAGACGGTCACCACAGTTGAAGAAAAACACTCTGACCCCCCAACCCCCCGTTCCCCCAGATAATACCTTCCCAGCCCTGCCCCGACATGACAGATATGATGACGTAACATATTATATCAGATATGACATGACGTACATTAAGATGACACATAGATTTAACATAGAAGAGAGAATAAAAACAGAAGATAAGTCTAAAGGTTTATCGTCCTGAGACAAAGCTGGAGTCAAGATTAAAAAAGAAAAGAACAAGATGTGATTTACTTGAAATGTCTATCTGTCCTATACTTGAGGTTGTTTTAAGAACATCAGCCAGACTGTCGCCCTAGTGTCTTTGAGCCCTGCTAGTTGACCTATATTAAACTAGTCAAGACTAACCCCTTTCCTACCTCCACCCCCGTATACACATTTTCCACAACATTCCCCCATTTGGGGCTATCCCTAGTCCCACCCAAATCATATAACCAAGAAAATGTGAACGTCTAACTAAACGAGAAACCACAATTATATAATAAAAGTTTAAATGCCTAATCTAAACCAGAAACCTTACTTCATTCACTGGACCCCTAACGGACCAACAAAGGCTGACTACCGTTCTTACCAAAACACAAAACCGTTCCAAACAAGAGTAATAATAAAACATCAACAAAATACCCCAATTTATAATCCTAACCTGACAGACAAATCCCCCCAACCTCCACCGCTTACCAAATGAGCCACAGTTCCGGCCGGAAACCGCGACTCTCATCAGGGAAAGGAGAAGTTGACCGTCAGAACTAAACATAGAACATCCCTCCCAAAAAAAAATGACATTGTCTCTTCCATAACATTGAGTCCTAGTGTCCATCGCTCAGCCCCCCTTCCATGCCCACGCCATAGTCTCCTCACCGTATTGCCAAAAGTCACATTTTGCCAATACAGCAACCACCACGCCACACCTCCAGTCCCCGTAGAAGCATGTCCCCATGCCTGGACGGGAGGCGCTGGTCCCGACCTCACCACGTGTCCCCCCATCTTCGACGGGAGGTGCCCATCTTGCCCACTGCGTTAGCCCCCCCCTTTGTCCCTCCAGTCCCCAGAACCGATCCCCAGAACACTTCTTCTCAATGCTTCCTCAGGCTCAGAACCGACACTCCGTACCATTCCATACCGATGCCCCTTCCCATTCCGGTTTGACCAGGACCATGAGTAAAATAAACAAAAATAATAAAAAATAAACCATCACTCAGACCATCCCCCGTCACTCTTAAAGGAAAGAACCAATACAAAATGTCTTCAAAAAACCTTTACATGTTTTTTTTTTTTTTTTTTTTTTTTTGAAGTAAAAGGGATAAAACAAACAAAACTGAACCAAACAGAAAGAAAATGTCCTTTCCTCACCATACGCCTAGTTAAAGGAATAAAACAAACAAACTGAACCAACAAAAAGAAAATGTCCCTTCCTCACCATACGCCTAGTTAAAGGAATACAACAAACAAAACTGAACCAACAAAAAGAAAATGTCCCTACCTCACCATACCCCTAATCCTCTATCCCCTCGTCTCCCTCTAAGGCAGCATAAAGCTGAGGGCATGGCCCGATTTGTGGCTCAATCTCTTCCTGTCCCACCATCAGCATTCGGCTCGTTACGTGTGAAGTTCCTGCCTACCCAAGAGAGGCATACCACAACAGAAAAGGAGAACCAATATCAACCCTGCCACCCCAATGGATATCCCCGTCTGCATCACTATGCTTCCCCACTGTCCCAATCTTTCCAACACCCCACTCCCCCACCATTCTTCATTCCGGCCAGAATTCCCCCTCAACTCCTCCCTCAAATCCTTCAGCTTAGCCATGGCCTCGGAGAACTTTCCCCCTGGCCCCACATTCGTCGGAATGAATGTGCAGCAGTACTGTCCAAACATGGAACAGACTCCACCCTTCTCCGCCATTAACCAGTTCAGAGCCTGTCTATTCTGCCACGCCACCGTACTGGTCGCGTGCATCTGGTCCCCCATTGCATCCAACGCCTCCTCGGTGTAGTTGAGATACCGCTGCTGATTGTAAAACAAATAGTTGATCCACCCGGTGTTCTTATTGACCGATATCCATGGCAGAATAGACTCAAACCCTGCCGCAATCTCATTCTTAGCCATGAACTCGGCTGGAATGCCCCTTGGCTGTCCTATGCTGTCCAGATACACCCTTGGGTCTGCCTTGTAGCTACGCTTCGTTCGAGAGATAGGAGACTCAGAAGGTCCTTCCGTCACTGATAATGGTAGGACCACCATTGGCATGATCGCCTGAACCCGGGCACATCTACCTGACCAATCTAAAGGAAGTGTATTCCTCAACCTCCTACCGCCGCAGAGCCAGTATTGGTCCGCCAGTGCCATATCCTGGACATGAAAAGGGCAAGCTACAGGCCGTGGGTTGGTATCCACTCCCTTTAACACGACCCCGTGTCCACACTTTCCTTCTTTCGTGCAGTTAGTCGTGATGCTCCAAATAGTAGTGCACCGCCCCTCTGCCACCTCCCCTACGTCCCGGGTCCCCTCCTTTTGCAAGCACTCGAAATCCTTGGTCAGCCATAGTTTGACACCTCTGGGTATTGGCAACCCCGTCGCTACCCCCTGCACACGTACATCCAATTTCCTACAACGTTCCCGCATAGTGACATCCTTGAAATCCGTGACGTTTCCTGCCGCCTTAAAACGACTAGAGCCGAGAAACCCCAAACACTCTGCCTCGCACCAAGGGCGACTATTATGGGGCCCCTCCCATGCCTCTGCGTCCCTGTCACACTGAGCCCAACTGAACTTCGTGCCCTTCACCAGCAGCCTATCCGGACGTGCCTTGGAGCAGACATAACAATCCTCTATCTGATTCTGCGCGCTCGTGTACTGGACCCACTTAAACCACTCATTCCCTAAAGCCGCCCTATACATCGGGTCAGCCTCCGGGTCTTCCTCGTCATAGTCATAGTCGCCCCCATCTTGTTCCCCGGAAGGAAGCAAACCCCTCAACCTGGCCCAGAGTGAGCCCACTGAGTCCCTCAACGTTCCGGCTGTCCTCTGGAACATATCCTGTCCCCCCACCTCTTCCGACTCAGCGTCCTTGAACTCCCTTTTTCCCCTCACCCCTGTCCCCTGTGCCTGGTTCGGGACAGGCTCAACCCTCCTATCTACCCCCACAACCCGATCCTCGTTAGTATAATGGTAAGTATCCCCGCCTGTAACGGGGGAATGGTCAAAATCAAAAACATGCCCTTGCGGTCCTCCGGGAAACACCCCTTTTGGTTGTAGTCTTATCTTCTCCCCCCCTTCCTCGATGGGGGGCAGAGGGGGCGCCTGATTCTGAGCCTGGTCATGAAAGCCTGCCGGTACTTGAGCCTGAGCGGGACCCCGTGGGACTCCTACCCACTCAAACCCGTCATCCTCAAGGACGGGTCGACCGTGACGGTTCTCAATGACGTCGTTGCGCCCGGCCGACCATCCGCACACTGCTGCCAACATCTGCGGGAGCATCAGCAGGCACTGCACCTTCCAGTTGCCGTCTCGGGCCCTCCATGTCGGGTTCTGCATAACTGCGATCGATTGTATCCCCCAAGAGATCGCCGCTGGCCTTTATGCAGTGATTGAAGTGGAACCAGGTCGTTGATCCTTTGACTTGGACTGCCGTTCCAGTCGATCGGATCACCTCGTACGGGCCCTCTCTCCGGGGTGATGACCACTTTCTCTTGTGGACCTTTACGAAGACCAGATCCCCAGGGATCAGCCTCGGTTTGGTGGCTTCCTTCTCCGCCTCCTTCACCCCCTTTTTCTCCTTTCTCTGCTCCTGTCGAAACACAGCTTCATGTATTTTAGTCACTTGCTGAAGATATTTTTTCAGATCTTGCTAAAAAATATCTAATGCCGGGCCCCTAGCCAGGTGTCTAAATGGCGGTGCTGGAATGCTGCGGCCTGTAAGCATTTCATGCGGTGTTAGCTGTGTTTGGCGGTTTACGCTGCTTCTAATAGCCATCAGAGCAAGTGGCAAAGCATCAATCCAGTTAAGCTTAGTTTGCATACAGATTTTCAACAGTTTGTTTTTAATGACCAGATTGGCCCTTTCCACCTTTCCCTGCGACCCGGGACTATAGACACAGGAAAGGCGCTGTTTTATACTTAATTTCTGCATCAGCCCTTTAACCACCTTGTCGATGAACTCGCGGCCATTATCGCTTTGTAATATCGTGGGAATTCCAAATCTCGGAATGACCTCGCGACACAGGAACTTGATCACTGTGTCCGCGTTCTTGTGTTTAGATGGAATGGCCTCAATCCAGCGACTAAAGCAGTCCTCTACTACCAGGAGGTATCGTTTGCCCTGCACTGGCGTTATCATCGCTTTGACCCTTTTAACCTCCTTCCAGTTAAGAGTACCCTCCTCCCGTTCGGATGCACTCCTTCCCCTACTTAGATGCACCTCTCCCCGTAAGGTTTAGGCAGTCCGCTACGACGCAACAACCAGCTCCTTTCTCAGGACTGCCTTGTCCGACGTCGGCCCCTCTCCCCCAACAGAGATGCAGGTCTCCACTTCCGGCGGTAAGGTCTCCTCTCATGAACGGAAGCAGTCCCCTTATTTTACCTTCAGGTGCAGTTTAAGGCTGGGTCCCTTTCCAACCTTAGGAGAGACAATCCAGATTCCTCTGAATTGACACCCCTCATCCCTCTGCTTCCCAGCATTTTCTTTTCAAAAACACTGATCACAGAAGCACAGCTCGCCTACTAACCCTGTATCGGCTAGTAAGGTTACTGTGGCCTGACTGTACATTAAGCCAAGTGCATTTATGCCCATACTGTCCAGTCACTCACAGTCCCACTTCCTGCGTTTCTGTGACTATAAGCAGGGGTCATAACGCTCTCCTGACCGGCTGGCGACCCAGTCGATAGCGACCTCATAGTCCGTCATCAAATCAGGACCCCAAGCGGCTGACTGTCCGTAGTACCTATCAGCCACTCAGTTTAGAAACCGACGGTCTTGTCCCCACCCCACTTGCTCTGGGCATGGAAATATTGACCGTTTTCGCCAGCCTTGCCTGTTCACGGCAGGAGCTGTGCCCCTTCCGGTGCACCGCCCTGCTCCTAGGTGTGGACTGTCGTCCACGTACCACCCAGTGCCCACACCAACTTACGTGCGACGTTTCCTGGGCCGACTAGACGGTACCACAGTGGTATGTTATTTCATACCTCGTTACGCACGAGGGCCTTCAGTTTCTCCCCAGCACTATATGGATTGTGTTTAACGTGCGCCCAGACTCTTGCGAGCCCACTGCCGCCTGTTACGGACTAGAGGTTCGGGGCGCCTACCCCCTCCCTAATCCGTGTAGTCCATAATCAGATGTCTGAATGGTCCCTCAGGGAGGGGTGTGTAAGCCGCCACTGTCGGTACTCCTTTGCGCACATTGCCCTGTAAGCATGTTAAACACCTGGCTAGTGTAACGTCAATTTGTGCCTGAAGCTTTGGGGACCAAAATCCCATTTTCGTGATTCGTTTCAGGGTCTCTGCTCTTCCACAGTGATCAACACCATGAGCCTCAGGTATCACCAAGGACAGAAGATCGATGGAGGCGACTATCAAACCGTTATGACTCCTCCACAGACCATCTGCCCCCCTTACAGCCCCCCTCTCCGTCCACGACTGTTTCTCGGCCTGCGTGGCTGAGTCCTGAAGATCACTCAAATTATCCTCAGTTACCTCAGTCGTCAGTTCGGCCGCAAACATCAGAACAGCCGTGGACGGCACCGCAGCCGCCGCCTTCGCGGCCTCGTCCGCCGCGTTGTTTCCCATCGTCACAAAAGACAGGTCTTTTCTGTGTGCCTGGCACTTTACGATAGCAATGCTTTTGGGCAACTTTACAGCCTGAATAAGCGCCACAACCTGCTTGTGGTGAAGGATCGGTGAGCCGTCCGATTTCTTAAAGCCTCTTGCCTTCCAAATGGCCGCGAATAGGTGGCATACGCCATGCGCATAAGCAGAGTCTGTAAAGATGTTAACCGTGCGATCTTTAGCTATTATGCATGCTTCTGTTAGTGCTATTAGTTCTGCAAGCTGGGCCGAACATGGTTGCATGCATTGTCCGGCCTTTCTTGTTAGTGTTTCTCCGTTAGGTTTGCACTGTACGACGGCGTATCCTGACCTTAAATTTTCCCCCTCCCGATAGCAGGACCCATCCACAAAAAGTGAGAGTTCTGCTATCGCGAGCGGGTCGACTCCCAAATCAGGACGGAGTTTCACGAAAGCCTGTACCTCCACCTCGCACTCATGCGGTTGACCCTCGCTCGGGAGTGGTACCAGATCCGCCGGGTTACTGCCGTGGCATGTTTTTATCGTAACGTCCGAGTACTGCAGGAGCCTCATGTAAGCCTGTTGCCGTTGGCTGGTCAGAACAAATTTGCCTCTTTCAATCAAGTTTGCCAATTTGTGATGTGTCCAAATGCAAATGTCATATCCCATTGTCACGGCCGTTGCCTTATCATACATCAAATGTGCTGCGGCCAGGGCCTGATAACAAGGTGGCAGACCCTGCTCTACCGGCGAAAGAGCTCTAGAGTAATATGCTATCGGTTGTTTTTTCCCACTCACCCCCTGTGTTTGAGTCAGGACAGCTGTCGCATGCTGCGCTCTATGTGAGACGAATAGGTGGAAACACTTCTCATAATCCGGCAGCGCCAGGGCAGGGGCCTGTAACAACAGACGCTTAATGTTTATGAACGCGTCCTCCCCCTCCTCGGTCCATGTCAAGGGAGCGCGAAGCTTGTCTGTACCCGCCTCTTTTATCATCATCCTCAACGGCGCTGTCGCTATCGTATAGTCCTCCACCCACTCAGAGCTGTACCCAGTCATCCCTAAAAACGTCATCATCTGTCGGACCGTCAATGGCCTAGGTGCCTTGGATACAGCTTCGAGTTGCGTGGGTGAGATGTTTTTTATGCCCTTTTGAATGACGCGAGACAAGTACTCAACTTTTGGCTGGCAGTACTGCAGTTTTGAACGGGATGCCTTGTGGCCTCCCACGGCCAATCCACTCAAAACTTTGATGGAGTCCTCATGGCACTGCTGACGTGTATCCGAGCAGATTAGAATGTCATCTGCATACAGTAAAACCGTGCTGAGTAGTGTGTCGCACACTCCTTGCAAGTCTTCCTTGAGCGCCTTCGAGAAGTAATGCGGCGAGTGCGCGAACCCTTGTGGCAACCGGGTGTAAGAGTATTGTTTCCCCCTGTGGGTAAAAGCAAACAGATACTGAGACTCTTTTTCCAATGGAACACTGAAGAATGCCTGCGTGAGATCAATGACCGTATAGTACTGCGAGCTACTCGGGATGTTTGTCAGGAGGGTGTGTGGATTAGCGACTTCCGCCTCTGGTCCAGACACCACGTCGTTCACCGCCCTCAAATCGTGTACCAGTCTGTACCTAGCCCTGTCCGCCTTTAGCACTGGGTGGATAGGTGTATTACATCTGGATTTGAAAGGGACGAGCACTCCCCCCTTTAACAGTCCCTCAATCTGATGTGATATAGCTTCCTCCGACTCTGGCTTCATTGTATACTGTCTGATAAAGGGTGGTCTACAACCCTTCTTTAACCTGACCTTCACTGGCTGTGCCGACAATATTAGACCCACATCTGTGTCGTGTTTTGACCACAACCGTTCCGGGGTGCGCGCCAACATGTCCTGTTCCAGCAAAGCATCCGCCTCTGGAATAACGCAAGGGTCTCCTGGTAATCTGATTACTTGCGGTTTTGCTAAAACTGAAAAGGAAATCATTATTTTTATGAAACTCCCATCTGCGCTGTTCCAAATTAGCGGAGATTCCGTGGAGACCCACCTTTGAGTCTCGGATTCCTGTATCATTGAACCTAGATGTTCGGATTCGTAACCAGGATTTATTCTCAGAGTGATGTGTGGGGCGGCGTCTCTTAGTCTATGTTGTTCCCATAGATACTTACTCGTGTTAACCCTCAACGCCGCGCCCTGTCTCCCTACAATTATCGTAGATGAGTTAATCTGCACCTGCTCGGGCTGTCCCTGCAACCATGCCTTGTTCCTAACTAGGTCACTATTCGTCAAATACTGTAGTGTGCAATGTGCCTCCATGTTTGTTTGTCTAGACTGAGGCAGTTGGGTTTTCAGAAATGGCTCCCAGGGGTCACAGACCCAGCTCTGCATCTATGTTGCCCAGCCAGAACACAGTGGCCTCTTTCTCCCCCGTCCCTTGTAGCATCATTTGGTACACGTCTTGTTCAATTTGAATCCCCTCAGGCGTACATAGGATTTTACAGCCTAGTTTACACATTGCATCTCGTCCCAAGAGATTGCGCGGGGTGCTGTCCGAAATTAATACAGGTATTGTTATGGTCTTGTTGTTATACGTCATATAGATTGGATCTGATGTGGGTATTAATTGTGTTTTTCCCGAGAATCCGACCGTCCGAACATACTGTCCAGACTGGGGTAAGTGAGCGGCGTATTTTTGCTTTATGCAGGAAAAACCTGCTCCAGTGTCTGCCATCATCTCTGTTAATTTGCCCTCCACTAGGACCTGCAGAATAGGTTCTTGCTCAGCTCCCTTGGAAACCACAATCATTTGATTTCCCCCCGTCGCATTCTCTGGGCACCCCTAGTGATTACCCCCCTGGTTTCGGGGCCCTCCTGTCTCCCCCTGGTCGTGGGGCCCTTGTGACTCCCCCTGGCGCACGGGTCTTCCATACTCCGAGCCGGGACGGTATGGTTGCCTACATCTCATTTCCCTGTGTCCCTGCATGCCGCAGTTCCAACAGTGGAAACGGGGAAACTGTTGTTCGTTCCCCGGTCCCTGTGTAAACCGTGGGCCTGATTGCCCATTCCCTGCCTGCCGCCTGGACGCCTGGTTCTGTGAACTATAGCCATAGCTTCTCACTACCTGAGGTGCAGGCGGGGGTCCCTGGTCCTGCATGGGTGGAGAGGTAGCAGATGACACCATTACTGCCTGCAGCCTCCTTTGGGGCTGCAGTTGTTGCTGAGTTAACTTCCTTGCGTCATTTCTATCCTGATCCCTGACTTTCTGCTCCTGAGCCCTTTGCTTCTCCACACTATGTGTTACATGTGCACAGAACAAAGGATAAGTCATGTCCATTAACCCCACCACGTCTTCCAGTCTATTCTTAACCACCTCTGGAAGCCCTCTCATCACACTTTCTCTAAACATCGCTCTCTGCAACGGGTCAATTTCTGGGTTGTGTCCTAGCTCACCTCTCCACTCCTTCAGTACTTTGTTCACATAGGCGCCAGGCCCTTCCGTCTCCATTATGGGGTTGCCTGCCAGTTTTGCCGGATTAATACGTGATGGATATTGATTCCTGAGTTTGTACCACAACGCCGCTCTATGCGTGTTGAATATGTCTCCATCATGGGCCTGCGTGTCGCATGCCACTCGCATCGATGTATCACCCATGATGTCCCGGCAGGCACCAACTCCTAGCAAACGCGTCAACAGGGATTTGACGTCACCCACTGCTAGCAGAAAAGATGACGTATTTTCCTCAAAC